>NW_004955494.1:3719102-3785556 GCF_000276665.1 Chinchilla lanigera
ATATATATATATATATATATATATATTTTAGACAGGGTCTTGCTATGCAGTTCAAGCTGGCCTTGAGCTCACTTTGTAGCCCAGGCTGGTTTTCAATTTGCAGCAATTCTCCTGCCTCAGCCTCCTGAATGCTGGGATTACAGACGTGCACCACCACAGGCAGATATATAAAATGATGAGAAATAATGTATTGTACTGTATGTAATACATCATTGTAACAACAGAGGAAATCAAAACAACTGTCCTAATCCTTTCGTGCTGAAAGTAAAATATCTTCAGATAATATTAATAACAAGCCTATGGCTGTGAAGGAAACAAAAATATATGTGAGAGCCAGGTGTGGTGGCGCGTATCTGTAATCCCAGCACTGAGGCTGAGACAGGAGGATGGTTGTGAGTTCGAGGCCAGCCTAGGCTACAAAATGAGTTCAAGACCAGCCTGAATTGCATAGTGAGATCCTGTCTCAAAACGACCAAAAAAAAAAAAAAGTGTGTGAAGCATTTGCTTTTTGACCCGGTCAATTCAATAAATGCTGCCTTCTTAATACTATAATTTGAATGTTAATCTCTTAGAAGACATGCTGCTTTGAATGTTTCATGAATAGTTCTGTTGTTCAGGTCATACTCCTCCTAGTGAGTGCACCCACGCATGCAAAGCACTGATCTGCTGTTCAGTGTGTGGTTAGAAGGTGCTTTGGGCATGATAAAGGTGAATGAGACATGATCCTTAGAAGGTTACACGTCTTCTCTTCCCAAAAAACACTGACATATACACCCACAGGGGCATGGATAGAGGCGCCTGCCCTTCACGGCTGAGGACATTTCAAGCAAAGTGAGCATTAGGAGTCTATTTTAATAGAGTTCAGCCAGGAGAATGGCAGGGCTTGAATGAGTGCAGAGGCGCAGAAGATAAGAGGTGATGGGAGCTACTGCAGGGGCAGAGGCTCCTCTGGGAGAGCAGAGGAATCCAAATGACACCCACGATTGGTTGGCTGGTTTTGCTCTGCTGGGGACTGAACTCGAGGCCTTTACACTGAGCTAATCCTTTTGATTTTTTGTTACCTTTTGTTTTGCTTTTTTGAAAGGGTCTTGCTATATAGCCCAGACTGGCCTCAAACTCCCAGTGATTCTCTTGTCTCAGCCTCCCAAGTGCTGGGATTACAGGCGTGTGCCACCACACGCGGCATTTTTTCTTTTTAAACAGGTTCTCCTTCAGTAGCTGAATTCCCCAGGTTGCGCTCCAAATTCCGATCTTCCTGCCTCAGCATCGAAGAGTGCACTACCGTCCCTGGCTCCACCCGTTTTGAGCTTGGTTAGCCGGCACAGTGGACCATTCACCCAAACCCAGGGTTGGGGAAGAGCAACTTCACAAGGAGACTTGGCGGCAGAAGAGGTTAATGTGCCTACCGGTCCAGTCCTGGGACGTCCTCCCTGAGGGCTGCAGCTGCGCTGTGGCTGTGCTCTGGGGCCTACGGGCAGGCTTGTCAGGCCTGTCATCAGCCCCTAGGAGCTTCCCGCCCTGACCTGAATTCCATCCCCACCTTTACTATCCCTTTCTCTCCTCAGTGTCTCTACTGGAGTTTGCCTCGTGTTTCCTCCCAGGACCTTAATACACCATATTTGTGTTTTGTTTTATTTGTGTTTTAAACAGGGTTTCACTAGGTAGTTTAGGCTGGCCTCAAACTCACAGCAATCGTCCTGCCTCAGCCTCCCGAGTGCTAAGATTACAAGCGTGTCCCACCATGTCCAGCATATTTCTTTTTTTTTAAATTTTTAAAATATTTCTATATTTTTTTTATAAGGTATGAATGTGTATGTGTGTGTGCTTACTCTTTTCTTTGCATACGAGAATTACACGTGTCTGTATATATGCAGGTGTAATTGTTTGTATATGCTTAGGAAGTATGTGGGAAGAGGCACATCACCCCGTTGGTAATGGTGGATGACCTGCACTGGGGATTGGAACAGGAAGGACAGGAAAAACAAATTGGGCCTTATTTTATGTTTGTACTATTTTAATTCCTTAAAGCAGACTTTTATAATTTAATTTTGTTTGTTTATTATAGTACTAGGGATTGAACATTTCCAGATCTTTTTTTGTTCTTTTGTCTTTTTGAGACAGGGTCTCCCTATGCAGTTCAAGCTGGCTTTGAACTCACAATGATTCTCCTGCCTCAGCCTCCCAAGTGCTGGGATTGGGGCTGGCTTTAGCTCAGCGGTTCAGTCGACGATGCATACTTAATCACCTGGTCTGGTGGCCTCCAAGTGCTGGGATTACAGGCATGCACCACCATGCCCGGCTTTTTCCTTTCTTTTCTTTTCTTTTTTTTTTGGGGTACCGGGAATCCTATTTATAACCTCATGCTTGCCAGGCAGGCGCTGTGCCACTGAGCTGTATCCCCAGCCCCTCTTTTTTTATTTTGAGACAGGTTCTTTTTTTTAACTGCCCAGGCTGGGATCAAATTCAAAAATCCTCCTGCCTCAGCCTCCCAGAGTACTGGGATTACAGGCATGTGCCACCACACCTGGCTTAGTTCTGTAAGTAGATCAAAACTAGACATGACAGCACATGGCTATAATTCTAGCACTCTGGGAGGCAGAGATAGGAGGATCACTAGTTCCAGCATCAGCCTGGGTTACATAGTGATTTCAGTCAGAATGACTTGGTAGCTGGGTGTGGTGGCACATACCTGTAATCCCAGCACTTGGGAGGCTGAGGCAGGAGGATCATTGAGAGTTTGACCAGCCTGGGCTACAAAATGAGCTCAAGGCCAGCCTGAATAGCATAGAAAGACCCTGTCTCAAAAAGACAAAAAGCCAAAAAAAAAAAAAAAAAAAAAAAAAAAAAAAGCAAATGGGGCTGGGGATTTAGCTCAGCGGCAAAGTGCCTGCCTCGCAAGCACAAGGTCGTGAGTTCGATTCCTGGTACCAGAGAAAAACAAACAAACAAAAAAAAAGACAAAAAGAAAAAAAAGAACGACACAAAGCCAGGCATGGTGGCGCACACCTGTAATCCCAGCTCTTGGGAGGCTGAGGCAGGAAGATCGTCGTGAGTTTGAGGCCAGACTGGGCTACAAAGTGAGCTCAAGGCCAGCCTGAACTACGTAGTGAGACCCTCTCTCAAAAAGACCAAAAAAAAAAAGGAAGAATGACATGGCACAACTCTTTCTCAAAAAAAAAAAAAAACAAAACCCCAAATCAAAGAAAGTTCATCAAGGACATCAATAAATTCTAGGTAAGAAGTCTGGCAAACTCACTGACAGTTAAGATGAAACCTCCACTTTATTCCCTTAATCACTCAGTCAACAAGATGACAAGACAGAAACCCTAAACTTTAAAAAAAAATTTAATGATAAATACATATTGGCAGAAATGATCAAACTCTCCTCAGACAGTGGCATCCAAAGCATCTGTCCATGCTCACGGCTCCCAGCCCTTCCCTCCAGGCTGACGGGGCAACTGGAGACCCACCAAGCCTGCAGATTCCTCCACCGACCGCTCACCCTTGCCGTGGAACTCCTGGTGCAGGGCCAGGTGCTCCCGGACGCTGCGCAGGAGGCACAGGTAGGTGGCCGCCTGGAAATGCAGCTCATGCTGGGCTCTGCACAGCTTCTCACTGGTCACCTAGGAAAGCAGCAAGGACACCCTCTGTCAACGCCCCAGCCAGAGCCACAGGCCCACAGATTCGCTGATTTTGAAGGGGCATAAAGATTTTTCTGGAAGAATTTTTAAAATATACACACCAAGAAATAGCGTGTGTGCCCCTAAGAGAGAGGCGTGCCATTTCCTGGAACCGGGCACATTTGTGCTTCTCTTGAGGAGGTACAAATCAAGGAAAAGGCTGCCCACTCCGCAGGAGGGTACTGCCCCATTCACAGATGCCAGCCTCGCTTCTGTTTGTGTTTTAAGATGGACAATTCAAGCATTTGAATTCTTTCAACCTGCTCCTGGTCCTAGGAACAGGTTCCTACTCTCTACTTCTCAATCAGCCAATCTATTGCTCTGGAAGGAGAGGGCCCTAATTAACCCAGGGAAAGCTGATAGGGATTGCTCTGGGTCACTTCAACTGTACCCTGGAAGTTGTAGTCTTCTTAAAAGTAGTTTTTGGCTATGATGTTCCTTTTCTCCTTTCTACCTATATTTCTTCTGTCCTGGCTCAGCCATATGCCTTTCCATAAACCTACTTATAAAAGGCATATATTCTACTTCAGGAGATACTCCAAACAGTGGTTGTAGTTGTATCCATTTATATCAACAGCAGCAGTACATGCAAGTTGTAGTTGTTCCATATCCTTGCCAATACAGCCTTTTCCTTCTTTTCCTGTCTGTCTTTTTAACTGCAAAGATTTCATAAACAAGCTTTCTCTTAAAAGTAAGTTGTACAAAGCCGGGTGTGGTGGCACACACCTGTAATCCCAGCACTCAGAAGGCTGAGGCAGGAGGATCGTCATGAGTTCGAGACCAGCCTGGGCTACAAAGAGAGCTCAAGGCCAGCCTGAACTGCATAGAGAGACCCTGTCTCAAAAAGACAAACAAACAAACAAAAAACCACTGAGTTAAAAGTAAATTGTACAGAAAATATAAACATGAGTGTGTATATTTCATTTATAAAGGCACTCTGTTTATTAGAGAAGTTGACTTCTAATTAATAAAAGAGTTGTTTGTTATTGCTAGGGATTGAACCCAACCCCAGTGTTTGCCAAGAGCTGTATCACTGAACTACAGCTTCAGTCTCAAAGAAATTTTTGCCTTTTTCCTGATACTTGGGATTGAACCCTAAGCCTTCGCCCTAAGCTACTTTTTCAATCCCCAGCCGTTTTTCAAGTTTTTGAATTTTCAGACAGGGTCTCAATAAGTTGCTAAATTCTCCAGGCTGGGCTCAAATCTGCCATCCTCCATTCTCAGTCTTTCAGACTGCTAGGGCTACAGGTGTGTGTGCAGCACTACACCCAGCTTCTTTTTTTCTGGGGGGGTGGGACATGGGGGTCCTGCTGTTACTTAGGCTGGCACTGAACTCCTAGACTCATGGAATCTTCTTGCCTTTGGCTCTTGAGTAGCTGGGACCATAGAAGCACTGCATCAGGTCCAGGAAAGAGGTTATTTTTTTTTTTGGAGACAGGGTCTCTCTTTGTAGTTCAGGGTGGTGTTGAACTCCATGCAATCCTCCTGCTTCAACCTCCTTAGAGCTGAGGTTACAGGAGTGCACCACCCCACCTAGCTAAAGAGAATTTTTAAGAAGTACTTCACTGACTGTCTGTAAATTTTAATACTACGAGACATCCTCTTGTTTTAACACCTTTATTTCACATATCAAAAAACTAAATCTCAGTAGTTAATGGTAGAGATGAGAACTATTATAATCAAGTCACCTATCATTACAGTCATCTGAGGAGTATAATATAGAACTTTCTCCCCTTCAAAAATTAAGGGTAAGTGCTAGGTAAGGTGGCCCATACCTGTCATCCCAGGATTTAGAAGGCTGAGGCAGGAGGATCACTGCAAGTTACAGACTAGTCTGGGCAACAAAGTCTGAAATACACAGCTAGACTACATAGCTAGACCTTGTTTTTAAAAAATCGCAAGGCATGGTGGTGCACACCTGTAATCCCAGCACTCGGGAGGCTGAGGCAGGAGGATCATTGTGAGTTCTACACCAGCCCGAGCTACAAAGTGAGCTCAAGGCCAGCCTGAACTGCAAGCAAGACCCTGTCTCAAAAAGACAAATAAATAAATAAATAAATAAATAAATAAAATTAGGCGTGGCCTTATTTTGTTTATGACTTTGGTTAATGTGGTATATACCTTTCATTTCAAAATCTAAACTTTTTTTTTTTTTACTTGATACCAGGGCCTTACCAAGAACCCTCCTGAGAAATTTATTTTCTCTGAAAATAATACCTTTGTCCTCAATAATAACAAAAGAAAAAGGTTTTATATATAAAATAATATACATATGCTCGTACCATAGAAATTTGCTCTTAATAACTTATCCACCTGGAAAATTTGCAATTCTAATAACTTATTGAAAAGCTGGACATTGTATCCATTCCAAAGCCCCCATGACTAAATCTTGCTTTCTTTTCAGCACACTTAATTTCAAGATTAACTGTGATACACTGTGCTTCACTTAACTTGTTCTGAGTGCTGAGGCTGTGAGGAAGGGGTGGACGCCGTGGGGATAGGTGCACATGTAGAGGCAGGGGTCTGCAGAGAGAAAATACAATAGTCCTCCTTAGGTCTTCTGGCAAAGCCTGAGTAGGAGTTAAAAACAAACTTCTAGAGATTCCCCTGGAAGCAGGTCATAGACGAGGTAGAACAAAAGAAAAAAAAAAACACAGATAAAGAAAGGCACCAAATGGCCTTGGGAGGACAGAGGACAGAGTTCCACTCTAACTTTATGAGAAAGTGTTCAGAGCAGTGGGGATAGGTGCATAGATAGGAGACGTGGGGATTAGTCCATTGCCAGGCAGGACAGAGGGAAGCCACGTGCACATGCAATGAGCCGCCCCACCTGCAATAAAGTACAGGGGAAGCAAGGGAGGGCTACCTTTATTAAGGCAGGATGTACTCACACCTGTGCACTAACACATACACGTATACGTGTGTGTTCACACTACCGTCACTATGTTACTCCCTCTAGGGTCATTATGGAGTACAATAGCTATCCACAGGCCCTTACTAACTCTAAGCTAACCAAGAACAAGGCACACACACATCCTAAGGCCTTGAAAGGTAGATCAGAAGCCAGGCATGGCGGCGCATGCCTGTAATCCCAGCACTCAAGAGGCTGAGGCAGGAGGATCTTTGTGAGTTTGAGACCAGCCTGGGCTACAAAGTGAGCTCAAGGCCAGCTTGAACTGCGTAGTGAGGTAGGTCAGGGACAAGTAAATAGACAGAAGCTGGGTGTAGACCACGGGAAGAAATGATGTTAGGCAGAGGTGCAGCGCAAAGGCAAGTTCTGGGTGGGAGGGATTCACTCACCACTGCCCCCATGAAAGCAGCTGGGAAGAAAAAACCAGCTATCATATCTTCTGCTCTCCCGTCCTTTTTCTCCTTACAAATAAAGAGGCTAAACTTTGTTCTCATTGTTTTCCTGGGGCTGAGTTACATGGGCTCTGAGGGCAAAGAGGTGGTGCTCCGTCCCCAGACGTGACATTTCCATTCTAACTTTAGGAGAAAGTGTTCAGAGCAGTGGGGATATGCACATAGATAGGAGACGTGGGGATTAGTCCATTGCCTCTAGATTTTTCTCTTTTGAGTGGGTAGGGTTAGAATACAAAAATTGTAATGTGTGCTTTCATATGTGAAACTGACACGCATTTGCTGCTCTAAATGAACTTTTTTGTATTTTTAAACTTCTGTAATCCCAGCACTCGGGAGGCTGAGGCAGGACTATTGCGAGTTTAAGGCCAGCGTGGGCTACAAAGTGAGCTCAAGGCCAGCCTGAACTGCATAGTGAGACCCTGTCTCAAAAAGACAAGATAAAACAAAACAAAACGTAAGACCCAACTGCATCTTACTTTTGGGATTTAGACCAAGTTCTTGGCGCAGACCTTAACACTGTGACCTCTTAAAAACTAACTTCTAGGCAAATGCAAGGTTCTGAGTTTGATTCCCAGTACCAAAAACAAAACGGAACAACTAACTTCTAAAAAAAAACCAACGAACTAAATTCTACACTCTTTGAGACATGGTCGCAACTTCCCCCACGCTGAATCCCTAACTCCGAACCCAGCAATAAAGTGCCTATTTGGGCACCAAAGAACTAAATTCTAGTTGTTTCCAGTTGTTCTGTTTTCTTCTTTAAACAGGGTTTCTCTAAGTCGCTAAATTGCACAAGCTGGTCTAGAAATTGCAAACCTCCTGCCTCAGCTTCCCAAAGTGCTGGGATTACTGAGATTTGTGTGCTATTCTTGTACAGGTAACCTCCTGCTATCCCTGAGCTTAAGCTGTCCCATTTCAAAATTGAAACTCTTGCCGGTTGTGGTGCTTCACACCTGTAATCCTAGCACTGGGGAGGCTGAGGCAGGTAGATGGCTGCAAGTTCGAGCCCAACCTGGGTTATATAGTGAGTTCAAGGCCAACCTGAACTACATATCCAGACCCTGTCTCAAAAAATCCAAAAGAAAGAAAGGATGGGAAAGAGGGAGGGAAAGAACGAAAGAACGAAAGAACAAAAGAAACAAGCTCTTCCACTCACCTAAGGGCAATATGGAATGTACATTTGAGTAAGGTATTTCCCAAGGCAGGCCTCCCACATAGTTTTATTTATCTGTTACACAAGTACTTCTACTAGGGGAAGGGGAAGGTGTGGGCTGGGTAGGTTCTATGACTTTAACTGTAGGTCACTACACCTTTCACCAGCATTTGTATCTGTGCAACACACACACACTTGGCAGTACTAGAGACGGAGCCCAGAGCCTGTTCGTTCTAGGCAAACGCTGAGCTTCACCCCGCCCCTCGCCTTTTAGCAGAGGTGAGCATAAAGCAGATTCAGTCTATTAGAATGACAATTCTGCTCAAGCGCAAACCCTGAAACAATACAGCTTTTACATTTAAGACTTTTGGTAAGTTATTGCTGTTTTTTCTGTTGCCAATAGAAAACTGCTTCCCATTTATGCAGAATTCATGGCTTTCATGCATTTAAAATATGACAATATTTATAAATGTGGTTTGGAGAAATTGTTCAAATTCTTTTTCCTAATTTTCTTTCCTTGAGGATAGTCTTTCAGCTGGTAATTTGTAGTAATGACTGTGTCGACTTTGTGGGGTAGTAGTTAAAGATTTTTTTTTTTTTGTACCGGGAATCGAACCCATGACCTCAGGCTTGCGGGCCAATCGCTTATGCCACTGAGCTATACCCCTAGCCCTATGTTAAAGATTAAGTACTTAATTGTACTGAAGCCAACAAAGAACTTGCTGGTGTGTTTACTTTCTTCAGTGATAAATAAAAAACTCACAGAAAAATTTATAATGTTTATTTGGAGAAAGGGGTTCGTTAAATTGCCCAAACTGGCCTCGAACTCCCAATCCTCCTGCCTCAGCTTCTCGAGTGGGTGGGACTTCAAGGGCTACGCCCCTTCCGTTTTTCTCAGCCGCACTTCCTTCAAAGGCCCCACCTCCCAACAACTGAACCAGCCAATGAGACGCTCCAGAACGCCCCCCGCCCAGCAGAAACCGCGGCCCCAAGGGCCACGCTGCCGCCCGTCCTTCATAGCCCGGGCCTCGGCCGGAGGTTGGGCCCGTCCCCAGGCCATTTCTACAGTGGGGGCCGGCCTGGCAGAAGGCTGGTCTCCGAGGCAGCCCTAGGACCCTGCTCCTTGCCCCCGCCCAGCCCCCCGGCCCCCTACGGGGATGCGGCGCTCCCGGGGCGCCTTCCGTACCCGATGAGCACGGAAAGCCTTCATGAGGTACCGATAGGCCGCGGTGTCGCGATAGGGTCGCCCGGTGGCCGCGTTCAGGTGGCGCAGCTCCCGCAGAAGGCCTCGCAAAGTGCGCGCCGGGGACCCTAAGGCCGCCATTTTCCAGCCCTTCCAGAGCCTGCCTCCCGGCGGCGCCCGCGCCTCTAACGTCCTCTCTCCCCTTCGCCAGTCGCGTCCCCGTGCGGTCGGCCCCGGGCGCCGGAAGGGACGAAAAAGGCCAAGGTCCTAGGACTGCCACGCATTGGCCGGCAGTGGGACGCGCACTTCCTGGATTGGCGCAGCCGCAGGAATCGAACGCCGAGCGCGCCCCGACGGATTAAGGGGAAGCAGTAGAAAGCCGAGTGTCGCCGGTGCCGGAGAGAAGCCGGGGAGAAGCAGGCCCTTCCCGGTCCGGATCACGCAAGACGCCGTGACTGCCCAACGGCCGAGTCTCGGGAGACTCGGGCCTGCGGGAATCGGTGGGGGTTCGTTGTAACACACGTCATGAAGATATTTTAAAACGGTTTCTAGAAGGGCTGTCGGTGTCCAACACATTGACCGACTTCCGAAAAGACTGGTGGAGACTGCGGCTAGAAGGAAACGGAGTGTCCTGGTTCTCTCAAACAGCAGCCCAAGAACTAGTAAAACCACAGTGCACTCTTCCTGTTCAAAAAAAAGTAAAATCAAGTGGGCAACACTTGTGTACAATAGCATAAGGGAGAAAGTGTTTAGAATTAGAAAAATACAGCCACCCCAGATGGGACTCGAACCCACAATCCCTGGCTTAGGAGGCCAATGCCTTATCCATTAGGCCACTGGGGCTTCTGCAAGTGGCCTGCTTAAGCAGCTTGTTCAGCTTTTTCTTTCTGGTGCGTCATCGTCTTTTAAGCTTTTTATCCTATCCTGGGAAACCACACCTAGCAGCGACATGAGGGGCAAGCATGCTGGGAATTGTAGTTCAGAGACCGAAAGCCTGCGTTCCAGCGCTGAAGGCTTTTACCCTGCAAACAGGACCGCTGTAGGGGACGCTGAGCGGGCACGCGCACGACTTTTCGTGCGCCTGCGCCATAGCTCCGCGCCCGCGCAAAAGCGCGCACCCGATGTCGCGGAGCCGAGCGCTCTGGGCAACTGGCCGGGCTTTGGAGATTTGTCCTCTGAGGCTTCGCTCGGTCAGGTTGTTACCGGAAATGGCCTGGCCCCTTCCGGTGTGGCGACCTTCCGGACTTAGTTTCGCTCCCACCGGCCGTTAGGCGGCGTCCGCAGCGATCAGTTTCTGTTTCCGGTTGCAGCGTGGAGGCCATTTCCGCGGGATCCGAGGTGTGGCAGAAGCGCACGCGATCGGCGGGTCAGCAATAAACTTTGGACCACGGGAAATTGTAATTAACTCATTAGGGATTACAAGTACTGTGGGGTTAGTTCGTTTTCTGATTCTGAATCTTACTGTATATGCAAACAAGTCACTTCTGAGCCTCAGTGACCTTTCCCTTTGCTTAAAATCTCTAAGTGACTCCAGTGTCCCCAAGGTGAGGTCCAGTCTACCCGACATAGTGGATCCGCCTAAATTGACCTCCTTTTTTGAGACAGGGTCTCGCTGTGTATCCCACGCGGGCTTTAAACTCCATGTGATCCTCCTGCCTCAGCCTCCCAAGTGCTGGTGTTTCAGGCATGCACCACCACCATGCTCTGCTTGACCCCTTTATATTTCAACCTTTATCTCTCACCGTTAATTCCTTGTCACAGTCGGCTCCGGTATCAGAGCAAGTATCTCTTCTCTCTTCCCCGCCATTGAATGCATGTTCCTCTATAACCTCACCATTCGAGTTCACGTCACTGTTTTCTCTCGGAGCTTTGACTTGTTCCGAAGTTGCAGTTAAGCATTGTTCTAGTCCCAGTGGATAATGTGACAGGTTAAAGTGATTAAGCTCATCTCCTCCGGTCACCTTTTCCTCTGTATTTGCTCCTCACAGAAAACTCATTGTGCGCTGTTTTCTGCTTCCTTTATCTTACTGGAATCTTGTTAAGCCGAAGAAGGCCAGAACCTAGCCAGAGTCTGTTCTTAAGCCTACTCCCTGGAAGGACAGTCAGGACAAATGACTCTGAGGTCCCATGGCCACCTGACCTAAACTACTGTGCAGAAATGATGAACACCGATGGGACGTTAGGGGCTCAGTGATGCTAAAAGCCCGTGTGACAGGAGACCTGGTGACTGGAGAGCACCCAGCCCACTGCCTGGGGTGCCATCTCCTCACCTTCCTGATTGTTGACAGTTAAGAGACTACATTTTCCTGAAGAAAAACTGGAAAATCTGGCTTTGTTTGGAGAGGTTGATTTTGTTTTTTGAGATCAGAACTTACTGTGTAAGTCAGCCTGGCCTTGAATTCAGTGATCCTCCTGCCTCTGCCTCCCCAGTGGTGGGATTACAGGTCTGTATCACCATGCCTCACTCTTTAATCCTAACCCTAATCCTCAACCTAACCCTAATGCTAGTTGTATCTATCACTAGTTATATCACTAATCTTAACCCTGGACCTAATCCTAAACTCACCCTCACTCTGGCCTTAGCCCTAAGTTTACCACAAACCCTAACCCAAGCCCAAACTCTAACTCTGAGTTTAACCCTAACCCTAGTCGTAGTCTTACCATAACCTTAACTCTAACCCTAAATCTTCACCCTAATCCTGGCCCAACCCTAGGCCTAAGCCTAACAGTAACACTAGCACTAACCCAAACCCTAACCCTCATCTAAACCTGTCACCCTAAACATAACAATAACCAAAACCCTAACCCTATTCCTATACTTAGATCTAGCTTTAGCACTAACCTAAAGCGTAACATTAGCCCTAACCCTAGGCATAAAACTAACCCTAACTCCTGCCCTAGCCCTAGACCTACCCCTAACCTTAAGGCTGGGTCTCAGACTAGGGTGAGAGATTTAGTGTTAGGGTTCCACCATGTTTAGGGGTAGGGCTAGGACTGGGGCTATGGTTAGAGTTAGGATATAAACTCAAAACCCTACATCAGCCAGGTGTGATGGTGCATGCCTGTAATCCCAGCACTGGCGAGGCTGAGGCAGGAGGATGGTTGCAAGTTCAAGACCAGCCTGAGCTACAAAGTGAGCTCCAGGCCAGCCTGAACTACATAGCAAGACCTTGTCTGAAAAAAGACAAAAACAAACAACCAAACTGAATGTAGTGGTGCACACCTGTAGTCCCAGCATTTGGGAGGCTGACCATTGCTAATTTGAGACCAACCTGGGCTACATAGTATGTTCAAGGCCAGGCTGAACTACATAGTGAAATCCTATCTCAAATAAATAAGTAAATAACCTCATTGTTGCCAGGTAGAAATGTGGTTGCAGTTTTGCCACAACTTCTGAGATGTTCTCAGAGAAGTTGTAAATTCAGATTTTTTTCGAGGAAATGCTCTACATTTTAATTGCTAACAGACAAAAATAACTCAGGAGCCCAGTGTAGTGCAGCACATCTGTAATCCTAGCAGTCAGGAGGCTGAGGCAGGAGGATAGCCGTGAGTTCAAGGCCAGACTGGGCCATGTAGTGAGGGTAAGGCCAGCCTGAACTACATAGTGAGACCCTGTTTAATAAACAAAAACAACTAACTTGGCTTTTTACTCACGAAGGTTGCAACAGTTGCATGACTTAGCCAGTATTACTAATTTCTCAATGGTGAAGCTAGTATTTGACCCTGGGTCATATAACTCCAAAGCCAATTAAAATTTTAAAACTAGCTGAGTGTGGTGGCCCAGGTCTCTGAACCCAGCCCTCAGAAGGCTGAGGCAGGAGGAGCCACATAGTTCAAGGCTAGCCTGAGTTACATAGCTAGACCCTGTTTCAAAAACGCAGCAAGAAAAAGTATTTATAGCAGGAAAGATTTTATTACAAGGATGCCATGTGCCCCACAGAACTTTCTGGAAGGGTGAGTGATGAGGCTTGGAAACTACACAGCCCAGAGCCTCACCCAGAATCCTGTGCAGATCTAGTCCACTGAAAACATCCCCAGATGCAGTCACCACAGACACAGCGCCACTGCCAGCGATCAAGCTGCCACTCAGGACTGTGGTGTAAGCTGGCTGCTGTCTGTTCCACCTGTGCTCTGTGAGTGTCTTAGTCACTTTTTCTCATTACTGAGACAAAAAACCTAACACCCACAGTTAAAGGAGGAAAGGTTTATTTAATTCAGTTTGTACAGGTTTCAGGCCATCATTGGCTGGCTCCAAGGCAGGGTGGCATTGCAGACAGGCATCACAGAGGAGAAACAGTTCATGGTGGGCAGAAGGCAGCAAAGCAAGCGAGAGGCAAAAGGAGCCTTTATATTGTATCCAGGCTATCAGCATTAGGGCAGTGCCAATCCCTTCGGTGGACTGATTTAGTAATCACCCACCCTTAATCCCATCATGCTTGATTCTAGCACTGCACCATGAATCAATCCCAGTATCACACACTCTAGATCCAGCCACTTCTGAAGAAACCCCACCTATGCCAGCATGAGGCTTTGCGGAGGAGGCGGGTGGGGAGCACTGGGGCTTCCGTTGCAGGGCGAGGGCCTTAGTGGGAGCCTAGCCGCTGAGTGAGCAGGGAAATGGGAGGAACCAAAACTGGTGTCATTGCCCACGTCCCACCACCATCACCCTTGGAGTCACTGAACCCTGTCCTGGCACCCAGTGCACCCAGCCAGGTTCCAGCACGTTTTAGGGAGGTACCTGCAGGACCCACCATGCTCAATGACCTTCCTGACTGCCAAGGAGAAGGGTGGAAAGAAATATTCCTCCGTCAACCTGTTTGATAGGCCTAACGGCAAGTCCTTAGAAGCTTTGGGAGCACATCTAGACAGCATGACAGTGGGTGGACCTAAGCCATTAGCTGCAAGCCACATTTGGGGTGGGGGTTTCTGGGTATCCCAGCCTGGGCCACAGGCCCCCAGCTGGCTTTAGGGCAGCTGGAAAAGTGAGTATGTATCATTCCGTGAATTTTATTGAGTACCTTCTGTGACTCTGGCCCTTGATCTGGTGCTTGGGAAACAAAAACCAGAAGAGTAGGTTAAGCTGCCTAGACTCTTCCATTCCGGAGTAGGGGACCAGTTAGCAATCAGGTAGAGCATGGAACACACCCTGGTGAGCAGTGGTTTGTGCTACGGAAAAAGCAAAGCTGGGGTAGGCTTGGGCCGAGCTGCTTTGTGAGCCCACCAACGCCCATATTTTATTGATTGGTTGAGACAGAGTTTTGCTATGTACCCCAGACTGGCCTCGAAATCACAGTGACCCTCTTGCCTCAGCCTCTCGAGTGCTGGGATTATAGATGTGCACCATCAGGCCCAGCAAGTGATGCCCATATTTAGACTAGAGAAACACTGCCTGCCTCCACCCGAACCATGAGATGAGGCCACCCAGATGCTGTCCTCTGACTCTGGGGCTGAAGAGTGTTTCGGGCCTGTTCTGGGCCCAAATTAACTCCCAGGTCCAGTTGTTGGCAGTGTCTGCCACCCAGCCGTGCTTGCAGGACTCTAGGACTCTAGGCAAGTGTCAGGTGACACAGGTTGAGCCAGACCTCCCAGCAGCAGTGTGCCATGCACGCGTATTCAAAAGCAGGGATTCCTTGGCTTGCTGATGGTACATCGTCATCATGAAAGTCTTGCACCTCCCCTTGAGATCTTTGTATTTATTTTTAAATTGTGTGCATGTACTCTTGAACCAGTATAGTATGTGCAGTATAAAGCATGCACAAAGTAGAAATGAAGAATATTTTTAAAATGAAACAATAAACTAGGCATGGTGGTTCATACCTGTAGTCCCAGCACTCAGAAAGCTGAGGCAGGGGGATGGCCTCCAGTTTGAGGTCAGCCTGGGCTATGTAGGGAGACTGTCTTCAAAAGAGAGAAAAAATAATATCAAACAATATTTTGAAAATATTTTTATTTATTAATAGTAAAAATGTTCTACGTTGAGTAAAGAGAGACTACTTATTGAAAACTGTAATTAAGTTTCATTATTTTGTAAAATCCTCATTTAACACACTATTTCAACAGGCAACAAAATCACATAGTGATAAACATTTCTAAACATCCATTTTCAAATTTCTGTCTTTGTAACATGAGTCTAAAATGGCAGTTCATGTCTTGGTTATAGCTAAAAACAAAAAATGACTTTAACCCGGCACTGCTTTCAGAACACGAGCCAGGCAGCTGCAAGGACAAGGGGGATTCAGAGGCAGCCACTGGGTGGTGAGGAGATGGTGTCATTGCAAGGTCGGTGCCCAGGAGCCAGCAGCTGCCGTCACCCCTCTGTGACAGATGCAGGAATCCTGGCTCAGGGCAGAGATGGGGCTGATACCTTGAGGCTGCTGCCACATCGTGCGCGTGGCCTCACTCTGTCTGTTTCTCACCCATCCAGCAGCCCAAGGCTGGAACCCAGAAGGCCGGGCTCGGGGGATGGAGCTGCTGTGGTTCTGGTCCCTGCAGTGCAGACAGCATGAGTGGGGACAGCTGGCTGCTGCTCCTCATCTCCAAGGACAGGGCGGCAGCAGTCCTGGGGATTCATTTGACCTTTAACAACACCTGTACCGTTGGAAGAACTCCATGGTACTTCCTGTTATATGATACTCCTGCTACTTAAAGGTCTTAGTCTTAAATCAACTGCATTGTAACATCAGGCAGCACAGAAAGTATATAACACTCTGCTGCTCAGAAGACAGTGTGGCTGCTAACAAGCTGGGCGTGGTGGATGTAGAGACAAGGGAGGCCTCCTCAGCATGACCAACCTCCAGGTGACTTCTCCCGAAGGAAACTGCAGGTGGTCCATACAGCTTTTCCAAGAAAGGGCAGGACAATCTTCTTTGGTTTGAAAAAAGTCTAGTCTGGTAGGGTGTGGTGGCACACGCCTGTAATCCCAGAATTTGGTAAGCTGAGGCAAGAGGATTGCCACAAATTCTAGGCCAGCCTGGGCTACACAGTGAGTTCAAGACCAGCCTGAACGACAGAGTTCTACACAGTAACCCGCCCCCTCCACAAAAAAACCAAAAAAGCTAGAAATAACAAAACCGAAAAGCCCAGTCTGTATAACAGGAAAACTCCAAACTTCATCCAATAAAACGTTGCTGTTGTCGGCTCAGGCTGCCACAGGTTGAAAAATGAGCCATGCGACCTAGAGGGCAGGAAACAGTCACTCTGATCTGCTCCTGTCGTCATGTAACTGCCATTCTGTTTTGCCGTCCTGGGGATGGCACCCAGGGCCTTCACACTAAGCTCCACCCCCAGCCCCCTTAAAATGTTTATTTTGAGGCAGATTCAGGCTAAGTCACGCAATTGTCCAGGCTGGGCTTGAATTTGCGATCCTCCTGCATCAGCCTCCCAGAGTACTGGGCTGACAGACATGAACCACTGCCCCTTGGCCAACTTTTGTTGAACAATGGAAGGGACAAACAGCAAGCACCTTTGTTTTTCCCATGAGTGCTCCTATAAATCTTCAGTCTTGAGAATGTTCTTTCTTGGCTTGGGTGACATGTATCCCTTTTCTAGTCTCTCTTAGGGAGCACACAGATTAATAAGAGTTTCAGGATTTTTATGATACTTTCAAAAGTCCCTTTTGCCTAGGTATCAGCAAGTCTCATCCAATGTCATATCAAAACTTCAAGTTGTGTTTATCGAGGGCTTCTTGCCTGTCCGGCCAGAGACCCGCGGGAGAAGCGCGGCTGTGGAGTTCCCAGCGGCCCCTGCGGCCCAGGGGAGGCAGGAAGGGAGGCACCCGGTGTGAGGGCGGCCCTGAATGTGGCTGCTCTTCCCGGAGAGCTGGATCCCTCTCACTTCGGCCTCCCGCAGCGGGATCGCCAGCCCTCTGGCCGCTGTCCTCCCCCGGCTGCTGCTCCCGGGATGTTCAAGGCACCGGCACCGGGTCCCTGTCCTCCAGTGCCCTGCCTGGGCCTCTGTCTGGTCCTCCCGGCGGGAGCTGCTGCCACGCGGTGCGCAGGTCCTCCTGGCCTCCTCCCTGTAGAAGGTGGAAGAAGTCGGTGCCTACTGTTTTGTCCTCAGCCGTTGGGGTCTCTGGTGGAACTGACATAGAAAGAGGCCCGTTTTAGTAAGCAGCGAAACCAGCAAGCTTCCTTTCCCTTCCTTATGGGACACTTGGTCCTGCGCTAGGAGATTGGAGGCCCTGGCCACAGGACGGTGTGCCTGGGACCTGACTTGTGCAGCACGGTTAAATGCGGAACCACTAGTTATGTTATATTCCCGTGTTATCACGACTTACGTTGTGGTATGAGGGACTGAACCCAGGGCCTTAATAGAGCTACATTCATAGCCCTTTTTATTTTAAATTTTTTATGTTTGGTTTTTCTCTGGTATCAGGAATCGAACTCGTGACCTTGCGCTTACCAGGCAGGCGCTGTGTCGCTGAGCTAAATCCCCAGCCCGCATAGCCCTTTTTATCTTGAGACAGGTTTTAAGTTGCTAAGTTGCTAAGTTGCCCAGTTGCTTAGGCTGTGCTCTCACTGGTAATGCTCCTGTCATAGCCTCTCAGAGTGCTGGGATTACAAGCCCCACAAACTCTGGCTAATATGACTAGTTTTATTTTACTTTTACTTGCTATGCAGTTCAGGCTGGCCTTGAACTCACTATGCAGCCCAGGCTGACTTCAAACTTGCAGTGATCCTCCCGCCTCAGCCTCCTGAGATTACAGATGTGCCCCACAGTTGTGTACAGGTGTGCTAGAATTACAGGCATGCACCATTATGCCTAGTCTTTACTTTTTTTTTTTTGTCTTTTTGAGACAGGGTTTCACTATGCAGTTCAGGCTGGTCTTGAACTCACTATGTGAGGCAGGCTGGCCTCGAATTCACAGTAATCCTGTCTCAGACTCCTGAGTGCTGGGAATATAGGCATGCGCCATCACACCTAGTTTATTGTTTTGTGATATAACTAGTTTTATACAAAATATATAGGATGTTTGTTTTTGACATTTTGGACAATTAGATGGGCAGAGGAATCTGTCAGTACAAAACAAAGTGTTGGTTTGAACTTGAAGGAACACATGCAGGCACTGTCCTAGAGCCTGCCTGAGCTGGCGGGAGAGGACAGGAGCATGAACACCAGGGCAGGAGGAAGGCTGCAAGGTGGGCGTCAGATCACAGATCCTTAAGTAATGCTAGGGCCCTGGCAGTGACCCTACTGCTGGGAATGAGTGAAAAACAGCAAGGAAAACCATCTCTTACCCTGCCAGGAAGAGACTTTCCTGTACCGGTTATGGGTTTGGGTGGTAGGCAGGGCGGGACGCTCCTGCAGGAGCCCTCACTTCCCAGCACTGTCCACTCCTGTGCATTTGGGGCTAAAATTCCCTCGACATTATGTGGCCCTGAGATCCTGCCCTGGAAGTTTACCCTGAAGCAGTCTTGCATTGGTAACTTCCCTAGGAGCCCTGAGGAAGCAAACTCTTTAAAAGAAGATACTTTAGACTGAAAGTGGTGGCACATGCTGTAATCCCAGCACTCAGGAGGCTGAGGCAGGAGGATCACCTTGAATTCAAGGCTAGCCTGGGCTACATAGTGAGACCTTGCCTCAAAAAAAAAAAAAAACCAAACAAATGCAACAGCAGCAACAACAACAAAACCCACATAAAACAAAAACCAAAACTGCACACTTGAAATCTAGGCCTCAAAGGATTCCCATAGCTAAAGCTCTGAGGTGCAGGGAGGGGTATGTAGAATAAATCAGCAGCCACACACCCAGATCTGCCCCCTCGAGCAGTCAGAGGGTAACATCAACCCAAGGTCTGCTCCGAGCTCTGGTTGGTGCTGGGGCCCCTCCCTGGGAAAGCTGCTGCTGCGCCCAGCCCCGTCTCCTTGCCTTCGCCCCTGCAGACACCAGCAGCTGGGGAAGCTGCTAAGTGCACGGGTTAACATAGCAGGGGCTCAGGAGTGCGTGCACTGTAAGCATCAAGGCGAACCCACTGCATGAGACAAACCAGGAAGGACTGAGCAGGTATAAACCTAAAGGACGCATAGGGAGATCCTCGGGGGGCAAAAGGCTGGTCGTCAGGGACAGGCAGTTTCCAGGAAGTGACAGAAGCCGGGGGAAATGCTAGGTAGGGAACTGGTAGGAGGAGCTGACCCAGCTCAGCAGAGAGGATAAAAAAACCTGTGGCCAGTGCTGAAGAGTGCGTCTTGATGTGCGTCAGCTGAGCAAGGGTCTGCAGAAGGGATGTGGGAAACCAGGAGATGGAAACATGAAGAAACATTGAAGAGATACATGGAATAGAAGACCAATATTTGTAAAATACGAGTCCCAGAAAGAGAGAATACAGTCATAGTCAGTCTGGGCAATTTAGCAGCTTAGCAAGATTAAAAATTAAAAAATAGGGTCGGGCATGGTGGTGCACACCTGTAATCCCAGGACTCAGGAGGTTGAGGCAGGAGGGTCACCGTGAGTTTGAGGTCAGTCTATGCTACACAGGGAGTGAGTCCAAGGCCAGAATGAACACCTAGCAGACCCTGTCTCAAAAAGGAGGGGCTCAGTGTGAAGGCCTTGGGTTCAATCCCCAATATCAGTCTGGGAATGTAGTTCAGTACAAAGGCCCTGATTTCAATCCCAATACTGGAAAAAAAAATCACTATAATATGCCCAAGCTTAGGGTTTTGCTTGTCTGTTCCACTGGTACTCTGTAAGACTTTTAAACTTTTTATCATTTAGAAACATTTATTTATTGTAGTGCTGGGGATTGAATTTAAGGCTTTTGCACTGAGCTATATCACCAGCGACCCCTTTCCATTTTGAGACAAAGTCATGCTAAATTGCTCAGGCTGGGCTTGAATTTGGAATCCTCCTGCCTCAGCCTCCCAAAGTGCTGGGATTATAGGCATGTGCCACCAAACTAGTTTATATTGAAATATAAGAACATCAAAGACAAAAAAACCCAAAAAACAAGAATTAGATTGACGTTAGTCTTTCCCACAGAAATACTGGAGAAAAAAAAGCAATGAGTCATACTTGTGAGGCAGGAAAAGAGCAATTATAACCAGCTAATCCCTTAAATCTGAGCAACAAAAATGGGACTTTAAAGCTGGGTGAGGTGGTGTACCTCTGTAATCCCAGCACTCGGGAGGCTGAGGCATGAGGATTGCCACAAGTTCGAAGCTATCCTGGGCTACATAATGAGTTCAAGACCAGCCTGACCATAATGAGACCATGTCTCACAAAAAAAAAAAAAAAAAAAAGACTGAGACACGCGGGGCCTTAGAAAGTTTATAACACGAAAAGCTTCTCTAAAAACTCTCCTGGAATAATTTTATATTACTAAATTATAAATATTCCAATATACTTAATGTACTAAGTACTTAATAAGTACATGAGAACACTATTAGTTAATTAGAAAAATGCAAATCAAAGGATGAGGTACCACTTTATATTGGTGAGGATAGGATAGATATAATTCTCATTTTAAAAAATGGAAAGTAAGTGCTGGTGAAGATATGGAGAAATTGGAACTCATATGTTGCTGATGGGAATGTAAAATGGTTTAGCTCCTGTGGGGAAAATGTTTGGTGGTTTCTTTAAACATTAAACATAGTTATCTGAAGGCCCAGCTATTCCTCTACCAGCAATCTATATACAAGATAACTGAAAATATCTATCTACACAAAAACTTGTACACAAATGTCAGCAGCAGCATCACTCATAACAGCCCAGAGGTGGAAATAACTCAACTATGTATCAACCGATGAACTGAGAATTAAATTGTGACATAGTTGTACATTCAGAATATTATTTGGAATACAGATATCTGAGGTATCAAATTTAATCTCAGGACAAAAAAATCATAAAGAAAAATGAAAAAAACAAGGAGGGACATTATACTGGTAAAAAGAATACTATCACTGGCATGCCTGTAACCCCAGCACTCTGGGAAACTGAGGCAGAACTGTCAGTTCAAGCTCAGCAACTTCACAATTTAGTGAGACCCTGTCTCAAAGTTTAAAATAAAGAAGAGGGCTTGAGATGTAGTTCAGTACAAAGATTCTGTGTTCAGTCTCCTGTACTGAAGGATAAAAAGCATATTACATCAAAAAGATAAGTGTAATGAACTTATATGTACCCAATAACATATTTCCTTACATACACAGTAGGGGTTGAACTCAAGGCCTTCACACTGAGCTACATCCTAAGCCGTTTTATTTATTTATTTATTTTTAATTTGAGACTAAGTTTTTTGTTCCTTTTGAGACAAGGTCTTGCTATGTAGTCCAGGATAGCCTTAAACTCACTATGTGGCCCAAGCTGGCCTTGAACTTGTGGTGATCCTCCTGCCTCAATGTCATGAGTGCTGGGATTACAGGTGTGCACCACCACACTTGGCACCATCTCGCTGAACTGTCCAAGTGGGACCTGAATTTGCAATCTCCCTGCCTCATCCTCCCAAGTGCTGGGATTACAGGCATGCACCTCTGTGCCTGGCCCAATAACCTTCTTTTAAAAAATGAGTATAAGGAATGGGAAGACTGAATAAGAGGGAGGGACAAGATACATATACTAAATCAGAGTATGAAAAGCAGGAAATAAACACAAGTAAAAAAATGTGAATACATTTCTAAGGAATTTTCTGCAAGTGTTGATTGTACACAGTTATTGTGGAGCAAGCACTCGAACAAATTCAACTCAGGTACATGATGAACATTCTCAGACAGTTAGGAAGGAAATTTTAACCTCAGAACCAAGGAATGGGGAAGGGGAAGCAGAAGGAAGGAGGAAGAAGACGTGTTCCATCACGGACCAGCTCTCTACAAGGAATGCAGTTGCTGGGTACTGCGTGATGGACTAAAAGAAATAAAAACAAGTAACAATAAAGGTATAGAATGTTAACATCCTAAAGACTGCACCAAAATATCTAGAATACTAAACACAAGCAGAAAGTTTAGATAAATAAAGGATAGAGATTCTGTCCCATAAAATATGGAAAAAAGATGTCACTTTGACCATTACTGATGAGCACAGGATTAAAGGACCAGTCTAATACACTAAGACAGGAGTACAGCCATGTACCACATGCCTGGCCGACAGCATTCTTTAACACCAGTAATAGCACACAAGAAAATAGAGACTGTGATACAATTATAAAGTCCCTAGAAATCACGATGAGTAAGATCTTTTGAAGGAATATTTTGTTTTGTTTTGTTCACTTGATCTTAGCCAAAAGGCCAAGAAGCAGTTGTTTTGGTTTTTTGAGACAGGTTCTCGCTATACCATTCAAACTGGCCTTGAACTCGCTGTGTAGCCTCAAACTCAGAGGTTGGCCTCAAACTCATGGGGATCCTCCTACCTCAGCCTCCCGATTGCCAGGATTACAGGCATGCACTACCACACCTGGCTTGAAGGAACATTTTAAAGCTTTATGTGGAAGACATATCCTACAATTTTCCCTAAATTATTCCACAAGGTAGATTCAATCCTAATCAAGATTTCGGGTAGATTTTTAAAATGGAATTTGAAAGCTGGGTGTGGTGGTGCATGCCTGTAATCCCAGCACTTGGAAGGCTGAAGCAGGAGGATCACTGTGAGTTCAAATCCAGCATGGGATACATAGTGAGTTCAAGGCCAGCCTGAGCTTCATAGTGAGACCCTATCTCAAACAAAACAAAACAATATATAAAAAATAAAATAAAATTTACATAGGGGGCTAGGCATGGTGATGTAATCCCAGCACTTACCCTGGGAGGCTGAGGCAGGATTGCAAGTTTGAGTCCAGCCAGGGCAATTAAATGAGGTGCCATCTCAAAATAAAAAATATTTTTCCTTTTGTGGTGCTGGAGAGCAAAGGCAGGGTTTTATGTTTGCTGGACAAATGTTTTGTCACTGAGCTACCTCTCCAGCCCCTAAGAAATATTTTTTTAAAAGGGCTGGTGATGTAGTTCAGTGCAAAAGCCCTCAGTTTAACCCAGTAGTATAAAAAAAATTTGTGTAGAATAATTATGACCCATAACTATCTGAGTCAACATGTACGCACAATAACATATAAGGCATATAGGATCTATCCTGGATCATCGGAGCACACCATAAGCCTGCAGTAAGACAAACAGTATGGTACTGGTGCCGAAATAAAGAAAGTGAAGGGAAGAGCAGAGCTCAGAAACAAGTCCTTCCGTACAGAAGAACTTGACATATGACAAAACAGTGCCACACAGTAATGGAGAGGACTTACTAGATGCTGTTGGGGAAATGGCCTTGGTGAATAAACTAAAGTGGGACCTCTCTACTGTACAATACACCAAGGTGGTCAACAGACGAATTCTAGATGAAAATTTGAAAGGTAAGTTACAAAGCTAATAGAAGAAAATGTCGGAGGAATGTCTAGTGATAGGGAAATATTTTATAAACAACACACAAACATAAAACAAAAGCAGACCAATTTGGCTATTTAAAAAGTAAGGATTTCTGCTCAATAAAAGATGCCACAGATGAAGTTAAAAGATAGGTAACAGACTAAAGTATCTGGCACATCGGAGACTAATAAAAGCCTATCTAGAATGAAAGGACAGCTGCATAGGATGGCGCACACCTGTAATACTAACACCCAGGAGGTTGAGTCAGGATTGTGAATCTAAGGGCAGCGTGGCCAGACCCTGTCTCAGCAAACAAACGAAGGACAGAAAATGCAACTGAATAATAAGCAAAGGAGATGAACAAGCAATTCACAGATGACTAAGCACAGCCTTGTTTGGGACAATAAGGAATTAAAGACAGGTAGGTATCAGCCCCTAGGAGGAAAGGAATTTAAAATACGGTAGAGCTGGGCGTGGTGGCATATATGTGCAATCCCAGCACTTGGGAGGCTGAGGCAGGACGATTTTTGTGAGTTCAAGACCAGCCTGGGCTATAACATAAGCTCAAGGCCAGCCTGAACTGCATAGCGAAACTCTGTCTCAAAAAGACCCCCCTCCCCCCAAAAAAGGTAGATTAGGCCAGGGAATGGTGGCACATGCCTGTAATCCCAGGACTCTGGAGGCTGAGGCAGGAGGATCACTGAGAGTTCAATGCCAGCCTGGGCTACACAGTGAGTTCAAGGCCAGCCTGAACTACACAGCAAAACACTGTCTCAAGAAAAAAAAAAAAGAAGAAACAAAAAGGACAAAAAAGGAAGATTAAAAAAAATCTGATGGCTGTGCACTAGGGAATTCAGCGCAGCAGGAAGCAGTGGCACACAAGATGTACCCAGAGCAACATGAATACCTCTCAGAATGTGAAGAAAGCAGGAAACAGCACAACTTATAGCACAGTGTCATCTGTATAAATTGAAATTATATATGCAAAATAGTACTTGTTTTAGAAGGATGCGCACATTACGGGGCACAGATCAAAAAGTAAGGCTGGGTGCCTGTGGGCCGGAGCCACGCGGGGCTCAGGAGGGAGGAGCAGCCTGAGGCGAGGTAACTCCACGGGCAGAGATCCCACGGACAGATCTGGCTGATGCCCTGTGCGCTGCACCACAGAATCAGCGCGGTGCTTTACATCTGAGGTTCCATGAAGTAAAACGAACCGCACCCAGCACATGCCCTCATCATGCAGAAGTGAGGCAGCATTTGGCTCTGCAGGAAGAGCTGAGGCCATCAGGGCTCCCTGTGTAGCCTGATGCTGTTTTTTGGTCATTGGTGGTATATTTTTCTTTTTTGTTATTTTTGTGAGACAGGGTCTCATCATTTTCTCAGACTGGTCTTAAGCGATCATCCTGTCTCAGCCTCCCAAGTAGCTGGAACAACAGGCATGCACCACCATGCCCAGCTGAGCCTGACACTGGATGGCAAGATACAGAGCCAGGCCTGAGGCAGGGATATCACTGCATAAAGTTTCAGCTAAGCAGGGTTACCTCTAAAACCACTCGGCTACATGAGCCAAGATTTTCTTTTTTTTTTGTCTTTTTGAGACAGGGTCTCACCATGCAGTTCAGGCTGGCCTTGAGCTCACTTTAGCCCAGGCTGGTCTCGAACTCACAACGATCCTCTTGCCTCAGCCGCCCGGGTGCTGGGATTATTTTCCTTTCTTTTAAAGCCAGGGTTAAACACCTGTGAAGAAAGTGTTTTAAGTGGCTTTTAGAAAAGTCGTAACTAAATCAGATTTCTCAAACACTGTGGTTTTGCTTCCGTATTTTGGAAAAAAAACAAAAACAAAAAACAGGAGCAAGAGGAAGCATGATTTAAGAATCAAAAAGACAAGAGGAAATCGGAGTGGCCTCTATTTATTAGCCCTACCTGCCCTGCTGGCCCCTGCTGGGTGCTTTCCTATCTAATTCGTACACACCCACCCCACTGCAAGCGGGGAGGAGCTACTTCACATCTCTCCTCTAAAACAGCTTCCTCAGTGGGGTGTGTGAACCCAAGCTGCACGTCAGCCCTTCACCCTCTGCCACCCTACCAGACTAACGATAGTGGGGCAATGACGCAGGGACACACAGAGGGACACAGAGGAGGGAAAGGTACAGAGAGACACATACACAAAGCTACACGAAGGCACGGACTGGTGAAGCATGATCATTTCTGAGGCTCCACACTGGACACATCAGTGCACCTGGGCCATAGGGGCTACTGCCATCCTGAGGCACACTGTCCCACCTGCAATCTGACCTGACTCTTGCTGCCCCCAGAATTTACTCTTCTGCTTTTATTTCCCATTTTCAAAATTCTTCTAAACGGAAGATTTTCCTCGAAGATTTCTCAACGCTTTGTAGGTATACTGGAAACATCAGATTCCAGACACTGACTTTCAATCTAGAGTGTTAGATCATTAGAAGGAACTTTTGCCTGTCTTTTTGCTAAACACAGCGACTGCCAAGTATGTAAGATACTGTGTTTTGCCTGTGAGGATAATCTGACTGCCATCAGTATGAAACATCACAATCGGAATTCTATGCAGCTGTTACAAAGAACAAGGCAGACCTCTCCACGCTAATGGGGACTAATTTGCAAGGTAATCCACAAGGTGCTGCTACAGCTCTGGGTAATGTCAGCTTTAGGTGCAACAGTGAGAGCTACACTTCCGCTCAGAACTGGAGAAACCGGAAGTAGTGGTTGCTCTGGGGAAGGAAAATGGGATTGGAGGAAGATTTGCTTCCCACCCATGCCCACCCATGCCATACCAACAGACGGACTTGACACTGTGTGGGTTTTTTTTTCACTAAGTGCAAGGGTAATCTCTTCAAAAACAATTCTTTTTTTCCCCCTTCTCCCATGTGACAGGAAAGGCCTCCTTACCATATTATTCTCCCTCTCTTCAACCAAGTCTATATGTTTCTTAAAGAAAAACAAACAAAAAAAGCAACATATGTTATCCATGTTGAGAATACATTTCAATAAATGGAAAGGAGAAAGCATTCATATTACCACTGTATTCTGGTAAATGTTCACTTGTGTTTTTCCATGCATATATTTACATATATAACTGCTCTTTCATTTTATCTATCTATCTATCTATCTATCTATCTATCTATCTATGTATCTATTTTGAGACAGGGTCTTCTATGCAGTTCAGGTTGGCCTTGAACTTGCTTTGTAGCCCAGGCTGGCCTCGAACTCACAGCGACCCTCCTGCCTCAGCCTCCTAAATGCTGGGATTACAGGCATGCTCCACCACACCTGGCTTGCTCTTTCATTTAATATATGAATGTTTTCACGATTTCTTATTTTGAAAATGGTCTAGTATTAATTTTTTTAATACTAGATTAAATTAATTAATCAATCCCATCACACAGCATTAGACTGTTTACAATTTTGATCATGAGCAATGTTCTGATGAACACCTGTGTGCACAAACCTTAGTGAGTCCATTTTCCTGTTAGAATAAATTTGTAAGAGCAATTTGTAAAAGGCAAAGTAACTTTGTCACCCAGGCTGGCCTTGAACTCGAGGCAATTGGGGCAGGAGAATTATTGTGAGTTTGAGGCCAGCCTGAGTACAAAGTGAGCTCAGGACCAGCCTGAACTGCATAGCGAGACCGTCTCAAAAAGACAAAAGAAAAACAACAAAAAACCCCAAAAAACTCGAGGCAATCCTCCTGCCTCAGCCTCCCAAGTGCTGTGATTGTAGGCATGTGCTACCATGCATGGCTACACCCTTGTATTAATCAGCACACTTTCCTATGTACACTCAAGCTCTGGTCTGAGATGATCTCACACCTATATGGAGAAGGGTAAAACATGCACAGTTCCAGTACTGCACTGAATAACCCTATCTACTGGACACTAGGGCTTAGTGTCTTTAGTTCAGCCCTAGAGGATTGGTTATTTACTTCCTTCTTGTTCTCTAAGCTGCTGGCTTACTCTGAAACCCTTAAATCCTTGGGATGCAGTTATCCATTTACCTATCTATACCTTTTCCTCTCTATATGTGTCTTCCTGCATTGTGGATGGAACCCAGGGACTTGTGTGTGCTATGAGAATCTCTACCCCTGAACACTGACCTACTTCTCGGCCCTATGCAACCTTAACAACTTTTTCATATACAGAACAACAAAATTAGTATATGAGAGCAAATCTAACACTTACTTAGTGCTATATACAAGATATTGTGCTACTATTTTTTTTTAAATTTAGACAAGGCCTCGCTATGCAGTTCAGGCTGGTCCTCAACTATGTAGCCCTCAACTGGCCTCATACTCACAGCGATCCTCCTGCCTACAGCCTCCAAGTGCTGGGATTACAAGCATGCACCATCACACCCAGCTACCAGTGGGTTTTTAAAAGCCTTAGCAGCAGTGCCTTTCATGTGTTAATAAACACTTTGAGATGATGAAAATATATAGTTAAGTGTAGTCAAATGATTTAATCTAGATTTGTTCTTAAAGTGTTTTGAAGGATTAATCCTCAAGAACTCACACTGGCGAGACTGTCCTTAAATATTGACGCACATGGCAGCTCCTTCTCCCTGCATGCCTTTAAAAGAGTCTTTTCATTTTCATGACAGCACATACAATGAAAATGCACTTAAAAAAATAAGAAAAAAGCACTCAAACCACCACTGTCCGTATTTTGGAGTTTATGTCCCTTTTCAGTGTGTGTGTGTATGTGTGTGTGTGAGACAGGGTTTCACTACATATTTCAGGCTGGCCTTGAACTCACTTTGTAGCCCAGGCTGGCCTCAAACTTTAGTGATCCTCCTGCCTCAGCCTCCTGAGTGCTGGGATTACAGGTGTGCACCGCCCTACCTGGCTTGTTTCGTTTTTTGAGACGGTCTTGCTATGTAGTCCAAGCTGGCCCTAAACTCACTATGTAGCCTAGGCTGGCCTCAAACTTGCAGTGATCCTCCTGCCTCAGTCTCCTGTGTGCTGGGATTACAGAGAGGCACCAGCACGCCCGGCTCTTTCTACAGTTTCTATGCATACACATGTGTACTTACAAATGCCAAACTGCTCCAGTTGCTTTTTGTCTCATGTTCTTCCCACCCTCTTACCTAGATTTTTATGGTTGAATTCTTCTTCTACATTTTTCTCTAAATAATACCTTTATTTTGAGACAAGGCCTCACCCTGTAGTTTAGGCTGGCTTGAACTCAGGCTTGAACACCCCTGTAGCCCAGGCTGGCCTTGAACTGACAGCGACGGTCTTGCCTCAGCCTCCTAAGTGCTGAGATTACAGGTGTGTGCCACCACGCCCGGCTCTTAATAATATTCCTGTAGAAATCCTCTACAAGTAAGGCTGTCAAAGATGAGCATGTCTCTGAATCATTCCTCAGCCTTGACCCTGGTGGCATCACCCAACACACACATCTCTTACCGACAGCAAGGACCCAGCGAGACACACCCCCAGTCCGCCTCTCCTCACCTTCTGGCCTGTCCCAGGCCTACCTCCAGCACCATCCGCCTCACCAAGCTCTCCAGACCGCCCCAGCTCCACCCTTCTGCTTGGAACTCCAATGTCAGGTGGCACTGGCCACAGTTTCGCAGTGAGCCCCAACTCATCCAGTGACTGCAAACGGCCACTGCACCGAGGGCTGTGTCCTTTCCTCCTGTACTCCGAGTGCCTAGCACGGTGGGTACAGACAACAGGCACCGACCTCTGCTGAGAATGGAGTACGCAAAGCCAAGTTAGTCCAATAACACAAGAGACACGGTGACGGTATGTACATTCCTTTTTATTTAATACAACAAACACGTAACACATACAAAAAGAAAAAACACTCAGGTAAAAGGCCCTGTCGCAAGGGATAGACAGGAAACATCTACACTGAATCAAATAAGGCTCTTGCTTCAAAACAGGAGTTTGCTAGCTACACCTGGAATATGAGCAAGGCTGTTGCAGAAAAAAAGAAAAAAAAAAATCCCTGCACTGAAGGAGTATATCCATGGGGTTAATTTACTAAATTCACAGATCCATATTTTGGAATGTTTTTGCTCCCTGTATATCCAAAATTCACCAGGGTTTTAGGAAATGCATGATTTTTTTTTTTTCTTTTTTTTGGTTAAAAATATTTTACCCACCCTTCTTTTTCTCTAGGAAAGTGACAAGAGTCCTCTAAAAACCAGAGACCAGCAGGCTATGGGGCACTTTACCAGTAAGGGCGTGTAGAACTGAGAAGGCCAAAGCCAGACAGCAGGGGGAATCAGTGACCTCCCCAGACATCTCATCAGCCACTGGGGAAGACCACATGGAGATACCTCGGCTCAGTGCAGGGTCAGTAGCAGCACGGTGTCCATATTCCTGCTCTGAGCTGAGCCGAAAGTTAAACAAGCACCAGTTCATCTCCAAAGAGCCTTATACAAACACGCGCACATACATACCCACACCCACGCACGTCATCACCACCCTTTTATTTAAATTTATTATTTTTTTTTACTAAAATAATACAAAAAAGGGAGACAGGTATATTTACAAAAATCCATGGCTGGTACAGTACATAATTTTTAAGACACACTAAATGCTACAATCTTTCAGGTCCTGAGATTATTACAAATATCAACTCAAAGCTTGTATTCAGGTCCAGTTTTTAAAGGAGGAAAAAAAAAACACCCCAAAATATTAAGTCACACACTTATTTGAAATACAGCACATCCCTTCAAGTCAGCAAAGCTTTATGAGCAGATGCAACAAGGAACCACGCCTTTCTCCTAGGACCGTCTGCTCCTTCAGGACTATCTCTGCAACATGGTGCCTCTGGGAGTGGGGAGTGGCCGAGGAGGAGGAGCTGTCTAACAGGAGAGAAGCTCCTCTGCAGACGGAGCCTTTATGTATAAATAAGGGCTGTCTTTCTTGTTACCAAACAGAAATCTTTTCCTGACCAAAATTCATACCGTAAGAGTTGGAAATATGTGCTTACCCAGGCTAGAAATCAGACTCATGATTACCAATTAGCTAGAGCAAATAGATCTGCAGTTCCATAGTAATCTTTACAACCACAAAGAAAAAAACCTTTTTGCTCATAATTAAAGAGAAAACACTCCTTGCTTAGGTACCTTGCAGGCATTAATATATTATTTGGGACACGATCTTGCCACCAGCCAGAGACTTATTTTCCCCTTCTTTTATGTCTCACAGCGCTTAGCGAGTGAGACACCCACGAAAGCCTCAGACTTAAGGACTCTCTTCAAAGAACAACATGATCGTTTTGACACTTTCTAAAATAAGATAAGATTTCAATGATAGTCAACAAAGGGACAGTGCAAAGCTTGGATCTGCTCCCTGGAGGCTAGCCACGAGTCAAGAAATCCTCCGTAGGCTGGGCACCCTGCTCTACTAGTGGACGGCCCTCCGACCATCTACGGGTGTCAGGAGGCAGATGGGATTCCTTATACAGGCTCAGCCAAGGCTTTCACAGAAAGGTGATCAAAGCTGGCCAACTTTTCAACCAACTGTGCAAAACAGTAATACCGCTGTTCAGAGAAAATGACTTCTTTTTCTTTGTAATTTTATAAGCCAAAATTGGGGGAATCCTAGGTAATTTGGAGGCATGGGAAAGAAACCCCAATTTTCTGATACAGGCTATACTGTCCCTGAAAACAGAGAAATAAGCAAAAAGGCTGTAAGGACAGAAAATATAAGATAGCTAAGATTTGCTAGTTTAAGGGCAGGCTGCCACACAGAAAAACATGTCAACTGGCTGGTCTTGGTTGCTGCTGACTCCTAAATGTGCTCTGAGGACAGGTGGCATTGTTAACTTCAAAAACAGAAGTATTTCCAAGTTACCTTGGGAGATAGTTATCTGTATTCCAATCAGGTTCTTCATTAGTATCCTAGTATCAAATGTCTAAAAACCATACTTAAGATCAAATAGCATTATATTACTAATAGCAAAATGGGAACAAGTAATGTATAGAGTGTTTTCTGCGGAACATAAGATTGGTACTACGGATTCAAAATAGGTCTGTCTTAAGGGAAATATGAAAGAAAGCAAGGCAGAGTATTATGAGGAAGAGCCCCTAACAAAGGTCTCTATCTCCTGTGAACAACCTTGAAATAGCAGGAGGAAGCCAAAAACGCACTATCACCACATTATGGAGCAATGAAAGACCATGTTTTTTGATGGCACTCAGGGCCTTAAGCATGCTAGGCAAGTGCGCTACCTCAAGCTATCTTGCCTACCCCACAAAAATCTTCTTTGCCCGCATACAAAGGGGAAGAAAATTCTAGTCACTAGTGATCACCGTGGATGACTCCATGTCCTGGACACAGAGACTCTTAGTTACACTACTGAGATTTCAAAACCCTTCACCTATCTGGGTAACAGTCTGAAGAAGTGTCCACACTTTAAATAATAACTATGAAATGGTCATGTGTAGGAAAGGCTGAGAAGTAGAATTATTATAATAGGGTATTAAATAAAGATCACAAAAAGCTACTTTCAAGCAAATGATACTCTGGGACTATATGAGAAAGATAATTTAATATCAAATTATTCAAAGGCATTCCCATGAAACTCCTCAGGCAGTCTGGCCTGTGACGGACTGCGCCTGGACGTACAGTCTCCTGCACTGTGGGCTACGCCTTGGAGTTCCATGGGGACAAGATGACCCGAGAGGGTGTGAGAGACTGCACACCTTCTCCCCGGTGCTAACAATACGCAGCTCAACTTGTTGTGGGGCAACTGGCTGGTGACATGGTTAATGAAGAGTTAGCTCACACCAGAGGAAAGAAGAACAAAGACTAAAGGAAATGAAGGATGGTTCAACGGGAATATTCAAAGCTGTTTCTAGACTCTGAGCACTGTTCAGCTCTGTAAACCAGAACACTGCGTCACAGAACCCAAAACTTCTCAAAATGAACACTGGACGGTTTCACTGCGACATCACATGACCTACGCACAGTTCTGTGCTTGGTGAAGGATGGATGTAGTTAGCTTTTGAATATAAAGTTCACATTTTCAGACAGATGAACACACAAAGATGTCTATTTTACTCTTCTGTTAATTTTCTCTAGGGGAGCAATCATACATTCAATAAAATCCTAACGTCTTATTTCTTTGGGTAGAATTCTGAATACTTGTTATTTGAGAAATGGAAGAAGACAGAAATGTGGGAAACAGTATGTTTATCTGCATAGCTGGTGTTTAGAGGCTATTAACTAAGGCCTTATTTGGAAAAAAGCAACAAAAACCCAGAAAGTAATTTTTAAAAATCACGTCACTAAAGAGCAACCGGGCTCTCCCCAACTCTGGGAGGACCCAGGTGCTCAAGGGCCCGCGTGGGGGTTTCTTCCTCCCAGCTCCCTTCCACCGGGGAACTGTTCCTTGGCTCCCTGCTTTCTCTTCCCTGGCCCTGCATATCGGCTGCAATGTACATTCGCACCCCCGCCCCCAGTAATCAGCCCTAGCTAAAGTTACAGCATCCATTTCTTCTGGCTGTTTTAAATGAGAAAAGGGAGACAGAAAAAGAACGAACAAAACAGAGAGAAAAAATGAGGAAAGAGCAACTCAGTACACAGGGATAGACGGTGGGTGAAATGATCTGCACTTCCTCTCGGGTGCTGGGGAAACCACGGCTCCTTCCACCCTGCCCACCTCCGCCTGCCCCAGCCAGGGCGGGAAGCCGCCTCCTCTGCCTGCTTCTCTGCGGCCTGAGCAGCTGCGGACGCTCTGGGCTGGCCATGCGCAGCTTGGCTCTTTAGGGCAGGGCTGGGAGCACTTGGGATGGCGTGGGTCCCTCTCTCATTTACGGGACAGGGATCCCCATTCCTTTTCACAAAGTTAAAAGTTTAGCTGCCCATCATCAACAAGTGATGCCAAGTGAATTAGACTAAGACGATGGGAAAGGGGGGCAAGCAGAACTTGCAGTATGATTTATCAATTCCAACAAGCACTCATCCAAACTCTACCTAACTTTAGCTCCACAATCTTGGCAAATATCACAAACAATACCACCATAAAAAGCTAAGCAAATCCACTTATACCTAAGAAACTTAGTGTTTCTCCATTCCCATCTCACTTTGTTAATCTGAAACTAGCCATTTTATCCCACCACAAATATAGTTTGTTTAAATACTATGTATCTAAATTAGAATTCCACTGATTTTTTTTAAACTTAAAAATCATAGGTTGCTCTTTATACCCATAAGGAAAACATTTTTCAGTCTCTGCAGGAAGATGATAATACTATTTTTAATTACATAGGACATTTTAGAAAAACTCAAAATATTTTTGAAATAGTAAAGTCTCTGATATTCTTGGGAGGTAGGTGAACATTATTATACCCAATTGTCTCATGGGTAATCTGAGGCACGAAGGTTAAATGATATTCCCCCTAGATGTAGTAATTTAGGAATTATTCCAACTGCCTGACAATAGTTTTGCTACCAGGGACCTCTGTTTTCTATTTTTAGCCACCAGTCGCCTGTTCCAAATCAAAATTTTATTTAAAAGGGGGTAATATTTAAAAAATAAATTGGTACTATTTTTGAGGATTGGTCCAACTTAGTCTCCCTCCCTTAACATGTCAGATCTCTGTTTTCAACAAGAAACAGATGACTCTTAGATACTGAAAATTACATTATTTTGCTGAAGGGAGAATCTAAACCACCATAACATCAGATGTAATTATCTGGCAAATAAAAATAAATAAGACTGAAGATGTCTCAAGAATGCTACAGATTATATGAATGTTTTCCTCAGTATCTGAAGTCTCTACCTCAGTTTATTCATATTTTTAACAGCTATGCAATTATATGATTTCTTCAAATCACTTTCCAGAAGAAAATATGATTTTTTTTTTTTTTTTTGCTTACTTTTGTTTTTCTTTTGGAGACAGGGTCTTACCCTGTAGTTCAGGCTGGCTTTGAATTCACTATGTAGCCCAGGCTGGCCTTGAATTCATAGTGATCTTCCTGCCTCAGCCTCCTGAGTGCTGGGACTACAGGCCTGTGCCACCACACCTGGCTGATACTTTTTAAATGTTGATACAGTTGCTAACTTCCTCCAAGAATGCATTCCTGCTACCATGCCGTGCTTGTAACTCTAGCCCTCCACTTGTTTAGTCTTCCCTGACAAAGTGCACCTGGCCCGATCACCTGATGTGGAAGCTACTCGTGCAAGCTATTCCAATGCTTTATCTTACTTATGCCAAGTTTGAAGGGTACAGAGGAGTGGGTTATAGCCAGGAATAATCAATGAGTCCACTAAATTTATTTTACTTGTAATAACTGACACACACACATATGTATTTGTTAATTTCTACTAATAGATATTATTCAAAGGAGGAAGACAGCATCTGTGATAAGAAAATCCCCCAGTCTTCCCATTTTAATCAACTAAAAGCAATGGAATAAACAAAGCAGAAGTTTCTCAAACATGGAAGAGCAGTGCTCAGAAAGGATGCAATGGTATAGCAGCTACTAGTCTCATATGTATGTACGTATGTACCCCACACATGTACCCATATACACGCAAAGGAAAGGAAGGCTAGTACAGCATGACACGACATGGCCAAGTCTGAGATTCTTTCTCTTGAAACCCCTGACTTCTCAATATGTACTTAGGGTATCTGAGAATAGTTTCAAAAGAGGGGGAAAAGAAAGAAATAAAAGGCACTTAACAAAGACAAAGGCCTGAATTGAGCATGTTTTAGAGTAATATAAGCATTTACCAGAGCTAAGAAATTATTTACAAGAGTTAAACTTTTCCCTTAAAATTTTATAAAATAAAATTGCATAACGTTTGTGATCAGTCATTTATCTACTACTGCGCTTCTGCTTCATTTTTACAAAATCAAAATCCCCCCTCCAAACAAAAAAATTGTACATGCAGAGTAGGAAGTCAAAGTGCCCCTTTGAGAACACAGCTCAGCAGACATTGTGGTGCTGATGCACAGGGAAAGTTCTCAAGTTTGGCCTGATTATAGAATTTTTTCATTCTTCTATTTCCAACTTGAAAAACAGAATAAAAACCAAAGGACAAAGCAAACAAATTCAAAACATAAATGATAACAATACAGGGACCAGTGTGCTTTTATGGTACACTCCTAAAATAAAAGTATCCTAATCCTATACATGGGTCAAAGTATGTGACAAAAACTAGAAAATAAAGAACTGTAAATTAAAGTCAACCAATATGGGCCAAGTTCATTTTTCAAATGTAGCAGCAAATATGACAGATAACTGGAGTTCTAGACATGATCCCAAAGACAAAGAGTTCTCATAATCAATGGCAGTTTAAGTAACAGTAGAACTTTCATTTCAAATGTCTTAAATCCAAGTCAGATGGAAAGGGGGATGGGAGAGGGCAACCAGAGGTGAGAGACTAGTGCTGCCTGCCCTTTCCATTCCCGGGTAGTAAACAATTTGGATCTGCTTTGGGAAAAAAAGAATATCCTGGGTTAAGAACCAGTTCCAGTAAGTTGTTTCCAAACAGGTGTCAAACCCACAGTATTCAAACATGGACCTTCCCCTCACCTTGGTGACCCCCAAACCCTATTCAGTGTCTAAGACACACAATGAAGGAATTTGGGCTGACATCATCCATCAAAGGGGTGGTGGGCATGAAAGAATGTACTGGCGCAATCCTCTTGATTTCTTCAAAGTACTGTATCAGGGTTTTGTGACTATAGGTTAGCATCACTTCTTTTCCCAAAATCTTTTATTCAGGCTGTTTTAAAATCATGATTTCCTACCCTCTGATCTCAGAGCATATGAGAGAGAATTATAATTCACTTACAATGGAAATTATTGCTTGCATTTAATCTAGAGGCTCTGAATGAGCTTGACACTTTGCTCCCAAACAGTCTCCAACTGAGGTCCAGCAGAGCCATCTCTGAGGACAGCTCTACTGACCATTATTGCTTGTGAATACTGAGGATTAACTTGTATGTACAGTAACAGCTTATATATCAGTGAAGGCAATTTCAAAGTAAGACAGCTGGAAACAAATAACTTAATCTTCCTGAATCAAGAATCCCTCCGAGTGGGATGTAACTAAGTGTGCTGATTACTTTTGCATTTGGATGTTGCTAATGCTCTTTAGAATACACATTGCTCTATAGATATCCTTTCCAATTACCGTTTTAAAAAATAACATAATTTAAGTGCAAAAATACAGTATGAGTCAAGTCTCTGTGTTAAAAAATAACCAATTTATATGTTTGTTTTTTAGTAATAAAACTGTAAAGAGAGATGACCATAAAGCATGGACACCACTGTTAATGTTATGATCTAGGAAAGAAATAAGTTCTATTTACATGTAGAAACTCTGATTATATTTTGTCTATGGAGAAAGACAAGGATTTTGACCCATTTCCCATTTGTACAACACAAAAGGAGGGTCTTGACTGAGATGGATGTAAACTGATCTGGGAAGAGGGGTGGGTGGGTGCCGAGGCAGGCGTTTGACTGCAGTCCTCGAGGAGAAGGGAGAATCTCCATGTTATATTTGCAGAGCCATGGGCCTTCAAGTATTGTGACTTGTTAGTATAAAATGATATCGGGGAACAGAATTATTAAATCTGTTCTCTTCTAACGATAACAAAAAACTCAGAGTCATCAGGGATCTTCACTTTGCATGATTCAGAACTGATGGGTTTAAGAAATTACAGTATTATTCTTTGACTTATACTAGCCATTAATTTATATGAATATACATGTGTGTATACACACACACATACAAACATAGATAAATACATGTATACCCAGCAGGAAGAGAGATTAATATGCACTCTGACCTCGCTCCTGGCAGAAGTAATAAAACAAAGGCTACCTTCCCAAAGGAAACTCCCACCACCAGCCCAGCTAGGGTTAGCAAAGGCAAACATAAGAGGTCTGCTCCCCGGAATAAATCAGAGTTGAGAACGCTTCCCTACTTAAAAAACAAAATGAATCTTAATCAAACAGACTGGATTCAAGTCAAACCTCTGCAACATCCCAGTACCCATCAATGGTTACTGTGAATTAATCAGGTTCTTTTATGATAACAAGTTCTTAAATCTGAAGAATTCAGTTACTTGCCTTTTTTTTTTTGCTATGAAGCAAGCCAACGTGCCAAAATATAGGCACACGGTCTGAGTGGGCCTGGGCTCATTTACAGTCGTGTAGGCAATTTGGGACTTCTGCTTATAAAAGAAAAAAAAGACTCTGGTGATAACGATGAAAATATGAGAAAAATCTTGCTACTGCTAGTTTAGTGCCATTTTGGGGGGTGCTAGTCTGTTGTTATCTAAAAGGACCAAAGTTATACATTTAAGAGCTCACGCAATTGTTGGGTATAGTGTGAAAATATTCACAAGTTTAAAACTCAAGAGATACCAGAATGATGCTGAGGCAAAATAAAACGAAATGTATCCAAAGAGAAATACAAATGCTTCCCTTAATTCCCTTTGTTAACTATTATTTGCATAAGGAAGCTATAGTAACTGAGGAACTTATTATCTGCAGGCTTACTGACATTATCAACACTCTGAGTAAATACTGGTAAAGCTTTAAGATCCCAAATGCTCCAAACAATTTCACTACATGGATATATGAAGGTAAATTAGATTGTGATTGTTATAAAAGACAACTCTTGTATATATAATGATCCTGATGTATTTCTTTTCCTTAAAAATACGACCAAAACCCAAAAATTTATATATATATATATATATATATATGTGTTATTTAGATGACCAGTGAAAAAAATATATGTAGTATACACTTCTACCTGTTTTTATTAATAGCTAACAATCACCTGAAGTATCAGTAGCTAAAAAACCAGAAAGTGAAGTTGTAAAGTGAGGTGAACTGGGGAGAGCTCACAGTTCTTGTTGGGAGGCCTGCCAGGGCGAGAAGCAGGAAAACAGCAGCCCGATAACAAAGATTCCTATTTCTCAAGTGAAAAATGTGAACACAGTCACATTTTAACATCAAGACTAGAAATAAAATTAACCAGTCAATACCAGATGCATAAATCACCTGAAGGAAAGAGTTAAGTACCTGCTTCTAAATGGAAGATGATATTGACCCTTTTACAAAAAGGGGACATTATGTTTTGTCTGTTAAGAGTAACAGGCTCAATTTCTTGACTTCTAAAAATCTAGATAATTTAATTACATATATCACTGTGCTCGAGTACATTTCCTGATGCATCTTTAGTCCACTGATGTACACCGGAGTTGCTACATACTGGGAAAGATTCAAGTTTGCTCAGGATGTTTGAGGCTAAGTATTTCTTCAGCTGCTATCTGTTATCAGGCGTAAGGTTATTTACTCAATTTGGGGCAAATCTCCTACACTATTCACTTGAGCAGACATGAGCATTACTCCTGATGAACTGGCCCAATTCCAAAGCTACTGCTTGTATTATGTGGTTATGTCTACAAGTGTTCAGCTCCAACCCCCAGGATGGATGGCATTTACCCAAATCCTCTCAACTTCCTCTTCCTCCCCGGGGAAAAATCGAATTTGTACTTCTGTGGGTTTGACAGCTGAGCCTCTTTTGAGTCAGTTAACATGGTAACTTTGTCTTTCTTTAGGAGAGACCAAAGGTCACTAACTTTGCACAAAAGCATTTCTTCCTCCTGCACCTGGCATTGCTCAAGTAACATTTTCTTTCCTTTTCCTCCTCACCACAGTGCTTGGGACGAGAATGTAAACATCGACAGAAACAGCAGCCCTGTGACCACGAAAGGACTTCCCCATCAGGTAGATCCCATCAGCCAGCTAAACATTTCGTCTCTCTGCTCGCTGGGAAGTCACTGAGATTTCCGCGGTAACTTAGTGTCCCCTTTACTTTGGCCTCCATCTGAGAAAAAGAGACGTTAAATTGGTACGGTTTGACATGTTAGAAAAATAGATAAGAAAGACAAACAAAGTGAAAAGAACAATTAACTTTTACTTTTTTATGTGGAAGACAGTTCCAAAAAGATAACATTTAATATTTCACATGCTGTGTAGTGTTACAGAGCCTGATAAGACATAAAGATTCAAAACTCAACAACGACCCTATTATGTCTAGGGACTACTGTTCAGGCGGTTTTCAGTCTGAGGCACAACCCTGCTGGGAGGGACCCACCACACCTTTTGATTCCTTTGGAAAGCAAGGTCAGTTTCATTTTCTTCTAAGTGGAATTCAACTTTTTTGGGCTATGAGGTGGCAATTATCCATATTGCCCAAATATCAGGTAAATAACTGTAGCATACTGGTAGTGATAAAATCTGTTTTTGTTTTGGTCCTGAACCTAGTATAAGGGATAGAAGTCTGCTACTAGGAATAATGGTTTCCATTTTCAACACTCTGCTGTTTCACTGTTTATGTGGAAAGTGCTGATTACTCCATTTAAACCTCAGTTAAATCACCTAGAAACAGGGAGAGGGGAGGAAAAGGAAATACTCAGGCAGGCAAGAGTAGGACCCAAAGACTTAGACAGCCAGCAGAATACAGGGCAAACCTCTGGAGGGTTAGGGTTAGCAAGGACAGTGAAGACCCCAGAGAGAGAAGGCTCTGATTCAGAGGAAAAGGCCCTGATGGTGGAGAGCCACAGGCAAAAGGAACAAATTCCTGTATCATGGGACAGCAAGAAGCTTATAGCTGGAAGAGGACACGTAAGTCACATGGCCAGGCCCACTCATATGACTGTCTAAATTTCTTCAGAAAAACATAAAACCAAGAACATAAAACAAAAAGACTACCTCTTCAATAAAATCTGTATCAATGAAGTAAGATTATTTCAAAAGTTATATAAATAGGACACTATTAAAATAACTTTGGTAAAAAAATTTAAAAGAATAACTTTGGTGACAACATCTAAGGCTTTTTAATTTAAAAGATAGTATGTATCTACATTTGTTGAGAAAAATGATTTTGATTTATGGTATAATTAAATTCATGAAATGCTTAAGGCCTCTTTTATTTTGTTTTATAGATAGGTTTCTCTAGGTAGTCTAAGTCAGCTTTGAATTTGCTATGTAGCCCAAGATGGCCTCAAACTCATGCTCCTCCTGCCTCAGCCTCCTGACTGCTGGAATTACAGGTATAGTTATGACACTTTTTATATGGGATTTTTCTCAAAAAAGTAAAATTAGCAAAATAAAATTCTTGTATTAACTGGACTGTATAATTCTCTAGACCAGAGTTTGGCAAACTATGGCCCAAAGGCCAAATCTGGCCTACCATTTGTTTGTATAAATAAAGTTTTATTGGAACTCAGTCAAACTCATTTGTTTACATATTGTCTATGGCTGTTTTAATACTGTAATCGAAGTTATTTCTGTATAGAAACTACTGACTTCAGTTTTAAACAAGATTTAGAATTAACATTAATTGGTTTCTTACTATGTACCAAGTGCCCAGCTAGAAGCTTTTAATTGTTATTTTTATTAGAGTCCTATAAGAAGTCTATTAGAAACATCTTCTTGGGCTGGGGATATAGCTCAGTGGTGCAAGCACCTGCCTGGCAAGCAGCAAGGTCCTGAGTTTGATTCCCAGTACCGAAAAAAACCCAAAAAAACAAAAAAACATTCCACTAGAAACATCTTGTCTCCAGTTCACAGGCAAGAGAAATGATGAAAGTTAAGAAGCTTGCTCAAACTGGCAATTCTGGAATTAAAAAACCCAAGCCTGGGTCTTAAATTTAAAGTTTTATACTAGAAGGTGTTTTTTAAGCAAAAAATTTTAAACTTCCATTATTTGGAAAAGATTGCAAGTCATATTTCTTTCCTCATGGTACAGTAGTACTGACCAGACAGCAAGATAATTTACCCAAGAGCTGGAGTTGGGCATGATGGTGCACACCTATAATCCCAGCACTCCAGAGGCTGAGGCAGGAGGATTGCTAGAGTAGGAGGCTAGCCTGTACTATACTGCAAGACCCTGGCTCAAAAACAAACCAAAAAACAAAACAAAACAACAACAGAAGAGCTGGGATCCTGGGGTCTTTTGGAGCCACAAGGATCCTGCTCAGTTACTCCCTTGCAGGGGGTCCCTTCATGTCTCTGCCCATGAGCACATGGTCATCAGCTGGACTCACACCACCAGCAGTTGTCCATACTCAGGGAGGCCACTTCTGTTGCAGAACAATTAGCCTTATTAATTTTTTTGTCTGAGACAGGATCTTGCTATGTAGTTCAGGCTAGCTTTGACCTCACTATGTAGCCCAAGATGGCCTCAAACTCGAGGCAATCCTTCTGTCTCAGCCTCCCCAGGGCAGGGACGCCACCATGACCAGCCCCCCTTTTTTTTTGTCTTTTTGAGGCAGGGTCTTGCTATGCAGTTCAGGCTGGCCTTGAGCTCACTCTGTAGCCCAGGCTGGTCTCAAACTCACAACGATCCTCCTGCCTCAGTCTCCCAAGTACTGGGATTACAGGTGTGTGCCACCACGCCCTGCTCAGCCCTCTTATTAATTTTAAATTAAGTTGCCAGGCTGAGCTGCATAGCGAGACCCTGTGTCAAAAGGTCAAAAAAACAAAACAAAACAAAACAAAATCTAGTCAAGTTCGGGAAGATCAGGATTACCGACATTTGTCCCTACTATATATGGTCTATTTTGCTCAATTGTGGTTTAAACTCATTTTCTCAAGTCTGAGGGAGCTTACCACAGAACTTTTACCTTTCTTAAACTTTCATTTATTTTGTAAATTTTTATGAAGCTGACAAAAACATAAAAGCTGTGACTTTAACACGATATCATGTAACGTTTGGATACATGTATATACCGCATAATGCTCAAATCAGGTTAAACGTATTTATCCCCTGGACAGTCACCAATTCTTTATGGTGAAAACCATCAAACTCCTTCCTCCTGGCTTCTTGAGATGCACAGTATGTAACGGTTACTGGAGCCATGCTGTGCAACAGTACCCGAGACTGTCTTGCTTCTACTGACCAAAAAGGGCTTTGGGAAAATGAATGACAATTGATGGCCTCAAGATTGCTACAAGCCCCCATCACCGCACGGTGGTCAGTGGTAAAGTGGATCGAAGACCATTCTTACTGCAGTGGCCAAAAAGAACAGCAAGGTACTAGTAAACTTCCAAAGTCAAGAGGGCAGCTGGGAAATTATTTCTCCTCAGAAGACTGGGAAATGGCCTCCAAAAGAGCGCAGGAGCTGTCTATGGAGATGGACCGCTTCTGCAAGGGAAGCTGGAGGCTGTCAGGCACGGCAGCCGCTCTCCAGCGTCGATTCTGGAGTAGGCAAGCTGGGCTGCAAGTGCGCAATGCACAGTTCGGGTCACGTGCCACCAAGCTGACGGCTAATGCCACCATGTATGGCATGTGCTTGGAGTGTACAAGGCTCTGGGTTCAGTTCCCAGCACTTAAAATAAATGAATGTAGGCTTCTTGAGTTTGCATCTGAGAGCAAACAACGGTGTATCGTGGTGGGCGAGCTGCTTATCTTGCTGATTCAGTTTTCTGATCTGTGAAACTGACATCATCATCTACCATTCCAGGGCTTACCATAAGGATTAAACCAGATTAACCGGGTAAGCTGTCCCAAGACCAAATGGCACTTAGTATGCTTTCAATAAATGGAAACAATTGTAATTCCTGCATACAATTTTTTACTTTTTCCCTCAGTCCTACAAATTGAACCCAGGGCCTTCACAGTCCATCCCCAGCCCCCTTTTTTTTTTTTTTTTTTTTTTTTTGAGACAGGGTTTAGGTTGCCCAGTCTGGACTTAAACTTGTGACCCTCTTGCCTCAGCCTCCCAGAGTGGCTAGAATTACACATTTACACTATCATACCCAGTTGTATATAACTTACATGATTCTCCTTCTTAGCCATCGCTTCTATATGGTACACACCTTCAAAAAGACTCTTTCACATGTAACAGAAGACCTCAAGGACCAGTTTTTAGGACTTTGTTGCCAATGAGGATTAATTCAGTCACACATAAATTTGCTTTTTCCAACTGCTATCATTCCATACTGTTTTCACAAAAGTATAACTTGTATTCATAAACCCAGGTAAACAATGAAGAGAGAAGGAAGAGGGAGCTTTCTTACCATTAAATGTTTGCTGTAAGTGTGTAGGCAGAGGTGAGTGGGAAAGTGTTGTTGCGTGCTGAGCTCCTGGCTGTAAACCCTTTAGTAAATCTGAAGGGAAAACATACTTGTCAGTCATCTTTAAACTAAGATGTGAGCCCTCTTAGACCCACCCTAACATACTGATCTACAAGCTTGACTTCAAAGGCCTTCTAAAGCTAGAGCACCCACGTTAACAGCTGTCCCACCTACCAATGCAGTTACTGTATGTGTAAGCAGCGAACCCAACCAACTTGACTTTTATAAGTTTCATTAAGGTACACGTTGGTATAGGTGGTTTGTTAGTTCATTTTAACGTATAAATAGTCCTAAGGCCCATAATTTGATCGTAGACAAAATAAACCGCACTTCAATCCCCGAGCTCCTGCTCTCAAACTGAACAGCGAGCGAGTGAAGAGCCCGACTTACTCTGAGTGAGGCTGTGGTGGAAGGCGGCTGAGGTAGATCCCGAGGTGGTTGTCACTCCAGCTGTGTCCGTTCCGAAGCCAAGTAGCTCCAAGGGAAACTGGAAGGGCATGGTCACTGGAACAAGGCCACCCAGCATCCCAAAAGGAGTCACATTTTGATTTGTTACAGACAAGGGTGATGTCATGAGGGTCAGAGGTGAGGCATTAGCCAATAATGATGCTCCTGCTGTGGACTGTGCAGAAACCAGGGGTCAAAATAGATAAGAAAGAAAGTCCTTCACCTACACTGATTAATTTCATTTAAAACCGTCATGGATGCAAGATTGTCTTTTTTTTTTTGTCGTCGGACTGTGCCTTGTACCTACTCTAACAAAACTATGAGCCAGACATTAAGACTGAGGTGAAAATAAATTTTAAAGAGTTCCCAACACTGGTTTCGAAGACCTGAAATTACATTCAGGAATCTTTCTAGGCTCAGCTCTTCGTCGCCAACACAGATCCCTTCTTCGCTGTGTGACACACAGTTGCAGTCGGCGGCTCTCCTAGCCTAATTCCTGGTGTTACAATTCCACTTCTCCCGTTCTGCTGCAGGCACAGACCTGAGCCGCTAGGAAGTACTGTAACTCCGTGCCAGTGCACCTGGGCGAACTCAGAAGATGCCAGTTACCTTCCTGTTCTTGCACTCATCCCAGCACCAGAGGGTGCTCTTCCTCCCCTCGCCCCCTCCCTGAAGCGCACCGCCAGCCCCTTCTTGAACTGCTAGCTAGCACAGCACCTCCGCAGCTTCTCTACCTTCGCACACAGAGGCTCTTACTCTTTACTAACACACTGCAACTTCTAGCAACCATCTGATTTATCTGTATTCCTTTTATTATCAAACTCACTGGGTGACAGCCTCCATTTTCCACTTTACTGAGTTGTTACTTAATCCTTGAGAGCTGGTTTCCAGTCCGCTACCTTTCTGAAATGACATTCCCTACAACAAGAGGTAAATGAATGCTTCCACTCTCCTCTACCTGGGCTTGGGGACCCTGCTTAGGAACCAAAAGCACTTCTAGATCAGAAATACTAACACTGATGAGCTTTCACTGGGAAATGACCTACATAGACTCCTTAAGTTACTTTAATGCTTTCAACAGTTTTCTGTTCAGCAATTGAATGATTTTTGCCTGTTGTACCTTTTTTCTTTCATTTTATATGTTGACATGGAGTCTCACTACATTGCCTAGGCTGGCCATGAACTTTGGATCCTCCTGTCTCAGCCTCCAGGAGTGAGTAGGTGGGATTACAGGTGTGAGCCACCATCCCTAACAACAAGTTTTTTTTCCTACTTTGTTTTTTTGAGACAGGATCTCCCTACGCAGTTCAGGCTGGCCTTAAAGTCACTACATAGCACAGGCTGGCCCCAAACTCCAAGTGATCTCCTACTTCAGCTTCCCCAAGCGCTGAGATTACAGGCGTGTACCACCACATCCAGCCCGTTTTTCTAAGACTGATAACATCCAATTTGGTATCAAATTTACCATCAAGCCTTCTGTGTTAGACATTACTATGAAAGTTTCTGCCATTCTAAGTGTCCCTTTCTAGTCTCATTTAACCAACCTTACTGATAAAAAATTGTCTAGTTCTATCCGTGTGTGGTGGTGCACACCTGTGATTCTAGTACTTGGGAGGCTGAGGCAGGAGGACTGCCCCCGAGTTCGAGGCCAGCTTGAGCTATACAATGAGTTTAAGACCGGCCTGAACTATGTAGCAAGACCTTATCTCAAAACAGCAAAACAAAATAAATAATTCCAGTTCTAAATTTGATCAGGAAAATTTACTTCTTTACATGATTTTGTTTTTTTTTGGTGGGCACCAGAAATCAAACTCAGGACCTTGTGCTTGCCAGGCGGGCACTTGCACCACCGAACTACATCCCTGGCCCTACATGATTTTTTTAGTCAGCAATAAATGCTACATAAATCCAAGTACTTGGGAGACTGTGGCGGGAGGGCTGCTGTGAGTTCCAGGACAGCCTGAGCTACATGGCAAGACCCTGCCTTAAAACCAAACCAAACCCAAACAAAACAAAACAAAAACCCTAGATAGCTATTATCAGTTTTAGTTTGTGTGTTACCGTGAACCTAAGACTTTCTTAATGTACAAGACGCCAGTTCGGGTTTCCCTGCACACGCAGGCCGCCGACAGCTCCACACCTCAAGGTCCATGCTGTCGTGCGCTGAAAGTGAGAGAACCTTTCGTGTGGGTCCTGCCACTCTCTCTAGTGCCCGCCTGGTCCTCCTGTCATTTCTCACAGGCGTTGTGTCCTCTCGGGCTCAGCCCAGAGCTTAGGAAGTGGGCAATGCCAACCCCAGCACCTCCCCCTCCAGCCGCATCCTTCCCTCCACCCACCTTGCGGCCTACTTCCTACTTCCGGCCTCACTTCCGGCCTCCCGTGGAAGATACGGGGGCTTGGCTTAGACAGACTTCTATCCTTTTAAAGCACAACTTCCTTTTACATGTAAGTCCAAATTTTCATCACTTTATGCTTGGCCTCAATGGCTTTTCTAATTTGCCAGTCTTTTGTTCCACTGTACCAGCGATAATACATAGTGGATGCATTTAGGAAAAAATTACGAAGTTAAAAATAACGATTTGAAGGAATGAAAATAGGATACTGAATTAGTTTAGTATATGTGCTGCCAAAGTGAACACAGATACTGCATTAGTTTAGAAATTAACAGAAGCTGCTTCTTTTTAACCTTACTTCTATTGTAGTCTTTGGCTGACAGTTTCCAAGGTTGTGTGCTCCAACTGGAGGCCCTCAGGTAACAAACCCTAAACAATGCTAAAAAGGGGAAATGTAAAACTTATCTGGAGGAGTCTAACTGAAGCACTAAAGTAGATGGAAGATGTCAATTAGGGTAAGTTTTAAAATTAAATGAGTATTAGCAATTAAAAAATAAATACCACGCTGTACCCAACATTTGGTACTTTCTCCATGACTTCTGTCTGGTTTCTGCAGCGCTGGGGCTTATAACCAGCGCCCACCTCACCAGCCTCCCACACTTCCCGGTCTCTGCTGTAAGCTGAGACCTCTCAGAAGCCGGAAATTCCTCAGCTGAAACAGCGGAGCGGAGAAGCGGGCAATGTAAAGTAGGGAAACAGTTCACGATTTTGTCCCATGATCAAAAATATTTTCCACAATGTATTTTATTCTCAGGGAAAGTAGGAAGAGAAACCTTGTTCTTCCCATGGACATTAAATGTTTTAAGGCCTCGTTTTCTATTTCCACAATACCTGGAGTAATGCTCGGAAATGTCCAGCAGACCACACCACTCCCCTCTTGGACAGTGCACCCATTAAGTCCCTGGCTGCACACAGAATAAAATCGAAGTCCTCTTGTGGCCTACCAGGTCCTCACGACTCTCTGGGACTTTCCCACAGTGCTGCCCCAGGCCATCATTCCAGGCTCTTCCCTCCTCTGTCCTGAGCTTCGTCTTCCTCTTCTCCAGGGGGCTGGCTTCCCTCATTCAACCCTCAGCTGAATGAAAGGGTCGTCCTCAAGGAGGCCTTCCCTGCTTCCCCATCTACGTTCACAGCAGTCATTCTTTATTCTGCTTTTTTCCCACAGGTCATGCCATAGTCTTTTGTTTTTTTTTTTCGGTACCAGGAATCAAACTCATGACCTTGCGCTTGCCAGGCAGGCGCTGTGCCACTGAGCTAAATCCCCACCCCAAGTATTTTCGTTTTTTGTTTTTCTGCCAGTATCGGGAACTGAACTCACGACGTTGCGCTTGCCAGGCAGGCGCTGTGCCGTTGAGCTAAGTCCCCAGCCCCCTTGCCATGGTCTTTATGACTTGCCTTTACTATAGTTTCCTATGTACAAAGCCTGCTGCTCTGTGGGAGGAGGACTGCAGTGGGACGCTCATCCCTAGTTACAGCACCTGGAAGAGAGCCTGCCACAGGACCTGCTCACTACACATTTACCTCATGAATCAAGGAGTAGGTTCTGGAATCATAAAGCAGCAGAAAGGACTCCTAGAAAATCAGGAAGCGGAAAGCAAGAAAAGAAGAGGAAACCCTGGAGTGACAGTCAGTAAACAGAAAGTATGTACAGCTAGTGATGGGTGCCAGAAAACTTCTGTCTTTTGTTAAAGGACCTGTCATTGTCAGTCTACAAACGAGTAAACAGCTGCAGATGGCTTGCAGACAGGAGGGGAAAGCTCCACAGGGAAATCTGCTTTTATCTGGGTGCTAAGATAGGAGCTGGAGGCCAGAAGGTAGCTGATAAGACTTCAAGGAGATGCTACTGGTATGAAAACAACGTTAGGTTCATAAAGGGCAGAAATGCCCTTATTCAGTTACTGGCCTTTTCTTCAGTCTACCCAAGGAGATAGAAAAAAGAGCAGATGGAGGTAGGGACACCAGGGTCTCCAGATTATAAAGCCGCTCGCAGAGGAGGAAAACCAAGAGGGAGTGCTTGTTTGAAACAGAGATCTTGCCATGTAGCTTTCTTGTTGACAAAACAATTATTTGTTAGACAGCAGATGGGTTCTTTTGAGATAAATGATCAAATACAGGACTGTCTTTGGGAAAAGCATAGGACTGACAGCTTCTAGAGATAAAAAAGAACAAAGGAAGATTTAAGCTTAATTTCAGAGAAAATGAAGTTAAAAGAAAAGTAAAGGCAATTTTTAATTCCAGGAAAAACACACAAAAAACTTATAATAAGAAAGCAAATAAAACTGTAGTTAGGATATTTAGCTCAATAGGGACTTCTGAAGTCACATACTTAACCAAAAATTATAATTGCTTTTTCAGGAGTATAAGGAAGGTATAAGAGAACTGTAAGCTGTAAAAAAAGAAGAATATGAGAGAGAGGGAGAGAGAGAGAGGGAAAGAGAGAGACAGAGAGAGAGACAGAGAGAGACAAACCGAGAACAGAAAATACTAAAACAGATAACATTAGAAGATATAAATATAAATATAAATATATATATATATATTTTGTATTAGGGATTGAACCCAGAGCCTTTACACTGAGCTACATTCTCAGCTCTTTTTATTTTAGTTTTTTCAATTTTGAGACAAGGCCCTGCTAAGACCTTAAACTGCCTAAAATGTGCTTGAACTTATGACCCTCCTGCCTCAGCCTCCTTGAGTAGGAATTATTTTACAGGGGTGTACCACCATGTCTGGTTCTAACTTTCTCATTCCTGATGAAAGTAAAACCAGTTAATCCTAGACTTCAATAAATGAAGTGTTTGTTCTACATTAGAATCAAATCATTCCTAAGTCTCTGTAAGCGGCAGAATGTTGACTGGGTATTAAACATGTGTGGAATACAAACTGCTACACTCCACTGAACAGCAGGGCACCTTTACCAATGGCAAGGGGAGAGCAATTCCACTACACGTTTTTATTCCACACAAACAGAAGCAGCACTTCCTCAGACAATACAAGTCAATAAATCAACAAATATCATGTCTCCAAGAACTACTCAAGAACCTAACAACTTATACAACATAAAGTGGCATATTTTTAAAAAGCTGGTTATAAAATAGAACATTAGGTAAAACACACTTTCTTGAAAATTCAGTCTAATAAAATACACACAGAGTAAAAACAGGGTTGAGATAATGAGTAATTTCTGTTTTCACTAAATTTGCCTGCAGTTAGTATGTGTTACTTCTTGGGGAAAAAAAGAGAAAAAGAAAAGAAAAGAAAGGTAAAGAAACCAAATCATTAATGTGAAGGACAAAGCTGAGTATGTCTCAGAATACAAATAAGGTAGTAAGACAATAATAAGGATAATAAAGAGGACTGAGTGATGAAATATATGAATAATAAAGAATTCTCAAAAACACAGGATAAATCTGGGTGTGGTGGCACACACCTGTAATCCCAGCACTTGAGATGCTGAGACAGGAGGACCTCTGTGAGTTCAGGGCTGGCCTGCGCCACATAATGAATTCAAGGCCACCCTGAACTACAGCAAGACCCTGTCTCCCAAAACTAAAATAAACAAAGCAAAGCAAAGCAAAACCAAACCAAACCTAGGAAAAGTGAATCAGAAACAATATTTACATGTATAATATTCTTAAGCTGTAAAATAGCCAGGTCGAAGACTTAAAAGTATCATAATGTTCTAGGTACAATATTAACAAAAGTTAGACAAATCTAGCTACTGTCTGTGGACACTTGAATTTCAGAGAAAAAGAGATAGCTTACTAGCATTTAGGAGAAAACGCCTCTACTCATAAAAGGGAACAAAAAATCAGTATGGCATTGGACTTCTAAAGTCCTAAATACTAAGCAATAATCAATGGAGCAATATTTACAGAATTCTGAGTGGAGCAGTTAATGATTGAGAAGTCTACATACACTCAAATGGAGGCACAGAAAAAAAGGCTCAGGTATGCAAGCCTAAGATAAAGGAACATTCATGCTACTCTTTTTGCAAAGAATCCTTACACGGAACTCCAGCTAATTCAGAGGGAAGTTTAAATTAAAAATTTGTGCGTGGGAAAACTGTGGTATAAATTGATTCCTGATACTATTTGACACAGAAAGTGGTATGTATGAATAACTACAAAATTAATGCAAAATAAAACTTTTATTTGAGAAGATAAGAAAAATAACATGAACATATAAGTTTGAATAAATAAAAAATAAAGTTGGCAGGAGAAAAGGGAGGAAACAAGGGAATGTATGCTACACTCGTAAGTTACTACTTTAAGAAGAGAGTTAAAATATGCACTTTAGTTGCATTTTTCAAAAAATGTTGCAGTAAATATGTAATTTAAAAAATGCCAATATCGCCCTACGAAAACCTTATTCATAGGTGTGCCCTTCACAGTGATGTCACATCAGGAACACTCCACGGCCATGGCTGGACCAGACTGTTAAAAACTGTACATCTTCCGAACAGAGCAAGCTCATTAGAGTGACTCACAGGACAGACCACACCTTACATCCCAGCACGCGGACGGCTAGAACATACATACCTGCACACTGGCTGCTACCACTGAAGACCCTGAGGCAGAGGATGGTCTATGTGGAGTAGACAACGGTTTAGTAGCACCCTGTGTTCCACTTCCTGTTCCCCCAGATAGACTAGTCCTACTAGCTCCGCTTGAGTTAAGGTTGCTACCTCTGCTGGCAGGTACATTCACTGCAGTTCCACTCAAGCTGTTCTTGCCAACAGTTCCAGTGGATGATGAGTTTGTTAGCTTTGAAGGGGCCTGAAGGTTTTTTGTAGATGGAAGGCCTGAAGTGCGATTAGAGGGCAACAAATTCAAGGTGGGAGACTGTCTGCTGATATTGATTCCACCGGGCTGTTTATGGACTGGGTTGTTACTGGCAGAGTGGCTACTCTGGGCTACTAGTGCATTTGGACTGGAGGAACTCGGGGATACAGTAGGCTTGGGAGACGGATTGGACTTAGAGATAAGTTTAGTTGATACTGAAGGCTTAGCTGACAGAGAGGGCTTGGGCGAGGCGGAAGGCTTCGGTGAGGGCAAGGGTTTGGGAGATGTGGCGGGCTTGGGAGACGCGGCCAGCTTGGGGGATGCAGCCATTGAAAAGGGAGATTTGAAACCCTGCGTGGTTAGTTGTGACACCATAGCCTTGGCTAAATAATTAGTGGAGGTAGTGGTGTTTGGTGCTGTTCTAGAAACTAGGGAGTGGGAGCCTTGAGAACCATTTCCAGGTGACGGGGTGGACAAGGGGAGGCGGTACATCAGCGGCTTCTCGGAAGTCTTAATTAGTGAGGATGAACAGGAAAGCTGGGGATTATTACTTAACTTCACCACTGGGTTGCTCTGTGACTTACTAATGGTGGCTTGTAATGGAGACACATAGTTCTGCTGGACAGCTGAATGCTGGTGCACCTTTGTTACTTGTGTTAACGAAGACGCATCCTGGGCCTCTGACGTTCCCAGAGTGTGAGAGGAAGCAGCAACTTGGGCTTGGGAAGAAGAGGAGACGTGAGTCTGTGAGGATGAAGACGCGTGAATCTGGCTTGACCTCTGGAGTCCTTGCTGGAGTAGCCTGGCTGGCAAAGGTTCCAAGGAGACTTTCGGGTTCTGAATTGAAGAACCAGCAATAAGGCCGGAAGAGATGCCAGTATGAGCTAAATCCTGGGGTTTCTTTGGTACTGGCCCTGTGTGACCAGCGATAAGACTTGACGAGTGTGCAGTCTGAGCAGAATCGAGCTTTTTGGGTGTAGCCAGTGGCAGCTTGCTCATGATACTTGCTAACTTTTCTTCTCTCAGTCCTGGCCGAGGTTTTGCAGCTGGCATGCTCATCCTTGAGCCAGCGGCTGGGCCTTTGTTCCCATTATTGATGACAGCTAAAGCTTCAGAAACGAGATCCAGCGGAGGGGAGTGGAAAGCAAGGTCCTCGTCCAGGGAGTCGTCGAGGCAGATGGTTTCCTGGGCTGGGGCTGAGCCGGAGCTGGCGGAGGCAACGACGGACGTACCGGAGCTCATGGACGGACCGCTGGCTGAAGCCACCAAAGATGCAGGAGCTTTCTGGTCCTTTTTTGGACTACACTCCTAGCAGAAGCAGCACCATATTGGAGAAGAATACGAACAGTTAATAAAGGAATACAAGATCGGTTTTTAAAGGACTAAGAAATTCTCAGGATAATTAGAACTTTTTCCTACTGGAAATTCTGAGACTGCCAAAAACAAAACAATTTTTGAGGACAGAGTGTTAGGTTCAGCTGTTCTCACAAAGCAAAGTACCTGACAGAGTGAACTGCCTTTGCCTAGGAAGCCATTCTAAGACAGGAGCTGACAACAGGCCGAAGGCACAGCTGTGAGCCAGTGATGCTGCTTATGAACTAACGACCTCTGCTGCCTGCCGCTCAGCTCCTCAGTCCTCCCTAAACCTACCTCCTCAGAGACTTTTCTTTCTGTTATTGGGTACTGGGGACTGAACCCAGGGCCTCCTGCATACTGGGCAGGGGGTCTGTACCCCCTACTCCTACCCCCTTTTGAGACAAGGTCTTGCTCAAGCGGGCTTCCAACTCGTAATCCTCCTGCCTCAGCCTCCCAAGTAGCTGGAATTATAGACACGTACCCCTGTTTTAGACTCTTTTTGTTCCCTTGGACCTCAAGAGAAACTCTGCCTTGATATTAAGACTCTGGCCTTCTGGCCTGGTGAGGTTTGTAGGGAAGCTGACCTTTACTCTCTGCTTCTTTGCGCTGTTGTCACTCTGTACCCCGACCTGCAGCCAGACACAGACAGCACCTCGGGACCAGTGCATTGAACTGGGAGATGCATATTTAAGTCCTATTTTGTACTAATTACAGTGGAAGCCATTTGTAATTTATTCAACATGTACTTATTAAAAGTCTACTGTCTTATGCTAAGAAGAGTGTTAGTAATTAAAACTCTGAATACCTAAGAGAATATTGTTCTCTTTTTATTTTTTATTTTTTTATTTTTTTTGTTCTCTTTTTAAAAAAAATCAACTTCTTTAAATTCAAGTGAGAGATAACAGCAGTAGAGTTGAAAATATCCAAAAATTAAAGAAAAAATTAAAAAGCAACTTTTTGAGATATATATAAACATACTTGATTAATTTCATTTTGTGAATTAATTTTTAAGAAGAAAAAAATTATTATCAAAGTCTTTTTAAGTAGTTCCCTAAGAACTGAAGCCCTTACACAGTCTTATATAATATACTCATTTCCTCTGCCACAGCACTTACCTTAAGCACAGTGGGGGAAGAGTGGAGAGGAAGAGTCTTTACCATCACCTCCTACGGTATTACAGTAAGTAAGCTGTTTAGAATGCTGGTACGCCAACGTCCTTGGCACTTTTTCTAGGCTTTTATTTTAAGTCAACCTTCCCCTCCCACTAAAAACTTCACTGCTTATCAGAAGTACAGGATATAATTGCACTAAGGTCACAACTGTCTGCTAAGATGAACGGGTAAAGCAGATGCAACATATTTGCTTTGACAAACCACCCAGTTACAGGATTAGTGGAAATCCCATCAATATAAAGAATATGGAATTGAGGTAGGGGAATGTCACAATAATACTGGAGGTATTACCAGTATAAAATTGCTATTTTAAGTAATTTTATTAATAATTTTCTTCTTTCTAAAAACATTTAATCCACCCCCAAAAATACCGTGTGGATTTATTTATTGTTTGTTTGTTTGTTTTGAGGCAGGGTCTCATTATATAGCTCAGGCTGGCCTTGAACTCACTATGTAGCCCAGGCAGGCCTCACACGGTGATCCTCCTGCTTCGGCCTCCCACAGTGCTGGGATTACAGGCATGTACCACCATGCCCGGCTCTCCTTGGATTAATTCTGGCAGAAAAAAACTGTTCACAATAAATAACTGTGTCAGAAGGAAGGTTATTCCACTTATACAGAATGTTATCCAATACATGAAGGAGTGGTTAGGTGGACAAGAGGGAGAGGAGAGAGATGCAGCAGACGGGAAAGAGATGTATACCAAAAAGTTAAGAGCTTTCTTCCTCTAAGAAGAAATTTCCTATATAGTTTTGCTTTTCTTCTTTCTTGTATTATTTGCATTTTCTTAGATTACTGAGAACAGCATGATGGGGCTGGGAGTAGAGCTCAGTGGTATAGCGTATGCCCAGCATGCACAACCCTAGGATCCATAGCTACAAATGCAAAAAACGAGATAGTAGGAAAAATCCAAACCAGCAATTCACCCTTTTCACCCTAGGAGAAGGAAAAGGTAATTATAGAAAAGTAAAAAGCCTGATTATTCCCCCATGTCATCTAATCCACCCATTATTAGAATTCTGATAAGTTTCCTACCCATTTATTCTATTAATAATGTTTCAATAGACATATGAAAACTCAGAAAAGAAAATAAAAACCATAACCAATCATTTGCAGAGAGCAGTAAGTTTATTATTCTGATAAAAATAAGGTCAAAGAGTCTGGGAATGTAGCTCAGTGTTATAGCACTTGCTTAGCATATATGAGGCCCTAAGTTCAATCCCCAGTACCACCAATAAATAAATGTCAAAAGAGAGCCCCAACAAGAGACTTAATGAAAGGCTCAACCTTGTTTGGATTAGAAGACAAAGTAGCTAACTAAAAGAAGACTCTTAATTGTGTATTCAGAAGTTCTAGTACCAAAAGTTAAAAAGGCCATAGGGTAGCCTGGCCATCACTTTAAAAGAAAAGCAATTCCATCTATCTGAAGAGATGAAAGATATGGAGAAATCTGTAACCTGAAGGCTTCCATTAAAATTAAATTTCAAATGATTGTACGCAGTTTTTAATTCTAGAGGTTAAATCTACTTCTCTTTCAAATCTACTTTGCTCACTCTGACATTTTAAAATCTCCTATTTAAGTAAAATGAGTTTATTTTAAACCCATAATCACAATTTGCCCTTCTGTTAGGGATCTAAGTCCACTGTTTGTTGTTTCTGCTGATTCTCATCACAGTAACACATTCCCTTATGCATTCTGTTTTAGACTGTTGAACTCCTGCATTTTCGCTGGGGTCCGGGCTTGAATCCAGGGCTCTGTACATGTCAAGCACACGCTCTCCCCTGAGCTCTATCCCCAGCTCATGTATGGCCTGCTTTCTAAGTAGTTAGCCCCGGAGGCCTATGACACAGATACATTGTATCCGAGAGCGTCTGTATTTTCCATTTGCCTTGGGTAATTATTACCCCAATAATTCTAAATTATTTTATCAGTTTTGGGTTTTCTCAGATTGTACAGGTAATGAAAACTAAGCTCTTAAACCAGGGAAATTTTTCAGGGAAGATTTTCTTTTCTCAATCTTGAAATGAGGCAAAGAGAAAATATATCAATTTCTCTGCTAGTGGGCAAATTTTTTCATCCTTCCTTTTACTAAAGATGCTATACTTTGAAAGCCCAGCTTCATCAACATTTATTTTAATTTCTGATCAGTACAAGCCCAAGAAAACCCTATCTGCTACAGTATATTCTGAGAAGAAACGTAAAAAGAAACTACAAGGTGAGGGATAAGCGTTTTAAAGGCAACTGAAGTTTCCAGAGTAGATTATCACTACGGCAGCTCTTTCTTCTTTTTGGCTGTGGACTGTCTCATATATGTGCAATCTCTGCTGTGTTTTTAAATGACACTTGTTATATTTTATCCAATATTTCTGAGTAGAATTGAGTTATACTTTACAATTTAATTAACGTCTGCAAATTTTCACTGCTGCACAATCACCTCATCTTGCAAATACAAAGGTTCTAGGATTTTTACAAAGTTGAAAACAACCAACTTACTACCTACTGATCTTCGCTAAATATCATACATCCTTTTTGTCTTAAGAATGTATTTCAACATTCATCAATTATGACTGACAAAAGATTTGGTGGACACTCACCTTTACTTTGGGTTTGGGTGCAGGAATCACCTTTTTCTTTGCCCTGAGGTAAAGGATTGAAATAAAGACCGTGTTCATAAGAGCCACAACACTCACTGGTAAGTATAACATACAACCTTAGAATTCTGTGGGTAAATAATTCGCTCTACCTTTTGGAAAGTCCTCTGAAGAAAGGAACCATATGTAACAACAGTATGCAGTTTATATGGGACTATCTAGCAACATTTGTCTCAATACAGATGAACTTAAAGAAAATGGCAACCATTAACAAAAATGAAATATAGATGATAAAGATTTTTAAAATGTAAATTAATAAAATATAAAGTAACTCAAAAAACAGGCTAACAAAGGTGCTACGGAAACTCACTTAAAAGAACTATAAGACTTTACAATTATTTGTACAGAAACAGCTTCAAGGAACATTAAGCTCAAATTAAACCATGAGAAGGAGTTGTGAATAACAATTTGTTTAAAAAACAAAATGAAAAGCTCAATTTATTATAGAAAATTATATTTTAAATGCTATTTAGTAGGCTGAGGCAGGAGGATTACAAATTTTGAGGCCAGCTTGGGCGACTATTATGACCCTGTCTAAAAATACAATTTTGGGGGCTGGGGAGATAGCTTAGTGGCACAGTGCCTGCCTGGCAAGCATGAGGTCCTAAGTTCAATTCCTGGTACCCACACATAAAAAGTCATATAATTTTTAAAATTAATTATTTAGGTTGTTTTGAGACAGGGTCTCCTGTCCCAGTACCTCCAATACTACAAAACAAATAAATAAGACAAAATAATAGCAAAAAAAGCACAAGAAAAAATGCTATGGAACCTTGGAATCTTTAATGTAAAACACTTGCTCATTAAGAAAATCATATGGGTTCTATAGTAGGAAAAAATATTCAAATGTCTGTTGAATAATTAAAGGGTTGACCAACTACAATGCGTCACCTTTTTGAGTATTTCTACTTTACTAGGTTGCAATGTTATCAGTTAGATTAACAAGTATCTTGATTAATACCATCAATATACAGCTTCATGAAGGAAATTAGCGCCAGCCCCTCTCTGGAGGCTTGGGAAGGAGCAGAGGAGTCCCGCCTGCTGAGGTCAAACTCCAACTTCTAGCCTGCTCCGCACCTTGATTCTCCTCAGCAAGGGCAGCAGAGGTGACTACCAAACGTTTGGTCTGACTCAGGATAAGACCAACACCCCAGAGGAGAGTTTCACCTGAGCACTGAAATGATGCTCTACTGCAGAGACTGGGTGAGAGACAGCCACGGGAGACAGGCTTGGAAAGGGTGGGGAGTAGATACAGATCCCCTGAGAAGCTCAAACTCTGGCCAGGAAGATGGGGGACATACAATCTGGTGGAAGGCCAGGTTTAGTGCGTACAGCTTTCAGAGGGGGCTGCATCTGAAGGTGATGGCATTGAGTCCAGTGGTCTACTGGAACTCCTGCACTGCTACTTAATCTAGGGCAGATCCCAGCACTCAGGAAGCTGAGGTAGGAGGATCACTGCAAGTTTGAGACCAGTCTGGATTACAAAATGAGCTAAAGACCAGCCTGAACTGTATAGTGAGACCCTGTCTCAAAAGGACAAAAACAAACAAACAAGCAAGCAAAAATCTAGGACAGGCCAGTGATCAAATTTACTATAGGTCAATATCTGGATCATCCAAGTTTCTATACTAAAACCATAGCTCTCCTTGCTTTAGTTAAGTTCATTTTTAATGAGCATTCATGGTTCATGAATGGTTCTTAAGGTTTGTCAGTATCCAGTTTATATTTGATGCTACTGTTGTTATGGACTTTACTACTATAATCAAGGTGACACACTTGTTGCTGTCAATTGGTTTTCTCTGTATGCCAATAGCCGGATTGCCTGGGAGTCAGAAACAAATGGCCCCCTGCCTGTTGGCCATTCCCAAAGAACTGGGTGTTGAGGTAAATAACCCTAAATCTCCTCTCCCAAATAAATGAAGGTAGCTGGATCCAATAGTTAGCCATGACCAGAGGATATCTGCATACCTACTATAATCAACCAGCAAACCATGGCATAGAAAACAAAAAAACAAACAAAAAATAGAAATGTGAGAAACCAAGGCAACAAAATACCACTCAAAACTCTCAATTCCCCTAGAAAGCCAACTCAGAGGGGATCGAAGGGGAGGAAATAAAAACCCTAAAAAAGCAGAAATGTCTTAAAAATGTATCAGTGGAGGTAATAAAACAGATCAGTAAGGTGTTTAGCAAATTCAAAGAACATATGATTAGTGATCCTAATAAAACAAATCATCAGTGAGTCTAGGGAAGACACTAATAAAAACCTAGTGGAGCTAAAGGAAGAGACATAAAACATGAATACCCAGCATAGAAAATAATGGGAGTCCATGAAAAAGTTCTGAACAGAAATCCAGGAGACTGAAAATATGGGCAGGGTGACCAATGTTAGGACAGAATGTCAGATCTGGAAGACAGAGCTGTGGTTAGTGATCAGTTGATGAAAGATACCTAAAAACAAGAAAAGACCAAAAAATATGGATCCAACAGCTCCTAGATGACACAAAGACGACTAACCTAAGAATAACTGGAATTAGGAAAAACCAGAAGACAGCACAAAGGGCACATAAAACACATTTACAAAAGTAACAGCAGAAAACGTTCCAGACATGGAAAGACAGTTTAACATATGGCGAAGTGAGCATATAGAACCCCAAATAGCCATGATCAGAAAAGCAGAAAACCAGCCAACCAACCAACCAACCAACAACAAACCACTGCATACCACAGCATAATTAAAATATCAGAAATCCAACAAAAAACAATCTTAAAAGGTGTTAGGGAAAAGCAACAATTTACCTATAAAGAAAAACCCATGAGAATTATAGCAGACCTCTCCACATAAATCTTAAAGGCAAGGAGAGCTTGGAACAAAGTACTTCAAGCCCTAAAAGAAGGCAACTTCCACTCAACTGGTATATCCTGCAAAAGTATCTTTCAAAATTGATGGAGAAATAAGACAGTTCCATGATAAAGAGCACCTGCAGAAGTTCACGACCACCAAATCAACACTCTGAAAAATTCTCAAGGATATCCTAGGAAGAGACAATGCCAAAAGTCCAGTAGAATGCATGGCAGGGTATGCAACTGAGTACAAGGGAAAGAAAGGAAAACAGGAATAAGTCAGTACCTATAAATCTGAGTGGTCTCAATTCACCTATCAAAAACACAAATTAGCAGAATGGACAAGAAACAAAATCCAGTGGCAGTATATAAGGAACACATTTAACCCAAAAGGAAATTCACAGACTAAAAATCAAAGGATGGAAAACAATATTTCATTCACTCAGAACCCCCAAGCAAGCAAGAGTAGCTATCCTATTTGCAGACAAAGTAGCCTTTAAGCCAAAGCTAATCAGAGGCACATCACTATACATTATTGGTTAAGTAACTACTCAACAGTAAGAGATAACAATTACAAACCTATATGAACCAAACTACAGCATACATAACAGATCAGATATGTATCAATACAATTACAGTTGGGGGTCTCAATACCCCACTATCACAAATAGAGAGATCAACTAAACAAACAAAATCAACCAAGAAATATCAGAGTTGAACCAAACCTTTAAACAAATGGACCAAATAGACATGTACGGAGAGTTCCACCCAACAACAGAGCACATATTCTTTCTTGCAGCATGTGGTACTTCCTCCAAAACAGACCACATACTACCTAATAAACATGTTTAAGTACATGGAAAAAAAATCCAAGTTTTACCATGCATACTATCAGATCATGGTGCAATAAAACTAGAAATCAATGGCAAAAGAACAGAAATTATGCAAACATATGGATTTTTTTTTTTTTTTTTTGTCTTTTTGAGACAGGGTCTCACTATGTAGTTCAGGCTGGCCTTGAGCTCACTTTGTAGCCCAGGCTGCTCTTGAACTCACAACGATCCTCTTGCCTCAGCCTCCCGAGTGCTGGGATTACAAGTGTGCACCACCCTGTCCGGCAAAATGTATGAAAATTAAACAACACAGTCTTGAATAATCAATGGGTCACAGAAGAAGAAATTAAATAAGATAGTTCCTAGAATTAAATGATAATGCCAGTACAATGTACCACAATTTATGGAACACAATAAAAGCAGTCTTAAGAGGGAAGTTTATAGCTGTGAATACTCATATCAGAAAAGCAGAATGAGCTCAAATAAAATACTTAATGATATACCTTATGGTCCTAGACAAACAACAATGTAAATCCAGAGTTTGTACAAGAAAAGGAAGTATAACTATCAGAGCAGAAATCAATGAAATGGAGACTAAAAATACCAAGAATCAATGAGTTGAAGAGCTGGTTCTCTGAAAGAATAAAAGAGAAATACCCTTAGCTAATCTTACTAAATCAAAGAAAAGACACAAATTAGTGCAATGAGAAATGAAAAAGGTAAAATCACAACAGATATTGCTAAAATCCAAAAGATTAGTAAATACTTCACAGACCTATATGCCAAAGAGTTGGAGAACTCAGAAGACATGGAGAGTCTAGATATGTATGAATTATGAAAACTAAACCAAAGAGTTTAAAAATCCTGAGTAATCCATTAACAGGGAATGAAACTGAACAGTAATAATAATAATAAAAAAAAAACACCCCAAAACCAAAAAACTACCCACCAACAAAATCCCAGGACTTGATGGATTCACTGCTGAATTCTACAAAAACTTTAGGGAAAATATAACACTAATACTCCTCAAACTGCTTAATGAAATCAAGAGGGAAGGGATACTCCCAGAGTTAATTCTTAGAAGCTAGTATTACCTGATCCCAAAACCGGACAAGGATCCAACCAAAAAAGGAGAACTACATGCTAATCTCTCTGCTAAGGCTTGTGTCTAGATGTCCCCTCAAAGCCTCATGCAGTGATAACTGGGACTTTTCAGAGAAGGCTGGGTCTACAGCATATGATACTGGGATTAGGTGTGTTGTTGCCTGGATTGAAGGTGTGTGATTACTAAATTAGTCCACTGATTGGTTTGGCATAGTTCTAGGTGTGGATAATGGGAAGGCCCATCATGGGTGTGAGTGCTACCTGGCCTATGGGCACTGTAGCCCATATAGAATACATGGGCTAGAAAGAGGGTTGGCATTGTTGCTTACTGCTACATCACTACTTTGCTGCGCACTTCCTTCTGCCTGCCATGAACTGTTTCTCCTCTGTAGTGCTCCTCTACCATGCCCCTGCCTTGGAGCCTCCAATCTATGAGGTGAAATCTCTACAAACTGTGAGCTACAATAAATCTTTCCTCCTTTTACTTTGGGTGTTGGGTATTTTGTCTGAGTAATGAGAAAAGTAATTAACACATCCTCTATTGAACATAGAAGCAAAAAGTCTCAACAAGATACTGCCAAACAGAATGCAATGAATCATCAAAAAGCTTACACATCATGACCATGGAGGCTTCATCCCAAGTTGGCTCAACAAATGCACATCAATAAATGCAATACAACACATACACAGAAGCAAAAATAAAAATCATATGATCATCTTGATAGTTTCAGAAAAAGCCTCTGACAAACTAACATCCATTTATGATTAAAAACCTGAATTAAAACATATTGGAATGTATCTCAACCTGATAAAAGCCATTTATTATAAATGTACTAAGAAAATCATATTAAATGACAAAAAGCCAAAGCTTTCCCTTCAAATTCAGAAATAAGACAAGGATGTCCACTATCACCACTCCTGTTCAATATAGCACTTGAAACATTAGCCAAAGCAATCAGGCAAGATACAGAAATAAAAGGGATATATATAGGAAAGGAAGAAGTTAACTTATCATCATTTGCAGATAACATGATCCTTTATATATAAGACAAAAAGTTCCACTAAAAGACTCTTAGAACTAATAATAGGTAATAATCTAATTTAGTGATATAGCAGGATATAAAATAACACAAAAAAATCAAATGTTCCCATACACCAATAATGAACTCACTGAGAAAGAAATCAGGAAAACAATACCATCTACAGTAGCATCAAGAAAATTAAATACTTAAGGATTAACCCAGCCAAGGAGGTAAAAGACGTCTACAACAAAACTACAGTACTCTGAAAAAGGAGATCCAACAAAATCAATGAGTTGAAGAAAATGGAAAGCCGGGTGTAGTGGCGCATACCTATAATCCCAGCACTGAGAAGGTTGAGGCAGGAGGATTGCTGTGATTTTGAGGCCAGCCTGAGTTACAAAATGAGTTCAATGCCAGTCTGAACTACATAGTAGAAGAGAAAGAGAGAGACAGAGAGAGAGAGAGAGAGGGAGAGAGAGGGGGAGAGAGGGGGAGAGAGGGAGAGAGGGAGAGAGAGGGAGAGAGAGAAAGAAGGGGAGAGAGACAGAAAACAAAGAAAGACGAAAAGAAAAGGTAAAATATCCCATGCTCCTGGATAGGCAGAATCAATATTGTCCCAATGGCCAAACTTCCAAAACTGATACGCAGATTTAACACAATCCCACTCAAAATACCAATAACATTCCTCAGATAACTACAGAAAATAATCCTAAAATTCACATGGAGCAAGAAGAGACCCAGAATAGCAAAAGCAATCTTTGGCAGGAAAAAAGCAGGATGCACCACAATCTTCGATTTCAAGTTATAGTACAAAGCCACAGTGATAACAACAACATGGTACTGACACAGAAACAGACGTGTAGATCAATAGAACAGAATACAGGAAGCAGAAACCCCAGGCACATTCAACTATCTCATCTTTGACAAAGGGGCTCAAAGCATATGCTGGAGGAAAGATAACTTCGTTAATAAATGGTGTTGGGAAAGCTGGTGTAGTGGATTGATAACTGGTGGTCAACTTGTAACCCCCAGCTGAACTGAGTGAGTGTGGTGCTGGGTGTGGGAGGCCCACCTGAGGACTGTTGCCTTCAGAATGAGAGGCAGACCTGGAGAAGAAGAGGCAGGCTGTTGGGAGCTGAGAGTGGCCGTGGGGAGCTGGCTTTCCTGATGAACTTGCCTGTTTTCACCCTCCGAGCAGCTCGGGACCTCGCTGGCACTGAGAATGGCTTTGGTTCACTTTGGGGAGCTCTGGTCCTTACTTGAGCGTGGCTGCCTGGTTCCGGAGGGGAAGATGGTACACTGCCGGCCTCCTGGAAAAGCTTGCTGCATTGGCTTCCCTGATGGGAGCTCAGCCATCCTGATCATTGGAGGAGCTCGGGACCTCAATGTTGTCGAGGATGGCTGTGGTACCTTTTAGGGAAGCTCTGGTTCTTCTGAGCATCACTTCCTGGCTCCAGTGCAGATCCCTCAGCCTGCTAGCACAGATCCTCCTTCTTGCTGGTACAGACTTTGTAGATTCCACCACTCATCTTTGGGCCTTCCCAGCAGATTCATGAAACAGGTCTGCATGAGACGATGTCATGGGCTCTGGGCCTCCAGTTGGATTCATGGGAGGCATTGTTATGAGCTCTGGGTATTCAGCTCAACTCATGTAGGACATTGTTGTGGGATCCAGGCCCTCAGGTGGATTCCTTGGTCTTAAGTGTGTGGACAGATTCCCTGCACTCTTTTGTATACTGTTCTTTGGGTGACTTATAAATAATCATATAAAGTATGTGTCCTGTATTATGTTGTTCCCCTTGCAAAATAAGCCCCAAACCAGCACAGCTGGCTACCCACATGCAAAGGCCTGAATCTAGACCCATGTCTGTCACCATCTACTAAATTAAAATCAAAATGGATCAAAGATCTAAGTGTTACAGAAACAATCTGTTGGAAGATATAATAGGTAAAACTCTGGAAGACATAGGTATAGGCAAAGACTTTCTAAACAGCATCCAAATGGCACAAGAAATGATACGTCAACAAATGCCATCAGATCAAATTAAAAAGCTTCTGTAGAGCAAAGGAAACAACCACCAGAGTGAAAAGACAATCTACAGAACAAGAAAAGAACTTTGCCAGCTACTCATCAGAGAATTAACATCTAAAATATATAAAGAACTAAAAAAATTAGACCTCTCAAAATAAAAGAACCAATCAAAGGGGGAAACTGAAATTAATAGACACTTCTCAGAAGAAGCACAAATGGGCAATAAGTACATGAAGAAATGCTCACCATAGCTAGCCATTACAGAAATGCAAATTAAAACAACACTAGACACCATCTTACTCTAGAAAAAATGGCTATTATCAAGAAACCAAGTAATAAATGCTGACAAAGACGTCAGGAACAAGGATCCCTGCTACATTGTTTGTGGGAATGTAAACTAGTACACCCTCTATGGTAATTAGTGTGGAGACATTCCTCAAAAAACTAAAAACACAAGTTCCAGTTGAGTCAGTTATTTCCCTTCTCAGTATCTTTCTGAAAGAGTTAAAGACATCTGATTACAGGGATACATGCATATCCATGTTTGTGACAGCATAATTTATAATAGCTACATCTTGAAAATGACCTGCTTATGAACAGATTAATGGTTAAAGAACATGTGTTATTTATACATAATGGAGTACTCTGCCTTACAGAAAGATAAACTTCATGCATTTGTAGTTAAATGGATACAACTGAAGACCATAATATTAAGTGAAATAAGTCAAGACACACAAGCTTAAATATCACATGGTTTCTCTTATATAAGAAACGCAAAATACACACACATATGTACACACATGTATCTTAATCTAGAAGACAAACAGGAAGTAGGGATGTCTTTTTTAAATAGGTAGGGGAAACAAGAGATGAACAGGGGGAGGAAAGGGAGGGAAACAAACACAATTGAAGGGAAAAAAATGACGAAAATGAGCTTTTGCTGGGTGTGGTAGTGCATGCCTGTAATCCCAGCACTTGGGAGGCAGAGGCAGGAGGATTGCTGTGAGTTTGAGACCAGCCTGGGCTACAAAATGAGCTCAAGGTCAGCCTGAATTGCATAGTGAGACGCTCTCAAAAAAAAAAAAGGAAATGGAGCTTTTGCAGATGGGAAGGGGACCAAGAATTGGAAAGATCAGAGAGGGAGGGCAAGGGTAGAGGATGAAAACAAAGACAGAATAATTAAAATGTGTTCTGTACATGCACCAACTGTCTAACTGTAATAACTGTAATCATTATGTACCTCAAGCATGTACTGATAAGAAAAGATAATCAGAAAATTTCAACATATTTTTCAACAAAGGCCAGTACAGCAAAAGCCTCCATGTGTACCTATCCCAATATTCCAGCACAAAATTTTAAAAAAATGTTAGTTACAATAATGAAGCTAGGTGCTGTTTTTTAAACTTTTTTATTTTTTGTGGTGCTGGGGATCGAACCCCAAGCCTTGTGCATACAAGGCAAGCACTCTACCACTGAGCTACATATACAGCCCTAGGTTTTATTTTTATTATATTTTTGCTCTTGTTGTTGCTTGGGGTTTTTTGTTGTTTTGTTTCTGAGTTGGGTCTATGTAGTTCAGACTGGTCTTGAACTCACTATGTATCCCAGTTTGGGCTCAACTTTGCAGCAATCCTCCTACCTCTGCCTCCTGAGTGCTAGGATTATATGCATGCACCACAACGCTCACCTTGTCTGGTTCTTTTCTATTTTGTCTTTTTGAGGCAGGGTTTCGCTCTGCACTTCAGGCTGGCCTCGACTCAGTGATGCTCTTGCTTCAGCCTCTGGAGTGCTGGGATTATAAGCATGAGCCACCAGCCCAGCTTGTTTGTTTGGTTTTTTTTGACAGGGTCTTTATATATAGTTTAGGCTGGCCTTGAACTCACCATGTAACCCACATTGGCCTTGATCTCATGGTGATCCTCCTGCTTCAGCCTCCAGAGTGCTGGGATTATAAGCATGAGCCACCAGCCCAGCTTGTTTTTTTTTTTTTTTTTTT
>NW_004955494.1:3785656-3790482 GCF_000276665.1 Chinchilla lanigera
GTTTAGGCTGGCCTTGAACTCACTATATAACCCACATTGGCCTTGATCTCATGGTGATCCTCCTGCCTCAGCCTCCTGAGTGCTGGGATTACAAGTATGTGCCACCACAACTGATGAGGCTGTTTTAAAAAGCTGAGGGGGCTAGGGACGTAGCTCAGCAGCACAGCACGTGCCTGGCAAGTGTGAGGTCCTGAGTTCAATTCCCAATTAAAAAAAAAATTAAAAAAACAAGTTCAGGGGAACTAGGTGTGGTGGCATGTACCCATAGTCTCAGCCACTTAAAGGAAAAAAAAAGCTGAAGGGAACATCTCATATAAACACCTTTAGGATTAAAAGTGTGAGTTATTTATACCTGAATTATAATGCATATGTGGCTTTAGAATTTCAGGAAAACTAAAGGCCATAAATATTTACATAAATACACATAAACACAAATATAATTATTTGCAATGAAACAAACCTATAATGTATAAAACCGAGCTACCAAAAAAAAAAAAAGGGCCAAGCATAGTGGTTCATGCCTGTAATCCCAACTGTTCTAGAGGTGGCAGGATCACTAGAGCCCAGAAGTTCAAGACCAGCCTGGACAATGTGAAATCCCATCTCAAAAACAAAAACAAACCCAAGAATAATAAGAACTGAAAGCCACATTCAAAAGAATAGGTCCTTGATGTCACATCCTTCCTAAAAACCAAAATATTCCATCTATTATAACTATATCTGACAGAAGGAATTAAAATTTTTTTGTTGTTAGCACATGTTTGCAATATGTGTTTACATTCATCTTAGGGCATAGGTCTATGTACCTGACACATCTGGATGCTGTTATTCCCTTCCCCTCCCCACTGTCCTCCCTCCCTCTGGAAATTCTGTAATGTTACCCAGAAGATATAATCAGATGTCTTAGCAGAACACTGCGTACTCTATATTCTCAGTAACTCAGTAATTTTATACTTTAATAATTCTTTAATACTATACTTGCAGGCTATAGAGGAGCATTCGTAATTGGTAGATGCAAATACAACTGTGGAGTTGGCCAGCAGTCACCAAAAGCCCAACAATAGGCAAAACTGCCCTCTTCCTACACATGAAGAGGATGAGATCTTTCTTTCAGTTCACTGGGCTGGGGTGTGGCTCAGTGTCAGAGTGCTTACCCAGCATGTGCTAGGCCCGGGATTTAAACCCCAGCACAGAAAGAAAAAAAATCATCTCACTAACAAAACATCCAGTTCTTACAGAGGAGACAGCTAAGAATAGGCTGTTTTTGTAGACTAACATCTTCCCCCAGGCCAAGGCAGGTAGGTATAGAAAAGTTCTGTGAGTTCAGGGCAGGAGATAAGTCACCTAGGCAGATGATAAGAGCTCAACAAAAAGAATCTAAAACACTGGGGCACCAAAGGCCAGGAACAAAGGGAAATCACGGGGTCTGCTTGCTTCCACAGCTCCCTGCACCAGAACCTGGGCCGTCCCATCTGGATTGATGGGGTTTTGGAGAACAGCCCAAGAACTAGCTCAACAGATATGCTCTGACAGGGTCAAATGATTTTTTTAAAAAACGTAAGATAAAATGGAGATTCCCTAAGTGTACGTTCAAATCCTATTTGAACTAGCATTTGATACATGATATTTTTGTTTACTAAAGCCGTAATGTGAATAAAAACGAAGAAACACAGTCTGCATTTACTCACGGAGCAGAAGTAAGGTGATTATGTACACTTCGGCTTTCCTTAAACAGCATTCTGAAAATTAAAAAGACAAAATTACCTTTTATAGCAGGTAACAACATGATAACTGCTTCCCTTTTTTTTAAAGACAGGGTTTCACTTTGTAGTTCAGACTGGCCTTGAACTCTGTGTAGCCCAGGCTGGCCTCAAACTTGCAGCCATCCTCCTGCCTCAGCCACCTGCGGGCTGGGATTACAGGTTTTTTTTTTTTTTTTTTTTTTTTTTTTGCTTTTTCTCCGGTACCGGGAACTGAACTCACGACCTTGCACTTGCCAGGCAGGCGCTTTGCCGCTGAGCTAAATCCCCAGCCCCGGATTACAGGTTTTTGCTACCACATCTGGCTGGTTTATTTTTTAAAATCTTTTGGTTTTCAATAGGCTATTCCTTTTTTACTTACCAAGTAGAGTGTAATGGTACAATACACTCAACTTATTTTATGGAGAATTTCATATTCCTCTATTTAAAATTTTTAACAGATCAACAGAAAAGATATTTTCTGTTAATTTAAGACGGACCACTTTTAAGAAAATGGGTTGAGATAGTCAAATTTATTAATTTTTACCCCTTTAAAACTCTTGAGACTTTAAATAGGACTACTCTTCACTTGAGATACTGACTGTACTATATATTTTTTTTAAAAGTGGAAAAGTTTTACTAATATATACTATATTCTATAGAACTTCTTGTTCTATGCTCTACATCCTGTATTAAGCTATCTACATATTATTCCCCAAAGTTTAAAACCATCTTTCCTTCTCCCTTTTTCCCTACTTACAGATTCAAAACAAAAGAGTAGTCAGTAAAAAAATGATTTTCTGAAACAGAATCTCGCCAAATGGAAAAGTTGCCTAGGTTGGGCTCCAACTAGGAATCTTCCTGCCTCGGCCTCCCAGAGTGCTAGGATTATGGATGTGCACCACCATGCTTAATCACCTTTATGTCTCTGTCTTTACTTCTATGTCCAACTGTTTTGTCTTTTACAGTGCTTTTAGCTTGCGAAGCAGAGAATACCTGAGATACTACAGAGGGTGTTGGACACATTAACTTCCTATCAAAATGTCATGTGTGTATTTGTATGCGTGGGTAACATTAACAACAGCAGAATGAAAGGGTAAAGCAGAATCCAGGAAGTCACATTTCTTACCTTGCCTGCATCCAGCCCTTAGGCCACAAGGGCTTTACCTCTGTCTCCATGAAGGATTTAAGATAATCCTCAGCAGACTGGCTTTTATTTGGCTCTAACTCATAGCATCCCAATTTGATCTCAACCAGGTTACATAACAAAGATCTAAAAAGAGTTAAAATACATATAAATTTTATATGTAGTCTTATACATACAATTTATATAGTTCTTATATAATTTGTATATAAATCTGACTACAACGCTGAGGATAATTACGTTTGAAACAATTTTTAAATAAGCATACAAATCTGACAGCAGTAATATTATCTGAAGAATTCAGATAATCACATGAAAGTAACTGATTTCTAACATTTCTTATTCATTGTACTACAAACCCCCCAGCATGAAATAATTTCCTTTGATACTTTTATTTAACATACCAAGGACTGATTCTGTACCTGTGTGTGGTACAGAATCACTGACAAGATAGCTGATTTGTACAAATATATGGAGTACCTGACCTTCTGAAACCATTATAATATTCCATTATTAGATTATCAATAAGAAATATTAAAAAAAAGAAAAAGAAATAGTATATGAAAACAAAAGTGAAAACATTCTAAGGACAGATTTAGGACCAGACTACTGTGCACTTGAATATATTTTTCCTAAGCACTCATGTTGGGTCCCTTGGAATCTAGGCTTCTGCTCACGGATTCCTTCTAGGAAACTCTACTTCTGTGCTGTGTACTTGGTTAAAGGTGGAGAACTGCTGAAATCTCACCTAATGGTGTCATCCCAGTGGAATTTCTTTCTTGGTCCTATGACTCGTTTTCCTGGTTTCTCATCATCATCTTCCTCTGATCCATTTTTTTCTCGCTCTTCATCTGTTTGCAACCTAAAAAAAGTTTTATGAAGCAAAGCTTTAACCCCACACTGCCTATAATGTGCTCCATAAATACTAGCTGACTTGCTTAGATGAATGTTAACTCAAAAGGGAAGAGAAACTATCCCTCCATATAACACTTTGAACTTGGAATGAATTGTAAAGCAGCTTTGTAAAAGGTGTTCCAACTATTATAAAAAGCACAGACACTCATCTTTTAGGTCAGATTATTTGTGTCCAGCCCAAACTAGTGAGGTTGTCAGTAAGTGAAATGTTTCACCAGTGCTGGTTCTTGCTTGGATCACATCCACGCACTAAATCAACAGACAAAGCCTTTTGTCTTTGAAACCAAAGTAACTGAGTGGGGAGTAACACGTCATTCAGAAAACGTTCCCTTTACCATTTGAGCTGTGTGTATGGATTTCTACTTGAGGATGAAGGCCACTTACAACCAACCCCTGACAGCTGGGCCTGACTCTCCAACACCAAAGCCCACCCAGACAGAAGCAGCACATACTTGGCACACTTAGCTTGACTACGCGCCTGGCAGTCTTCCTGGTATTTAAACAGCTGTTCAGGCATGACATTGCTAACAGCCAATTTCAGTTTCTGCAGAGGCTCTCTTAAACGATCATCCTGAAGGGAAAAAAATACTATATCTTAACAAGATTTATCCTATAAACAGAGTCTCAAAAAGATACAATTTATGTTTCAGATACTGATTATAAATTTGAAATATTAGCTATGTAAATATGGACATTTCTTCTATAGCACTGACTTTATGGCATACACTGGATATAAAATTAGGATGATCATTATATCTTTCTTTCTTTTTTTCTTTTTGGTTTTTTTTTCCGGTACCGGGAATCAAACTCACGAGGTTGCGCTTGCCAGGCAGGCACTATGCCGCTAAGCTAAATCCCCAGTCCCAGATGATCATTATTTCTCAGTCAAGCAGAGTCCCAGTGTTTATCTGCTGCCCTAGCATGATTTGTATTTTTTTTTTTTTTTTTTTTGGTCTTTTGAGACAGGGTCTCACTATGCAGTTCAGGCTGACCTTGAGCGCACTTTGTAGCCCAGGTTGGCCTCAAAC
>NW_004955494.1:3790582-3797779 GCF_000276665.1 Chinchilla lanigera
CTATGCAGTTCAGGCTGACCTTGAGCGCACTTTGTAGCCCAGGTTGGCCTCAAACTTGCAACAATCCCCCTGCCTCAGCCTCCTGAGTGCTAGGATTACAGGTGTGTGTCACTACCCCTGGCTAGCATGATTACTAATAAGGTTTCTTTTCTTGAAGAAGGCTCATGTTTTAACTAATATATAATTAAACAGAGAACAAAATTTTCATTGTGCAGGCTACTGGTTAACCCCCACTATGGTGGGGAGGAAATACCCAAAGAAGATGCTGCTCTGGGATCCTGGAACATGCGATGTGGGAAGGGCAGTACCAGCAGGGTGCTGGAAGCCTGTTCTTGCGGTGACTTACGCTGCAAGCAAATATGCAAGCTCAAGGCCAAGGTGAGAGAGGAAACTAGGAGATTGTTACCCATATGGATTCAGGGTAAAAAGGTTTCTGGCTAACAGTTGTAACCAAATCATGTTCATTTTGCTAATAATATAGTGTGTTTAACTATTTAAAATATACTTTTATTACCATCATAGGTATATAAATATTGCTAGACTTTGCTTTTCTTCACTGGAACAAGGTTTTTGTTTTGTTTTTGTAGTGCTAAGAATTGAACCCAGGGCCTTGTATATGCTAGGCAAGAGTTCTACCACTGAGCTACACCCCTGGCTCTGAAATGTGGTTTTTTTGTTAAGACAACGTTTTTAGAACACAAATATTATTACTAGTAAGTATTTAAACCTACTCCATGCATCCTAATTAATAAATATTTAGCAAATATAATAGTGTCTGTTGTAATATCACCCTCCCCTTTTTTTGTTTATTGAGACAGTCTCGCTATATAGTTCTAGCTGGCCTCGAACTCACTATGTAGTTCAAGTTGGCCTCAAATGTCCTGCTTCAGCCTCCTGAGGGGTGGGATTACAGGTGTGTGCCACCATGCCAGGTGATCCCAGCTACTGGAAGGCTGAAGCAGGAAGATTACAAATTCAAGGCTGCCTGGGCAACTCAGTGTGATCCTACCTCAAAATTAAAAAAAAAAAAAAAAAGATAGAGATATAACTCACTGGTAGAATGCTTTCCTACTATGGGCAAGGTCCTGCACTGCCAAAATAAAAAAGCTCAATATGTAAAACTAAACAGTGTTATGTTTAGGGTCATAAACTGTGTGATAAAACTATAGAATTGAGCACGGTGGTTCATAGCTATGAACTTAGTACTCTGGGAGGCTGAGGCAGGAAGCTCACAAGTTTGAGCCCAGCCCAGGCAATTTACTAAAACCCTGTCTCAAAATTTATTGCCTTCCTGCCTCAGCTTCCCAAGTGTTAGAATTATAGGTGTGCCACCACATCCAGCCTGTCATTTGAATTCCAACTGCTAATTTCTAAAGGGGCCAGGCAAAGGCACAAAATGTAAAACACCAGTAGATTTCAGTTGTTCATTAACCTGCAGTTTCTCAGTTGGAAAGACGTATTTTAACAGAAGTGAATGCCTACATGAAGAATTCCATGCTTGTCAGATCCTTCCTTCTCCACTGACTTAGCAGTCCAAGGACCACTTCTTGCCTAAAGCTATGCACTGTTGAAGTAACTGTTTTTCAGGAGATACAAAATACCTTTAATGATTTCCTCTGGTTACTAACTACCTCTATGCATACTATGAAACAATTCATGTGCAAAGACCCCAAAGAGAAACAACTCTCTTCTGTCCTAGGTTCGTAGGTTATGAAATTACACACGCAGGCGCTGTCTGCCCTTCTCCTACCTGGACATTGAGGTGCAACTTCTTGAGACGTTTCACCAGTGTTTCTTTATTGCATGGCACAAAAGCTTCAAGATGAGAGTAAACGCCGCTTCGGATGACAGGGCCCAGCTCTTGTAGCTGTAACTCAATGCTGGCCAAAAAACCCAAAGTTTAACAATTATGAACAACACAGAATTTCTCCTACGTGGCATCACATAGAGTGGTAAAGGCAGCTTTGTTTTAAATTTACGTTCTTATGATTCCTACATAGTATTTCTCAAAGAAATAAATCCCCCGAAGACAAACAGTAATGTTGTAGAAAACACTTTAGGAATCTAGCCTTTTAATTTAAAAATTTTTATTCATTCCTGTTTGCAGTATATGGTTACATTCATCATAGGGATTTGGTGTATGTGTGTAAGATATCTTAATTTCTTCCCTTTCTCCCTCCCCCTCTTAGCTTAAGAAGAGAATTTATATGACCACAAACAAGCCAACACTGCATTTTCATTAATAGGTTAAAGTCTATGTTTTCAGGTAAAACACAGGAACTCCATTTCAGCCTAACAGTCAGCTCTTCAAAGAGATACCACACTATCCATCTACCCGCTAGCAAGTGAAAGTCACATAGTTTCACTAAGCTCCTACAGTGTTCCTTACAGATGTCTGAAAAAGGCAAAGATTCAGAGGTTAAGGTCCCTTTGGTGTATATGTAACTATTTTATCCATCTTTGTTAACCGTATTGTGACTGTATTAAAAAGCTGTATGTTTAACAATTTGTTCAATATATTGTAAATTTCTTTTTTTTGGTACCAGGAATTGAACTCAGGGCACTGCACTTGCCAGGCAGGCGCTGTGTCATTGAGCTATATCCCCAGCCCAATATATTGTAATTTTCTAGTTCCCATTTCCTCTTATAAATTAGGTTTTTGAGATAGAAAAACAAATTGTTAAGTAGGTATTTAGCCTAACAAGAAAGCAGTTTATAACAATTACTTAATTCTCAAATGACAAATCTACTAATAAATAACTGAGGTGTATCTCAAGATGGGAGACATTATCTGGCAGCTGCTATAGCAAGAAGGTAAGAAGAGATATTAATTTGAAGACCAAGATCAAATGGGGGCTCCTGGCAATGAATTATGTCCAAATCATCATATTCTGTTATGGGAGAGGACACAGACTTATGTACTTCTCACCAATATAAGATATGGCCAAAGAATCAGAGAATAAAAGAAACCTTATCTTATCAAATGTATCTGTATGTGTGTGTATAAACATGTGTGTGTGTGTGTGTGTGTGAGAAAATTTGAGACAGGGTCTCATTATGTATTCCAGGCTATATAGCTGGAACTCATGATGGGCCTGCCTAAGCCTCCCAAGTGCTAGGATTACAGACATATGCCACCGTATGTCTGGTTCTGTGTCCTTCACTTCTAAGATATATTGCCATTTCAGAAAAAATGAAAAGTGGAAAATTGTGGTCCTTAGAAATAGCAACAGAAAATTCTTGGTGTTAGAGAAGCTAAAAGAAAATTTAAAATGGCAAGAAGTTTAAGACCTGTAAGAGTCAGGCCTGGAGGCGCATGCCTGTAATCTCCTCGGGAGGCTGAGGCAGGAGGATCACCACAAGTTCAAGGCAAGCCTGAACTGCAGAGTGAAAGCTGATCTCAAAAAAACAAAACACAACAAAAGATCTGTAAGAACAAAATGGTTACATGTGCAACAATCACTATGGTCATTACTTCTCTGTAGAAACCTTTGGTTAGGTAACATGATATGGTTAGATCATTGCTGAAAGTCTACTGTGGTAGAAAGCCCTCCAGGCTGCCTTGTGACTGGAAGTTAGTTAAGGCTGAAAATAAAATAGAAACTCCAAGTATTTAGAGAGTTCAGGTAAAGGCAGACTGACTATGACCCACTTATAAAAGCCAGTGGTTTCCTAAGAGGCAACTCAGATATAGGAACAGTTGACTTCCTGAAAAGACACCAACTGTTAAGTCCCCCAACGCTGAGATTCAAAGTCGGTACTTGTTCATGAGCCCTGTACAGGAGCACCCAGCAGAGATGGCAGGCAGGCTTCGCTGCAAGTGTCCAGCAGGGTGGTGAGGCAGGCCTACAGCAACTTGTTGAGCAGAACTGCTAGGGTGACTGGGATTGTGAGCGATGCTTTTCAGCAATATCTATCAGCTTCAAGTAACGAGGGGAAATCAAGCCAGTACACACGGTGTATCTGTTGACTGAAGTCAACTTTGATTATGGAAAAAGAAAACAGGTTTCCTATTTCAATAAACTGATCTCTTTTTCTTCCAAACATAAGGAAAAAATGGTGAGGCAGACGCAGTTCAGCTGGATAATTTAATTTTCTATCCCAAATAATCATCACGTGCCCTTAGAAAAACAATTCAGGCCAGAAAAGTAAGGCACGTGTGCTCAGGAAAGTGGAAAAGGAGAAAATAAAAAGTGGAAAGAGGGAATAACAACAAAGGTGGAAAGAGAGAAAAAATCACTAATGCTAAGAGCTTGAGAACTGAGTCACACCTCCGGTGAAATGGAAGGCGACAGGGTCCCAAAATGCAAAGTGTGCTTTACAGCCGACGTGGGAGGAGGCAGAGAAGCCGCTAGCGAGAAGCTGCCAGTGTGCTTATCTGAGAGGCTGCGTCCTGAGGATGGGCCTCAGCTCTCCCGGGGGAGAAAGAGTGTTCTCTCTTACGGAGAAGGAAAACAAACAAAACAAAACCCACAAAACTCTCTCAGTCACAAGAGAAAGAGCTGATCTAGTGCATTTAGTGGTCTCAGGGGCAAAGAAAAAGAGCTGGTCGGATCCGTGATTGTGGAATCCGGGACAGCTCTGATAAGTAACAACTGCACTGTTTGTTGAGTCTGGGGCATAAAAGGGGCACAGTAAAAGGCAGCAATGCAGACAGGAAGCATCTGCTGGCTCCCAGGCAGACACGCCTAACCTGAACTCCCTGGCTGAAGGGAAGGAGAGCAGGCACGAAAGTCCTCGGCCAGCACACTAGAAACATACCACGCTGTGTGTCTTCTCAGTCCAAGATGACTGACTGTAGGTAATTACAAATGGTCATCATAACTAAGGAACCAATCTGTCCTTTTTACTTATGAGTATGTATGGGATGGCAATCACAGTCTTACAAACACTCCTTTCCCGAGTCTGTCTCACGCAATGAGCCACTGTATCAGGTGGTTTTCATCTGAGGAATAAAACTGCTGCTTTCTCCATGACCACTTTTTTGCATAGTTCAGCCCACAGCCAGTTGTATACTGAATTCCTGTTACCAATGGTCAAAATCTGAGAGTCAACAGTAACAGGTACAGCTTATTTGATTACAACCTTAGAACCTACAGCTTCATTAGCATCTGAGTCCAAATGCAAAATTATTACTAAATTAGATACAAAATCTAATTTAAATACAATGTACACTATGTATCAACCTTCACCTCTTTTTCCCAGTCCAACTTCTGTCACCTTCCCAGAAGCTTTGGTTACCATTAAGTGGTCCAATATCTACAGATGCATTATTTTGCTAAGAAGCAAATGTTAATCATACAAAGTGTAAGGCTGAAAGGGAAGAGCTGATGCCCAAACCAGCCATGCATCAGCATCTGATCTCACAGGACTACTCTAGTTTTCACTGTGCAATTCTTAAGGTCTTTCAATAAAATAAGAAAATTAAGGCCGGCTGTGGTAGTGGGCATCTGTAACCCCAACACACTGGGAGCCTGAGGTAGAAGGATTCCAAATGTAAACCCAGCCTAAGCAACAAGTGACTTAGAGAGACTCTTCTCCAAAAATAGCGTGAGGGGGGATGAGGATGTAGCTCAGTGTGATATCCGTGGGTTTAATCACCAGTACTGCCCCCCACCCTGGCAAAGAAAGTAAAAAGAGAAAAGATTACTTACTCCAGAAGAATATTATTCATATCCTGTGTAAAGAATTTTTTCCTTCCTTCTTCATCAAAAAGTTTGGCAGCCTAGAGAAACGTAAGAAAGACTGTCAGTGTAACTCATGAGAAAACTACTCTGAAGGAGTTAGCTATTTAAAAACAGAGACAGAGAGAGAGCTTCAGGTCAGCAGAAAACACTAGCTGTGCCCCAGGCAGAGATGACTGAGAGCCAAATCAGGCGGACACTGTGTCAGTTTGCTGCAGCTCCTGCAATCGTGGGGGCCCCGAACAGCTCTGGGGGAGAGCACCTGCCTGCCTCTGGAGGGACACAGCCTCTTGACACTCTGATCTCAGCCCAGCAAACCAACTTTGGACTCTGTTGTTTTAAGCCATGAAGTTCACAGCAGGGTCTCCCAGCTCCTGGCTGAGGCTCCTGGCTGCGGCTGTGTGCTCCCAGACCCCTCCCCGCACATCAGCCCCGCCACCTGCCTCTTCCAAGGGTGCAGGGGACTGCATTTTGGGTCCACTGTAGAATCTCCTCTCAAGATCCTTAACTGAATCATACCTACAGAGACCCCCATCCCTTTCTGTCATACAGGGTAACATTTACAACATTTGTAGTACAGGGTGCTGGTGATTAGAATATGGGCATCTTTTGGGAACCATATTTTAGTCTATCACAGATTAAGTCATGTGATCTTAAGAATCTGAGAGAATAAAAGATCAATTCCTCCATCAAAGTTAAAGGGCTTTCTGTAGGTCAAATCATGTGCTCAATTCAAGCTGAAGCCGCAAACTTCCATAAGCAAATAAAAGAATTTGGTAAACTCTCTAACTTGAACCTAAGATGACAGACTCCATAATTACGATCCTAAGTCATGAATCATTGACGCAGAAGACAGTGTGCAAACTATAGAGTTTCCAGGCCTGACTCTAAATCCTGAGTCTGAATCTGGGCTCTGTCACTTAAAAATTACATGGGCGGGGGCAAATTACCTAACTGTGTTAAGATTTAGTTTCCTATTACATGGAGGAAACACTGCCAGGCCGTACAATTGCTGGGGCTGGAGAGGCAAAGCTGGCCTTGTGAGGAGGGCAGAGCAGCACCACAGTTTCCCACAGTGCAGATGCCTCCAAATCACAGGTAGACACAGCCAGTCTGCGACTGCCGGACATTCACACATTGGATTCATTCCTGATCCAACAAAGTGAGCCTTTACAGTATAGCTGTGAAAGTTCACAACCTGAATGTTCGTAAGTCAGGGACTTACTGTACTACCACTAACACATCACTAGCACACATTAAAACCTAGAAAAAACTAGAGTGTAGGGATAGGGCAACAGGGACAATGGAATGGATATATTCTGGAATCAGGTCAGGGGCTGGGGATGTAGCTCAGCAGCACAAGCACCTGCCTGGCAAGCACAAGGTCCTGAGTTTGATTCCAGGCACCAAAAAAAAAAAAAAAAAAAAAAAAAAAAAAAAAAGATTAAGCCCTAGCTAGAGAAATAAAGGTCTGTCACTTCAGTTCCTATAACCTAAGATACCATATTTGACT
>NW_004955494.1:3797879-3834315 GCF_000276665.1 Chinchilla lanigera
CAGCAGCACAAGCACCTGCCTGGCAAGCACAAGGTCCTGAGTTTGATTCCAGGCACCAAAAAAAAAAAAAAAGAAAGAAAAAAAAAAAAAAGAAAAAAAGGATTTCTGGCATCAGGTGAACGCTGATGTTTAAACTCTGGTTCCACAATTTCTAAGTTGTGTGCCCTTAAGCAAGGTTTTTAAGCTGGATCCACTTAAGTGTCTTAACCTAAGTATGCCTATATTCCATACACAGAATTGTTAAGAAGATTAATGAAAAGGACCTCAGCTGAGATTGACAGACAAATTTTCATTTATATGCTATCTATGAGAGGAAAAGCAAAATAAAAGAATTCAAATGGCTGAAGGTTAAAGTTATACCATGTAAAAAGGGAGAGACAGAGAGAGAGAGAGAGAGAGAGAGAGAGAGAGAGAGAGAGAGAGAGAGACAGAGAACTCTAAGAAAAAGGAATCTACAGTAAAATCATACAAAATTAGTCAAGGTAAAAAGCATTAACAAGACATAAGAGTGATCTTATGTAATAAGTATCAAAATGAAGACAGTCTTCAAAAATCTTAGGACTTAAACAGCACAGAAACAACAAGAATGATAGTAATCATAGGTTATAAATAAAACACTAGCAATGAGATATTTTAATATACTTTTTAAAAATCCTGGACTGATAAAGCATATCAAAATAAAGACACAGAGGAACTTATTAGTTCCACCTCAGAAAAAACACTGAAGAACAATAACAGAAAGAAAGAACAGAGTAAGTAAAATCCAAGAGTCAGCTGTCAGAAAAATTAGATACATTTCTTGCTCCCCTATTCAGAGAGTTAAAACTTAAGAGTGCAGGAGGGGAAGGGGTGAGGGAGGAAGAAGAGAGGGAGGGGCAGAGGAAGGAGAAGGACAGTAACAACCATCATCATCAGCAGCATTACTTGCTATGTTTTGCAGCAAATAAGAACCAAGACAATTGTCACACTTACTACACGGAGGTCCTCAATGCGTTTTTCCAGAAGTACAGGCAGACCCTCTGGGAGCATAGGTATCACCTTGGGCATGACCTGAGAGGCGAAGGTTGGTTGGGGAGTGTTTCCATTCTCTCCCCCTGACTCAGATAGGGGGCTACCATCGGAAGCAGTATCCAGTAATCTGTCGAAGTCAAAATCATCTAGCATCTCTAGTGCGTTTTCAGCTTCCTGAAATAGTTCATGTTCATTTGTGCTAACAAAAATGGGGAGGTCTGGATCAGCACTGTTCAAATTTAAGTCTGGGACATCATTCCCCAGTGCTGTGGCAGTAGAGGGAGGCTTAGTCAGAGAGGAGGTTGACAAAGTCCCTGGGACTTTGGGGTTAAACTCCTTCTTTAATGCATCCTTCTCTTTCTGAAACTTTCGTATCATGGCGGCAAGAGCACAGGAATCTTTATAACGTTTCTTCTTTTTTTCAGACTTGTGTGAATTTAGAGCCACAACTCTGTAAAGAAAAAAGTGATCAGTTAGGCTACGTGTGACTTTATTTTTTTGTTTGTTTTTTTCCGGTACCGGGAATCGAACTCATGACGTTGCGTTTGCCAGGCAGGTGCTGTGCCGCTGAGCTAAATCCCCAGCCCCTATGTGTGACTTTAAAGGTTAATGTTCCATGCAGGTAAGTAGGCATGAATTAAAATAATCATTTGACAGGTGAGAGCAAAGGGTTCTCTTTTTAAATTCATATTAAATTGTACTTTTATGATAACATTTTTTTCAACAATTGTTACCTAGGAAAGGTAAATGTCCACTGTAGTAAAGAAAGAGAAAGGAATAAAGCAAAAACAAACAAACAAAACTGAATGCAGGTTTATTAAAGTATACTAGGTTCAACTTACTCCATTTTCTCTTTTTTCAGAACATTCACATACTCTAATCAACCTATGAAGTAAGGAATTAACCAAGTAGAGAAACACACTTCTGCTAAGAATACGATTGCCCTACAAACTAGAATTTCATTATCATCCACCTTCAAACTGGGAGCACACATGGTTTGGGCTAAAAACTGCCCAAGAAATATAAGGACAGGGATTTAGCTCAGTGGTGCAGTGCCTGCCTGGCAAGCACGAGGTCCTGAGTTTGATTCCTAGTACCCCTGCCAAAAGAAATAAAAATTCACTGTTTTGATTTGTAAGCCTCTGTCTACCATAATAACTGCTACTACTTTCTGATCACCTTTAACTTTCTATTCTAGAAACAGCCATGTTAGGCAACCAGATATGTGTAATTCCAATGATAACTTTCACTGTAACATGAACCATGGGGAAAGGTCACAGTTTAGCTGTCACTTCTCTAAGAAATCTTTCCTAAATCCTGTAGCCTGGATGTTACCACAGAACTTAGAAGATTATTAGTGCCTTGAAGGTAGGTCCACACTTGAGTCATTATTATAAACCTCAAAGCTACTGTAGTACCTAATATACAAGAAGCACTTACTAAATATGTGGAATGAGTAAGTTATAAAGTTTAGAAAACAATAAATTCACTAAAAGGCATTACTTGCAGCTTATTATATTCCTGAAGAAGTTTATTTGTAAATGATGAACATTTAAGAAACCCATTAGTATTGCAGATATTTTTCTCAGTAATTTCTTAATCTCAAGGTCATGTTTACAACTATAATCCCACATTTAGGAGTAGAAAAATACATCCCTACATCAACCTCTTGAATATAGAGAGTTCCAAATGCAGAGGTAAATCCCTTCTAAGCAGAAAAGAAAGCCCTCACAAGTGTTCTTCCTTAGTGCTAAAAAAAAAAAAAAAAAAAAAGCCAGAGAAGTTCAAGAAAATGGCAATTTTAAATTTTATTCTTCTGACTTACAGCTTTTGAGAAATTCTGTTTGGTTTTTAGCAGCAAGATGTAACCTAAGGTCAAAAGGATTAAAAGTCGCTAAATAAAGGGAAATGGTGCAGTGGTGAGCAACAACAATAGCTTCTCCAAGATGAGGAATGCAGAGACTAGAAAATCACAATGTGGGAAGCAAAAAAAGAGAAGCAGAACCCGGGGAACCAGAAAGATACGACAGGAAAATTAAAACCTACAGAAGAATTGAAAAGACAGAACACAACAGGGAGAAGGGAAGAGACAGTCTCAAGTTTCCCTCCAGTTCCTGGCTTGCGGAGCACAGGCAAGGCAGACAGAATCTACCGAGACACAGTGAAAGTGGGGGACTCCAGAGTGCCTTGGGGAGACACATGGCAGCAGAGTGGCCTGGAGGGTGCCTTGAGCTACAGGGAGAGCATGGGCTTCTGTTCCCTCAGGAGCCCTTTGACAGGCAACAGCTGGGGAGCAACTCCAGTTCAAGCACCCACCATATATCCCTGGAAACAGTGCTTGGTCAGGTGACACTGTAGGAAGAACTGATTGCTTGAATCTGGGACTTGGAATAGCCATGGGATGGCTCCTCTTCAGGGCTCTCAGTATTACATTCTCACAGTGACTGGGTGAGAGCCACAGTCAAGGACTGGGCTAGAAAGTGGCCCCTGAGGGACTTGAGCTAAAGGACACAGTCCCAGCTAATGATCTGGCCCAGCCTGAGCTGCTCTGGATTTAAAGTTCATGGCACTCTGGCCTTCACCCTATTCCTACTGTGTGCTGCTGACTACATCTAGCACTGATCTGGGGTCTGACTGCTTTCTTTGTCTACCAGCACAAGCAGGGACATATCTTGACTTAGACACTGCCCCAAAATTGTAGATCCTGGAAGAAAAACCACGCATTCAAAATCAAAGAGAAATTTCTTTTGTGTGTACTGTCTTTTTTCTTTTCTTTTTCCTTCTTCTTCACCAGTTTATTAGGGTTCCTTTGTCTTTGTTTCTTCCACTTCTCTCTCCTCCTTAAATCACATAGTTTAAGGTTTCAGATATTTCCTCTTGTATTCTCCCATTCCCAATCCCCTGTATCTTTAATAGTATAACCATAAAGCTTTATTAATCTTTAGACAGTTAACTCTATGAAGTAATTGTTGAATTCTTCTCCATCATTAGTGGTGATTTAGCTGCCACATTTAGTACATAATAGTTTGGGTTGTCTTAATGTTTACACTATAATGTGGATTTCTTCTTTAGGGTTAAGGGTGGTATATATTGGCCTTTTTTACATAATCAGCTGTCATGGCTTGTTAATATCCAAACTGTCTTGGGCAATACTACTGTAGCTGATTTCTTTGACATTACCAGGGTTGCATTAATTGTGCTGTTAATGCTCTTTTTTCTGTAGGCCAACACCCAAGTTACCACTGTGATATTAATGATACTAGAGTACATTCCCAGAGAACTTGGAGGCTTTGAGAGGGAGAATAACATGGGCCACAAACCTGAATTATTCAAAATAACAATAGAAGAGGTTATATAAAGAGGCACTTGATGGGCTTGCAGAAGATACAACTAAACAGATAATGGAAGTAATAACCAAAATGACCCAGGAGTTTTCACAAGACACTAAAAAAAGCTAGCTTATCTACACAAAATGATACAAAACACAAGTGACTGATTTAGCAAAGAATTAGTCAATGAAAAGGTTTCAATCTGAAAATCCAGAGATTAAAAATTATATTGAAAATATGGGAAGAATCAACCAGTGTGAGGAAAAATTTCAGAACTAGAAGACAATGATACCTTTGAAGACCAACTATTCAAAGACATCTTAAAGTAACAAAAGAACACGAAAAATGGATCCAACAGCTGCTAAGAAGGCTAATCTAAGAGTAACTGAAATAAATGAAAAATCAGAAAACAAACAGCATTAAAAAAAAAAAAACCTTTTCACAGAAATAATGGCAAAAAACTTCCAAATATAGGGAAAGAAATATACATACAGATATGTGAGGCCTACAGAAGCCCAAACAGCCAGGACCAAAGAAGAACCTCTCTGCACATTATACTCAAGGTACTAGACGTCTCAAGATAATAAAGCTTCATAGGTATACTACTAAAGATATAGTTGGGGCCAGGGATATAGCTCAGCAGCACAGTGCCTGCCTGGCAAGCGCAAAGTCCTGTGTTTGATTCCCAGTACCAAAATGAATAAATAAATATAAATAAATAAAATTAAGATATAGGGGATTGGGAATGGGGGAATACAAGAGGAAATATCTGAAACTTTAAACTACTTTACTGAAGAAAATAGGTATAGAAGGGCTTTATCTCAATCTCATAAAAGCCATCTATGATAAACCAATAGCCAACATCGTATTAAAAAAGAGAAGCTGAAAGCTTTTCCTCTAAAATTAGGAATAGGAAAAGGATGTCTCCACCATTACCACTCCTGTTCAATATTCTTAAAACATTAGCCAGAGGAATTAGGCAAGAGAAAGAAGTAAAAGGGATATGGATAGCAAAGGAAGAAGTTAAATTAACATTATTTGCAGATGATTTGATCCTCTATATAGAGAGCTCCAGAAAATTCACCAAAAGACTCTTATAATAACCAAATTGAGTAGCTTAGCAGGATACAAAGTCAACAATGAAAAAATCAATAGTGTTCCTACACACCAGTAAAAAAGAGAGAGAGAAATTAGGGAAATAATACTTTTCACAATAGCATCAAGAAAAATGAAATACTTAAGAATTCACCTAACCAAGGAGTGAAAACCCTCCATAACAAAAACTATATATAGTACTCTGACAAAAGAGATTGAACAAGATATCAGAAAATGCAAAGATATTCCCTGTTCAAATGTACATCTTGGATAAATGAGTACTTTCCTCATTGTAATGCTTTACCAACAAGAACCAGTTTAAAAACTATTTTAATATTTTGGTACTAAGTTTAGATTCCAGAGATTTAGGGTTAGCAGTAGCCTATATGTAAACAATGTATGGTTGTTTTTAATCTAAAAATATTCCATGGGCTAGGAATGTGGCTCAGTAGTAAACTGCTTATCTAGTTTATGTGAGGCCTTGAGTTCAATCCCCGCACCAAAAAAAAACCAGGCTCCCCAAAATCTGTTAGTTTACTTAGCTATTTTTTTTGACCATCATCAGATATATTTATTTGTAATATTTATCAAGCTAATTATCATAAACATAGATTAACAGCCAGATAAATAGGCCCAAAAGCACATAAAACAATTATACTAAATCACAGTACACTTTTAGATACATTGACTATGTTGGATTTTTTTTTAACTTTTTGAGACAGTTTAAATTATGCAGTTCAGGCTGGCCTTGAACTTACTTTGTAGCCCAGGCTGGCCTCAAATTTGCAGTGATGCTCCTGCCTCAGCCTCCTGGTAATGGGATTACAGGTGTGTGCCATCACACCCAGTGACCATGTTGGGTTACAATAACTTTTTTTTCTCCTTACCTTTTCTGTATACTTTATTTGTATATTGGTTTTCTCATATAACAGAAACCATGCAATATTTTTGCTTGTGCGTCTACTTCACTTAACGTTATGATCTCAAGGTACATCCGTTTTCTTACAAATGATGTATCCTTCTTTACAGAACAGTAGTACTCTACTGTGTATACATTTTCTTAATCCATTCATCTATTGATGGACATAAAGGTTGCTTCCAAGATTTAACTATTATGAATTATGCTGCTATAAACATGAGTGTGCATGTATCACTATAATATAATATTTAATTCTTTCAGGCAGATACCGAGAAGCAGAATAGCTGGTCAAATGGAATTTCTAGTTTCAGGTTTTTGAGGAACCTCCATACTGATTTCCATACTCACTGTACCAGTTTATACTCCCACCAACAATGAGGAAGTGTTCCTCCTCTACCTGCAAGCCTCTCTAGCATTTGTTATGTGATTTCTTTCATTTTTTTTCTTTCTTTTTTGAGTCAGGGTCTTGCTATGATCCTCCTGCCTCAGGCTCCCGAATTCTGGGATTAGAGGCATGCATCACCATGCTGGGTGTGTGTTACATGATTTCTTGAAGATAGCCATTCTTTTTGTAGTAACATGACAAAGCCTCCTTATTTAGTAATATATACTGCAATATTATTAAATGTATAATAGCCTGTTAATATTTATAAACATTTTATTAAATTAGACCTAGCTAAACTGAATGAATTAGTGGTGAATGTACTATATCTCTGTAAAAGGAGGAACAGTGACACTGACACCTGCTCCCTTACTAGGCTAAATATAACGTACCCCAGCTGCTTGGGTGCTTTTTTCCTTGGCTTCTTCTCCTTTTCCCCTTCTTCTTTTCTCTTCCGCTTCTTCAACTCGGTGTCATCTTCTTTTATTTTAGGAACCTGCAAAATGATTTTTAAAAAATGCATCATATGGGGCTGGGATATAGCTTGGTAGTGCAGTGCCTGCCTGGCAAGCACGAGGTCCTGAGTTTGATTCCTGGTACCAGAAAAAAAAAGCATCATATATGTGTGTATCAAAGCCTATTTGACGCTTCCAACCCATGGCAGTGGTTTTTCTCAGCTGTCCAGATACATTAGAATTACCTACTAAAAGTTTAGTTCAGGTTCCTGGGATACCTGAGCACCTCACCTAGAGTTCTGTTCACTCCTCTGGCGTAAGGCCCTAACATCTGAATTTTTAATACACATCTTAGGAATTCTGGTACTAGAAAGTCTTTACATCTCATGCTTTTGCCTAAGTATACAATTCATTTCTTAACCTTACTCCAGCCCAGTCATAGCAGACTATTAGACCACATCTGAAGAAATACTAAAATATACATATGCCTCTACAATGATATAAATAGCTATTTTCTTTTCTTTTTTTTTTTTCTGGTTTTTTTTTTTTTTGGTTTTTCTCCAGTACCGGGAACCGAACTCACGACCTTGCGCTTGCCAGGCAGGCGCTTTTGCCGCTGAGCTAAATCCCCAGCCCCTAAATAGCTATTTTCTTATATCTGTTTTGTTTTTTTTGTGTGTGTTTTTTTTTTTTTTTTCCCCCAGTACCAGGAATCAAACTCATGACTTTGCGCTTGCCAGGCAGGCGCTGAGCCGCTGAGCTAAATTCCCAGCCCTTCTTACATCTGAATTCTATTTTAAAGCACATAATTATGTATAGACCCATTAAACAATGGTTAGTATTTTACTTTTGTTTCCATTCACAATTGTGGCACGCCACACTGAAAAAATTTATCTTACTACTTCAGTGTTCAGTCAAACAAACCCACCTTGGGTGGCTTGTGCTTTTGATTGTCTGTCATATCTTCCTCTTCTGTGTCCGAAGCTTGGCGAAATTGCAGGGTGCCAGTGTTGATATAAAAGCCTCCATACTTTGTTGTTAGAGAAGCAGGAACTAATTCATCGTACTAGATTTAAAAAAAAGTTTCAGATATATTCTACTATCTCTAACTCTATAATTATGTCAAAGAAATTCACCCACCAGAGCAATATCTTCTTTAAATACCAACTATAAAACTAACTGCAAACCCAGCAATCCCACTCCTGCTACAGACCCAAAAGAAAAGACGACTACACTCCTGTGTTCATGGCAGCCTTACTCGTAACAGCCAAGATATGGACACAACCTGAGCACCTATCAACAAAGGAGCACATCTGTAAAATGTGCTATGTCTCCACAATGCAATACTATCCAGCCTCCAAACCAGTAGTCTTTCATTTGCAATGACACAGCTGAACCTACAAGACAGTGTTAAATGATAAGCCAGGTAGAGAGACATATACCGTAGGACCTCCCTTATGGCAGAATTGAAAAAGTTGAACTTTTAGTAGTAGAAAGCAGAAGAGTAGTCACCAGAAGCATGGGAGGAGAAGCACAGGAAAGGGAGATGCTGATCAATGGGTTCAAAGTTAGTTACAAAAAATAAGTTCTGGTGCACAGTAGTAGACTAGAGGTAATAAGTATTTCAAAGTAGCTAATTAGAGGATTTTAAATGTTCTCACCAAAAAAGAAAAATAAGAAAACTGTTTGAGGTGACAGATATACTAATTACTATGATCCTTATAAAATGTATACATACATATCAAAGCATTACGTTGTATCTCATAAATATATAGTTACTTTAAGTTTAAAACAGAACTAAAAATAAAAAAGACTACAATGAGGATACTTATAGAATAAATCTAGAAAAAGTTAATACCTGGAATAAAATAAAAATTAGTTCTGATTATTTGATATATTTGAGAAAGGAATTTCTAAGAAAAAGGGTTAAGCATGTAGCTCAGCTCTACAGCATTTGCCTAGCATGCACAAAGCCCAGAGTTCAATCCTCAGTACTAAAAAAGTAATTATTATGTAATTTAAATATTAAAAGAAAAAAACCCTGGCAGATATATTGGCCTATGCTACTAATCCCAGAAGTTTGGGAAACTGAGGCAGGAGAATCACAAGTTCGAGCCCAGCCCAGGTTACTTAGCTAGCAACTTTGTGAAACTCTGTTTCAAAATAATTTTTTTAACCACGTACCAGTTCAATTATTTAAATACAGGATGACCAAAAAATTGCACATTTTTGTTAATTTTTATAAGGTAATACAACAGGAAACATGAAAATGGCAATTTTATCAAATTTACTCAACAATTTTTGTGTATGGCATATCTTAAAACATTCAATACATAATGCCACATTACAATCTGCACAGCCTCCCAAGGGTCCGGAAACCCCCTTGTTTTAAATAAATAACAAACCAGTTCTGTACTGTTTGGTCCAGGAAGTACACATATATTTTACAGTAGTATTTTTTCTCTGCTTTTTGATTATGGGATAGCTTGTTAGATATTGGTTACCTGTGTCTATGCTACCCATAGAATTACCATAATCACTGAACACTATTAGAACTTTTTAGTTTCATTTCTTCTTTCAACTTCTATCATTTCTGAATTATGATTAGTTGACAATAAGGAAATGTCTTTTTGCCTTTTCATTTCATAACAGACTTTTCCTCTCTGACGTGCTAACCTTTCTTCATGTTTTAGTTCTTTCCTTTGCAGGTTGTTTGACACTTCTTATTCAGCCTTAGTGTCCCAACCGTGTCTGTTTTATATCTTAAAAGACTATCACTGAGTTTTGGAGAAGTATAAAAATTATATCTGATGTACTTATGATGAGAGATTTTTATAGATTATAGCACAAAATTACAGGTTATTTTTCACAAATAAAATAAACACAAATTAGTAAAAGAAAATTGCTGAGCGTGTGGGTGCACGCCTGTAATCCCAGCACTCGGGAGGTTGAGGCAGGGGGTTGCTCTGAGTTTAAGGCCAGCACGGGCTACATAGTGAGTTCAGGACCAGCCTCAACTATGTATTAAGACCTTGTTTCTAAAAAATAAAATAAAATAAAATAAAATAAAATAAAATAAAATAACCAGAATTTATTATTAGATTTCATGAGAAACAAACATCAAAGGTGGCTACAATGTTTTAAATAAAAAAGTGTGAATAGCTGATATAAAACAAATAGAGTTATCTCATGCAAACAAGAATTGACTGCCTGAAATGACACCTGCCCGAACGATGCTCAGGTTAACTGTTAATGAATGGGTTGGAGATATAGCCCACAGCAAAAGCTCTAGGTTCTACCTCCCACACTATCCCTCCCTCCAAAAATAATAATAATTTCTGTGACAAATTCTAAATAAATCGTCTGCTAAGAAAATGTCACTTTTCTTTCACTGCTATTTATTTCTCTTTATTTCCTCTTTGGTGAGACAGGACCTCACTAGATAGTGCTGGCTGGGTTGGAACTCACTACTTAGCCCAGGCTGGCCTTCAGCTTGTGATTTTCCAGCCTCAATCTCCCAAGTGCTGGGGTTACAGGCATGCACCAACAAGCCCACCCCAGGGCTATGATTCTAAGTGACAAACAGTTCAGATGCCAAGTGGAAACAAGTTAAAACAGATGACAGCTCTCACTTCCTACCATATCAGTAAGCAATTTTAATCATGAGATTATGAAGAATAAATCATTTTCTCTATCTTAACTCTATGATTTAAATGGGGATAAATTTTTAAACATTTAAAAGGAAAATAACAGAATGTTTTGAGGGGAGATAGAGAAACACATGCCTGGTTCAGTAAGGATATACTTGAGCACCTAGAGTGAGCCAGGCACCCTGTAGGGAGGAAGAGACTCAAACTGTCTATATCAAACTATGTCCTCAAAGTCTGGATTTTAAGGTTTATCATGATCTCACCTGCAAGATGGACAAAAAGCCAACAATAAATAAAGGTCAAACTTAAAGTATTCACATGGGAATGAAAAAAGGGATCACATCTAACACTGCAAAGATAGCTGTGACCTGGTCCCCATCCCTCTGCTTCTGGGGTTCTTCATATCATATAACCTAGATTTAGATTAGGGGGTTTTTATTTTTCGTTTTTAAAGAAAACATCCTTTGACACAGCAAGGAATATACCTATCCTACTACTTATTATAAGAATATTAGGGCTAACTATAAAAGTTGTGATATTAACTAGAATTCCTTCATATTGTATGGAGGATGGAAGAAGAAAGAGCACCCAATTTATTCATGTTGAGTTAAAAAGAAACGAAATGAGTGAAAAAAGAGGAAGAAACTACTTCCTTGTGGCTTCACTTGATAAATTACTCTAGTTTTATTTTATTTTACTGGTACCAGGACTTGAACTCAGGACCTTGTGCTTGCCAGGCAGGCTCTGTGTCCCTGAGCTATACCCTCAGCCCAATAAATTACTCTAAAAATCTCTGTAGATCTTAGAGAAAAGGGCCAGTACTATCCATAGTAAAGAAGTGATGTCAGAAGGATTAAAAGGGAAAATATCACAGTAATTATTTTGCAAATGTGTTCAGTGTCACATAAATATACCTGAACTCTTTGCTTACATATACTAGTACCATGTTTTCTAGTTTTCAATGTTTTTCACATAAATCGTTCATCTGAGCCTCATAATACCCGTGAGAGACAAGGAAGGCAAATACTATTCTTATTTTATATGTGCCAACCAAGTAAGTATCCTACCAAAGCAATTTTATGTGTTTATGGCAAAGTCACAGGATGTCCTTCAACCTATCCACTATACCAGGTAGCTTCTTCATGAAAGACATTCATTACCAAGAGTTTAGGGTGATTTTGATGTGCTCAAAATCTGTCATCTTATGCAACACTCTGTTGGGCTTTCTCTATCGTAACACACTTCAGGAGAATAAACTTCTTAGGAATATCTCACTTAGCCACTTAAATGGAATGCGTTAAGTGCAGTGAACTTGAAAATCAGAGAGCCTGGATCTAGCCCCTTTGCCAACAACTAGTTCTGGCAGCCCCAGTGAAATCGCTTAATAGCAGTTAAGGTTATAAAACAGGAACAATATTTCACAATGTGCAAGTGAAATTTAAAAGGGACAACTTAGTGTTCATGCCCAGCATTTATTAGTAGTAAAGAAAAATTTCTATCCATTTATAACTTGGCAGCATAAATGTGAAATTTAAAATAATCTTCCAAGCATTTGCAGATATTTTTAGTAATCAGCATATGATTCTGAAAATTAGGATCAGATAATTTTCTCTCTGAAACAATTACGAACATGGTAAACTGACAATACAATCAGTAAGAATAAGAAACCCATTTGACTGGGTTATATCTGTTTGTCTGGTTTATCACATAAAAACAATACAAGTTTTGATTTGTATTTCCCAGATGGCTAAATATGCTTAACATTTTTGCACACAATTATTGACCATTTGTATTTCTTCTCCTTGGTAGACATCCTAAGGAAAGAAAGTCAGCATGCCATAAAGACACCTGCATATCATGTTTTCTGTAGCACAATTGATAACAGCTAAGATATGGTCTCAATCCATCAACAGGTGAACACATAAGGAAAAGGGAAGGTGCACAGGTGTGCCTGTGTGGATAACGGAGCATTACCCCGCCATGAAAAAAAGTGAAATCATGTCATCTGCAACTGGAGACCATTATGTTAAGCAAAATAAGCAGGACTCAGTGGGACAAGTATCACATACTTCCCTAGTGCAAGGAATCTAGAAAAAAAAAAAACACATGAAAGTATAAAGAGACTATTAGACAAGAAGAAAGGCACCAGCAGGGTGACAGGAGCAATGGATACAAATGATACACATGTGGATGAAAGTGACACCACCAAACCCAGGGTTTCATAAAACATGCTTCAGTAAAATGTGTATGTTAGAAAATGAATAAAATAATTTGTCAATGGCAACAATTCCAAGTTACTTGTAAAGACAAATACCCTGCATTTTAGTTCAATTTCCTCTTAACAAGGACCTTCACTGTCTTACAAATGTAAGGTTTTTTTGTTTTTTGAGACAAGGTCTCACTTTGTAACTCAGGCTGGCCTTGAACTCATGGCAGTCCTCCTGCCTCAGCCTTTCACTGCTGGGACTGTAGGTGTGTGTCACCATTTTCAGCTACAAATGTCATTAAGTATTAACAACTTGTATCTATAAAGTTTATCCTTATTACAGTAGCAGCTTTCAAATTTTCTTCACTACAACCTAAGGGTAGAATACATTACACATCAAAGCCTACAGTACACACATACAAGCCATAAAAGTTATATAATCTATAATAGTTCCTATTCCATTTGATTTTATTTTCTTTAAAAATACTGGCCATACCTTCTAAATTGGATTACAAAATCCAATTATAAGTTGCAAGAGTCAGCTGAAACACACTTTGCTCAAATATTCTAAGTGCTAAAACCAGTTATTTAAAATACTATTTATCGGGCTGGGGATATAGCTCAGCAGTATAGCACCTGCCTGATAAATGTGAGGCCCTAAGTTTGATTCACAGTATAAAAAAAAAAAGATATCTATGATGGCTACCTACTACATGATTTCAAATATAACACGCTGTGGAAAAGGCGAAACCATGAAGACAGTTAAGATTAGTGGTTGCCAGGGCTGGGATTTGGAGGGAGGAATAAGCAGGCAGAGTCGAGGATTTTAGGCTGCAGCTGGCTGTTTGTTATCATGAAAGTTCTAAAAGGTTCGCCACCCCGATTTAGGACTTCTGTAAATCTTAGTCAAGACTCTTTAAAACATTCCATAACCCGTGCCATGCGCTGGCAACCTTCTTGGAACAGGAAATCTCTTTACTCCAAGGGGCACTGCCAATGTGTTAGGTCTATCAAGACACAAGGAATAATTTAGGAGGATGGCAGGGTGGCCAGTGTGCATCTGTGTACATTTCCTGTCACTCTCTTCCTGGCATGTGCTTTCTCGGTGACTTACATACGGATTTGTGGGCAGCGTAACAGTTAATGTATTCCTTTCTGTACAGCCTAAAACAATCACTGCACACTGAAGGAGAATTAGATTACTCTAATACAGGGACTACAGTGGAAGAACACACCTCACCTACCACAAATATGACATGGTCTCATCATCTGCTATGTAATCAATGGACTACTGTAATCTGTATAAGCTGTCCTAAATTCCTCTTTTTTTTTTATATGAGAAAGAAGATTCCAAGGGGAAAGCTGTAGCATTTGATCAAATCATACTGGTGATAAAGGATATTTAATAAACTGCCACTGTATTAAGGCATGCAGCAATTTAAAAATTAACCATATTTTATAGCTATCTGCCAGATTTGCTTCAACCCAGTAGCTCTAATGTTCAAGACTCCATGCTGAAATCACTTTAACATACACCTGCTAGGTTTGGAAATACTAATAAAAATCCAAGATGCAAATGCCCTTTAACCAGTAAAGTCCACTCCTAGAAATTTACCCTACCCATGTTTGTTCTCTATAAATATCCTGCATACACATTTACTTAAATCAATACATACAAAATGCTCACCTAGTTGTAAACACATAGCAATGGAAACACTTTAGGTGTACATCGACTGGGATTACTTCAATAAATTATGCAATTTAGATCTACTCCCTAGCAACAGTTAAAAGGAATGTATCTATGTGCTAATATGTAAATATCACTAAAATATGTTGTATTTTAATAGAAAAGCAATATTTAAAATATGATCGATATCATCTCATTCCACAATTCTAAAAAAGAATATACAGGCTGTATGTTACATGGACATTTCCAGACTACTACACAAGAAGTTTAAGAGAGTTTACCTTAGGGAGAGGAAGCTTTTGGGGTACTCTACCTTCTACTTCACAGCCATGTTATTTTACCATAATATGTACTGATTTTACCAAAAAACAAAAACTGTAATAAACCTATCCCTCAAAATCTCTTATTTAAGCCTGACCTCCAGAAATTCTTTTTTGTTTGTTTGTTTGTCTTTTTGAGACAGGGTCTTGCTATGTAGTTCAGGCTGTCCTTGAGCTCACTTTGTAGCCCAGGCTGGTCTCGAACTCACAACAATCCTCCTGCCTCAGCTTCCCGAGTGCTGGGATTACAGGCATGCGCCACCATCCCCAGCCAGAAATTCTTATTCCATGGGTCTGAGTTAAAACAAGTTTTCCAATATTTTTCACCCCTAACTGAGAAACAGTAGTAATGAAATGGTTTTTAACATCTGGTTAGAAATTTTGCTCTTTTCCTTTTTAAAAAAAACTTATTTTACACATGTCTGAGAATGAGCAAACTACTAATGAACTTCCAGCTTCTCTCAGGACCTGGAAAGGTGCAAAACAAACCCCAAAGAATGGTTTGGTACAGGGCCTGTAAACCACGCCTGCCAGCCAAGCCCAGCTGCCATCTTACTTGTATCCAGTTAGCTAGGAACGGACTCTGTATTTCATAGAGGGTTGGGGAAGCAGCTCCAAAGATGACTAATACTTTACAATGTATGAATTTGGGGTTGAGAAGTGTGGCTCAGGGTAGAGTGCTTCCTAGCATGTGCATGGCCCTGGGTTCAATCACCAGCCAATAAAAACAAAACAAAACACAAATTTAAACTTCAGAGTTCATCAAAAAATTTTACTGTAACATTGCCATAGCCATTCATTTAGGTATCCTCTATGGCAGCTCTCATCCTACACTGGCAGAGTAGCTACGACTAAGACTGCACAGCCCAAAGAGCCTGTGATATTTACCATTCAGCCTTGTATAGAAAACAAAACAAAAACGTGCCATAACCTGATCTAGTACAGTAATATCATACAGACTCACCATAAACCAACCTCACGTGACATTTTCTTTTCAAACAGCGAATATTTAAAAAGCCCAAATAAAAACATTCAGTGAACTATACAAGTTACTTTCCCACTGACTTTTACTATCCCAAACAGACAATTTTGTGCTACATTAAAGGTACATTACTCACAGCCTCTGAGTTATCAATAAATGGATCTGTCTCATCATAGCCAAAGCCTATATCAATTAAATCTTGCAGCCGATCCTTCCGGTGTTTACGGGGTTTCGCACCCTGCAAAGAACAGAGACGTCAGGCTGATTCAGTACTCATGGTGTTTACATAAAATTTAAAAATATCAGTTAGAAGAATTCAAATCGTTTTTGTAGATATATTGCCGGCAGGAGGTCAAATCTACCCACGCCTTGCATGTAAATTGCCCGGTGACTTGCTTCAGAGAATGAAAAGGGGGACACGGTAACTTTCCACTGGAAAATCGGCCAGCATTACCTCACCCAGGTGACGGCCAACTCAACAGGGTCATGCTGACAGCACAGACCCTTATTTCACCTCCTGGCCTTTCTTTCAAAGCCTACCACCCCAGCCCAGCCACAAGGAAAATATGTGTCAAACCCAAACTGTGGGACAGTCTTCACAGTAAGTGAGCAGTATTCTCCAGAGTCAAGATTATCAAAAAGAAGGAAATTCGGACGAACTGTCATAGTGTAGATGAGGTTAGGAGACACAATTAGCTGCAGCACTCAGTATGGAAACCAGAAACTGAAAAAGCACATTAGGAGAAAACTAGTAAAATCTAAAAAAAGTACAGATCGGGGCTGGGGATTTAGCTCAGCGGCAAAAGTGCCTGCCTGGCAAGCGCAAGGTTGTGAGTTCGGTTCCCGGTACCGGAGAAAAACCAAAAAAAATAAATAAATAAATAAAAAATAAAAATAAAAAAAGTACAGATCTAATTAGCTGTAGTACACCAATGTTGGGTTTCTTATCAACAAATGTACAATGTGAGCATAAGATTAACAAGGGTAAGCAGGTAAGGACTGTATGGGATTCCTCCGTATTACCTTTCCAACTTTTCTGTAAATCTGAAATTATTCTTATAAAAAACTCAAAAAGCTGGGCATAGCGGTGCGTTCCTGTAATCCCAGCACTCAGGAGGCTGAGACAGGAGGATCGTGTGAGTTTGAAGCCAGGCCTGGGCTACAAAGTGAGTTTTTAGACCAGCTCAGCTGCATAATGAAACCTTGTCTCATAAAGACCAAAAACCAAAAACCAAAAACCAAAAACCAAAAAAACCCCAACAAAAAATAAAAAATCAGACCTCCCAAATTTAAAGACCCAATCCAAAAATGGGCATTTGAAATGAATAGACACTTCTCAAATGAAGAAATTTGTATGGCAAATAAATATATGAAAAAATGTTCAACATCATTGGTCATTTACAAAATGCAAATTAAAACAACTCTGAGATTCCATCTCAGCCCAGAAAGAATGGCTATTATCAAATCTACCAATAACAAATGCTGGCAAGGCTGTGGGGAAAAAGGAACCCTTCTCCACTGTTCGTGGGAGTACAGACAGGTGCAACCACTGTGGAAATCAGTGTGAGATTCCTCAAAAACTTAACAGTATAGGTCCCATTTGACCCAGCTATTCCCCTTCTTGGTATCTTCCTGGATTAAAAGCATCATACCACAGTGATATATGCACACCCATGTTTATACTGGCACAGTTTATAACAGCCAAATCTTGGAAACAGCAGAAATGCCCATCAACTGGAGAATGGATAAAGATGTAATTTTTTTATACAGTGGAGTACTACTCAGCCATAAAGAAGGATAAACTTGAGACATTTCTAGGTAAATGGATGCACCTTGAGACCATACTCTTAAGTGAAATAAATCAAACACACATGTATAAATACCGCAATGTTTTTCTGGTATGAGAAATCAAAAGTATAAATAAGGACCAAGATGTACAACAAATATTTTTTTTTTGTTTTTTTCCAGTACTGGGAATCCAACTCACGACCTTGCGCTTGTCAGGCAGGGCTGTGCCACTGAGCTAAATCCCCGGCCCTACAACAGATACTGTGAAATAGAAAGAAAATCTTCAAATGGGAAAGAGAACAAGGGAGAGCGGAGTGGGAAAAGAAAGAAAAGGAAAGTTAAAAAAAAAAAAAAAAAGAGAAAAGGAAAAAATGGAAACAAAGCTTTTGTAAATGGAGGGGGGGGAGAATCAAGTTATACTATCATCTACAGGTATAAATTCCTTATGATGAATGTGATCATGATGTATACCTGCATATACCAATAAAAATAATTTTCTTTGAAGATAAAAATCTGTCTCTAGTGAAAAAAATAAAATAATTCTTTTTTTTTTTTTGAGGTACTGGGAATTAAGCCCAGGGCCTTCACACTGAGCTACATCTCCAGCACTTTTTATTTGTTCTTTGTTTGTTTGAGATGGTTTAAGCTTCAAATTGCCCAGGACGGCTTGAACTTGGAATCCTCCTGCCTCAGCCTCTCACAGTGCTTGGATTACAGGCATGAACCACTACACCCAGCTAAAATTATTTTTTTAATAACATATAATGATATATATGGACATACGTATAATATATGAAAATAAGTACTTCAAAAAAGTACTTCAAAGTGAGGACTGTTGTCTAGTTGGTTGTGTTGTGCCAATGTCAAGTCCCTTGTTTTGATGACTGCAGTTACATAAGACATTGCTACTGGGAGAAGCTGGGTGACGAGCACAAGGTCTGCTATATCTGTAACTTCTTTTGAATCTATAATTCATTTAAACATATAAACATTTAAAAATAGTACAACAATGACAAAATAAAACAAAGCACTGATGTGGATCCATTATTCAGGGTATACCTCACAGAAAGCCTTCGGGTTCTGGCTGATGACAATGTAACTCCTGATATCACAGATGTACAATGTTACATGTACCCTGGAGACTGTAAAAGCTTGGCATAAGCATTTAAACAGCCTGGGGCACTTCTGTACTAAAACAGATGTGTTAGCTCAGTCTTTCTAAGTCTCATGTTGAATATCTGGACTGACTAAAAAACCAGCTAAACTTCCTCTACGCTGCCTTCTAATGCATCCTACCCAATTTCTTTTGGTGGGGCAGTTGTGGGAAAGGACAGTAGAGAAAAGGGCACGAGGGCTGGGGATTTAGCTCAGCGGCAAAGTGCCTGCCTGGCAAGCACAAAGTCGTGAGTTCGGTTCCCGGTACTGGAGAAAAACCAAAAAAAAAAAAAGGTGAGAAAAGGGCACGAAGGATGCTGCCGCCCAACAGCTACTGGCAGCTACCTGCAAGCCAGAGCGAGCTCCAGAGAAGGCTGGGTGATGTGAGTCTCTGCCCTCACCTGGCTGCCTTCTCTCAGCACACACTTCCCGATGTAGCCGAATTCTGATGGTTACACGCACTTTATGAAACATGGCTCTTACATAAAAGCTGACCACTTCATCTTGTTTTCACGCAAAGAAACAGTGATTTGCTCCACACAGTCAGTGTGAGAGGGCAGGACACGGTGACAATGGACTTTCAGTGCTCTGCTGGCCCTTTCTGAGTAACGTGCGAAGGTAATTCTGACTAATGCTGTGTCTGCATTATATATCCATGCTGAAAACCTAACCCCACATAAAGCTACGACTCTACTGTATGCTTTTCAGAGAACAAAACAACAAAAACTAAACCATCACCAAGAGAAACAGTATCATGAGACATAAAATAGTGGGCCCCATGTTTTGTTTACTTATTTTGAAAAAAAGGAGTTAGGGTCTCACTAAATTGCCCAAGCAGGGCCTTGAACTCCTGGCCTCAGGATCCTGAGCAGGTAGGACTTCAAGTGCATCCCACCCACTGGCTTGATTCCTTTTCCTTTTCTCCCTCCCTCTCCCTCTCCTCATATTTTAGACTACAAATTAGGTAAGTTTCAAATGCTGGGGACCAACACAGTGTGGCAATGCTTTTATTTTGTTACATTAAGGCCACTGAGAGCAAAATGTTAGAACAATCCTCCTACAAAATACTAGGGCAACCTTAAACATACACACATGCATACGTATACACACGCAGTATATATACACACATTCATACAACATGCATGTGTGCGCCTATTTTGTAGGTCTGCAAACTAGGACCTGTTCACTAGTTTATAGAATTACAGTGAGAATCAGAAGTCCAGGGAAGAAAAGAGATATTTCTAGGAGATATTTCTACTGAGAAAAAGTTACACACAAGCAGGCAAATATATGAGGGACAGTTTTACTTGAGAGAGAAATGTGGGAGAGGGAGAGAGATACTAAGGAATGTATAAAAACCCATAGATAAAACTAGTAAAACTGAGGCCTGCCACATGGGTCTGAGTTATGGGAATTAGAATAACTATGGCATGCATGTAAGAATAAACATTGGTAGACAGTATTGTTTCAAAATGAAAAAAAAAAAAAGCAATATTAAAAATCAGTGGGTTGGGCCAGGGTTCAGTGGCGCAGCACCTGCCTGGCAAGCATGAGGTCCTGAGTTCAATTCCTGGTACAAAAATAAACACAAAAAAGGCAAACGATAAATCAAACAAAAGGAATTAAAGTATGATACTAATTTCACCTATCAAATTATAAATTTGCAAATTCTACAGGAATGGAGACCAGGATGGCTTAAACATTGCTGATAAGAATGTATCAAGTAGGGGCTGGAGATTTAGCTCAGCAGCACAGTGCCTGCCTGGCAAGCGCAAGGTGGTGAGTTCGATTCCCGGTACCGGAAAACAAAACAAAAAGAATGTATCAACTAAACTCTTTTACAAAGCAATCTGAAGCCTTTGCCAAAAGACTGTAACACTCTTACATTTTAAGAAATTTGTTTTAGTTCATGTTTGCAGCCCGTGATTACAGTCACCATGGGAAGCGGGGACACACACAAAAACATCTTGCTTTTTTTCACATACCCTTCCCTTCTTTCTCCCTCTCCCTCATCTCTTAGTCCCCTTCCCATCTACAAAAGATCTAGCTCCCTGTTTCCTGTTATTTATCCTTTATTTGCTCTTTATTTATGCTTTGGAACTAGGGGTGGTGGGGCATGCTTATAATCGCAGCACTCAGGAGGCTGAGGCAGGAGAATCACTGCAAGTTTGAGGCTACTCTGGGCTACAGAATGAGACCCTGCCTCCAAAAAGAAAAAAAAAATTATGTTTGGGTTTCTCATATGACAGAAACCATGTGATATCTAAGCCTGTATGTCTGATTTATTTCATTTAACATTTTGGCCTGAAGGTGCAGCCATTGTCCTACAAATGACTAAAATGTATCCTTCTTTATGGCAAAGAAGTACTCCACTGCATATAAATACCACATTTTCTTTTGACTGTTCATCTGTTGGTGGACATGCAGGCTAGTTCAAATATTTAGCTATGAGTTATGCTTCTATAAACAGGGTATGCATGTATCACAGTAATAGGTCTTGAACTCTTTCAGGAAGATACCTAGAAGGGCAGCAGTTAGGTAGAATGGAATTTCTATTTTTAGTTTCCTGAGGAATCGCCATGCTGAGCTCCACAATGGCTGCAGTAGTTTACACTGCCATGAACAATGTACAAAGGTTCATTTTCCAACACAGTCTTGCAAATATTTGTTATTACTTGATTTCTTGATGATGGCCATTCTTTCTGGGGTAAGATGGAATCTGCGTTATTAGTCTGCTGTTCAAGAAGTAGCTGGCAGGGGCTAGGGATTTAGCTCAGCGGCACAGCGCCTGCCTGGCAAGCGCAAGGTCGTGAGTTCGGTTCCCGGTACCGGAGAAAAAACCAAAAAACCAAAAAAACAAAACAAAACAAAACAAAAAGAAGTAGCTGGCAAAATATTTTCCTATTTTGTAGGCTGTCTCTTCATTCTGCTGGCTGTTCCCTCTGCTGTGCAGAAGCTTTTTACTTTGCTATAATCCCATTTGTCGGTTCTTGGTGTTACTTCTTGTGCTACTGGGATTCTGTTCAGAAACTCCCTGCCTACAACTTCAAGAGTTACCTATTTTATCTTCCAGATTAAATGTTTGTTTTAACATTTAGATCTTTGATCCATTTTCAGTTTATTACATGGTGAGAGAGATGGGTCTAGATTCAGTCTCCAGCATGTGAAAAGCCAGTTTTTCCAGCACCACTGATTAAAGAGGTTGTCTTTCTTCTAGCATATGCTTTTGTCCCTTTATCAAAGATCAGATAACTGAATGTGCCTGGGGTTGTTGCTGTATCCTCTATTCTGTTCCAGCGATCCACATGTCTGCTTTTGTGCCAGTACTACGTTGTTTTTATTACTGTAGCTTTGTGGTATAACTTGAAATCTAGAATTACGATGCCACCTTCTTTGTTCTTGTTACCCAAGATCACTTTCACTATTTTAGGTATCTTCTGGTTTCAAGAGAGTTTTAGGATTGTTTTCTCTAGTTCTGTAAGAAATGTATTGGTATTTTGATTGGGACTGCATTAAATTTATTAAACAGTCTTGGAAGTATGGCCATTTGCAAAACATTCATTCTGTCTACTCAGGAACAAGGGATGTCTTTTTACTTTCTGATGTTCTCTTGGACTTCTTTATTTTACAGTACTGTAGTTTTCATTGAAGAGGTCTTTCACCTGCCTGGGTAGGTTAATTCCTAAGTATTCTTTTTTCCTGATGCTACTGTGAACAGTTCTGTTTTCCTTGTTTCTTTCTCAGTGAATTCCTTATTGATGTACAGGACCACTACAGATCTTTGTGTTGATTTTGTATCCTGCTACATTGCTGAATTTGGCTATTAATTTTGAGTCTTTTGGTGGAATTTTTTGGGTCTTCTATGCAAAGGATCATGTTATCTGCAAATAATGTGATAATAATCTTCTTCCTTTCCCATACATATATATCCCTTTTCTTTTTCTTGCCCAAATGCTCTGGTTAACGTTTCGAGTACTGTATAGGACAGAAGTGGTGACAGTGGACGTCCTTCTCCTGATTTTTGAGGGAAAGCTTTCAGCTTCTCCTAATTTAATATGATGTTAGCAGTAGATCTGTCATAAATCAGGTAACTGATTTAACATCCTTCTATTCCTATTTTCTTTAGGGTTTTTAATCATGAATGGTTGTTGGATTTTGTCAAAGACTTTTGCTGTATCTACTGAGGTTATCATGATTTTTGTCCTTACTCTTATTTATGTAATGTACTGTACTATATGATCTTTTTGAAGATCTGTTGCATTCTGTTTGCCAGTATCTTGTTCAGGATTTTTGTATTTATGTTCATTAAAATGATTGGCCTGTAGGTTTTTTATTTGGGTCCTTGTGTGGTTTTTGGAATCAAGATAAGGCCTGAATCCAGGAATGACTTTGGGAATACTCCTTGTCTTTCAATTTCATTAAAGGATACTCTTAAATTTTGTTTTTTTGTGTCTGTGTTTTCTAAATTTTCTACAAAATATTACTGTCATATTAGAAATATACTAAAATAATTTTTAAACTGTTCATCATATTTACCACGATAATTCTACTAAGTTACACAGTTTATTTTAAACTACTCCTTCAACTCAAAAGTATGTGTTATGGGCTGGGGTATCCCTCAGCAGTAGAGTACATGTTTAACGTATGTGTAGCCTTGGGGTCAATCCCAGTATAAAAACATATGCTAGCTAGGCATGGTGGGACACATCCAAAATCCCAGCACTCTGCAGGCTGAGGTTGGAGGCCAGCCTGGGTGACATAAGCAAGTTCAAGGTCAGCCAGAGCTACAGAGTGAGACCCTATCTCAAAAAAACAAACAAAAAACGACCCAACTTTTAGATTCCCCCTCCCATGGCTCTGCCCTACATCCCAGCACAGGGACAGAACTGTGGATAACCTGTGTGTGATATGCTGTACCTGAGCAGCTTTCTCAAGTCACACCTAACTAGCCCAGGTGCTACAGACCTGGCTCTACCAATAGCTTTTTGCCAAAGTATTTCTTTTTTTTTTTTCTTCTAGTACTGGGTTTTGAAGTCAGGGCCTTTACACTGAGTTACATCCTCAGCCCTTTTTAATTTGAGACTTGGTCTTTCTAAGTCACTAAATTGCCCAAGATGGCCTGGAGCTTGCAATCCTCCTGTCGCAGCCTCTCCTAGTGCTGGGATTACAGGCATACACCACCACACCTGACTCAAAGTATTTTCTATCAAGCAAATTCCAGTTCCTTCCTTTACCATCAAGGTCACTAGTACAGTGTTCTAGCCTCAGTCTATTTTTTTTCATCTCTTGGCCTCTGGAAAAACGACCCTTGCTCGGCCTTCTGCTATACCTCTCCTTTTCTATCCTCCAATTCTCAGTTCCCCAACTAAGCAGGAAGTCACTGATGTGCAAATTGTATAAAATGGAATCAAACTTTTTACAACTGCCAAAAAGGAACACACAGAAACATTAAAATTTTACCTAACGAAGCTCAAGACAGATCGGCCAAAGTTTCTATTAGTGCCTTCCCGACTGAACAGACTCATGTGAAATTGCTGTCTTTTCTCAGCATCCTTAGCAAAAATATAGTAGAATCTTCAGTAGAATCAGTGTCATCTGACAAAATTTCTGGACCTTTGCAGTTGTTATTACAGAATTTAGACTTTAAATAGATCTTATAAATATCAAAATTTATTTCCAAGAAAACCCCTGAATTTTGCTACATCTAAAATGAAGAACCCCCTTTTAATTCACTCGTCTGGGGAGTAGCTCACTATGACTCAGAATACTGCAGTACTTACTGAGTCATTAGTACCTGCTTAACCTGACAGTCGATGTCTCAAGCCAGTGCAGTATGATTACACTGTAATACGAAACTGAGAAACAAACAAGACACTTCTCAGCAGAGGACCCTCCAGCGCCTCTAACAGTAAAGGGAACTAACAGCCAACACCCACTGACCATCTGTGGCAGACAGAACAAGCACAGCACGAAATGCTAAGGAAGACTCCAGTCTCACAACTGAGAAAACATCCCCTCATCACAGTTTCCCCATCGTCACCAGCCTTGCCACAACCTTACCTCTTTACTTCTATGCCAATTTCTTCAACCCATAAACAGAGAAGTGTGAAATCAGCACAAAGATAGGCACGAGCTGACCTCAACACATCAGTACTGTACACAGGCTTCTATAATCTCCACTTATGTCTGTAAGACCCCAAGTATCCTCAAACTGCTGCTTCTCAACAGTCCCAAAGGGATTGAAGGAGGGTGAAGAAAATGTATTTAGGTCAAAGAGGCCATGGAATTAAAAGGGCATGTCTTGACAAGTGGTTAGAGTTGGTAACTGCAATAAACTACTGCTTGAGCTAGGAAGTCTCCCTTGCCCTTGATTTAAGACCCCGACCCTCTTCCAGTTTGTTTTAAAAGATTATTTTATCTTTTTGCTTTACATTCATTCTTCGGTATCCTGGATTGGTTCCAGGATCCCTCAAACATATGCTCCAGCCCTTTAGACAACATATCATAGATTTGTATGTAACCTACCCACTTTCCCCTGCATACTTTTACATGTAAATAGTAGTTATACTATATTGTTTAGAATGACTGTAATAAAATGTACATGTTTAGTACAACTGCAATTACTTTTTTTTGGAATATTTTTGAGCTGCAGTTGGTTGAATCCATTGATGCAGTTATGGTAGGTTGGCTGAATATGTAATATTATACTATTGGTCTACAGAACCCCAAATACACAGGTATTCATGTTTTACAAGGAAAATTCTTTTTAGGGTGATGGTGCCAGGTTTGCCCAAATAAACCCCTTCACTTAAAGTCCTACTGAGTTGACCCTAGGGGCCAGACCTATAATATGGGCAAAAAAGGGAAAAGCAGGCCCTAGGAATTCCTCAAGGAAGCCCTAACCTCTCAGCAGGTATGATCAACTAATAATGAGTAGCTGATGTAATTTTGAAAATACTCAGGAAAAGAATATAAATGCTCTCGTAACATCTACTTGCATGGGTACCACATTTGAGGGCACTTTAAAAAAATCCGTAATTATTTTAAGTACAAAATTGTATTTCTTTAGACTCAACTGAGTAGTATTTATTGCGAAAAAGTTACTCACCAGAAATTATAGATCTTTAAAATATTGGAATTTGTTAAAACATACCTGAACAAAAATCAATTTTATAATCCATACCAGAAGAAAATCAAGACCTTTTAAAAATATAATTTGTCTGTGAGTAATGAGTATTATTCCATTTAATCAACTGTTTTGTTTATAAGGCAGCTCAGAATTACTTTTATATCATCAAATCTACCCTCATCCTTTTTTCAAGGTAAGTACGAAGCTATTAGGGCTCTGAATCAGATAGAATGAAGTGTGCAAGGCGGGTGTAGTAAGCAGACATTAAAAGTTCTAATGATTCATGAATGTTAACGAATGGCTGGCAAAATATGTCTTCCTATCAGGAGTTCGTCAGAATCAGTCTAAACTTGAGCCCCACTAGGCACCAAGCATTGTGCTTTCACTCATTTGTATCCAATTCTAGGTGCATAATATCTCGAGACAGCTGGGGTAACAGATTTCACCAAGAGAAATCTTCCAGGCACCACAGGTTATCCTATGTCCCAGAAGGCTAGAACAAATCTGTGTCTATTAAACTGAACTTCATTCCCTGCTGCAGAGTACAGATATCCTCAAAAAATACATCATCTAGAAGCCATCCAGAAACTGAGCTGGAAGCTGGGACGTTCAGCCTAAATGTTTGGAGCCTTAACTGGGAATGGGGAAGGCATGGGAGCCTCTTTACACTTAAACTTGCTTCTTTCTAACATTTACCAGCAAGACAAATTTAGAACTTACAGAGCAGTAGAAATAGCAAAAGTATTCATTAATAAGGTTTATGTACAGCAATCAATTTAGTATAGTGTAGTACAAATAAGTATTTCAGTTACATTATCCCACCAAAAAACAAAAACCAGAAACCATTTAGTAACTGTTGCTAAATATCTGAGCATAACAGCAACATAGTAGGAAACAGGGGATAGGCCATAAAAATGGGACAGATCAGGACCGGAAACTCCCTAAATTCAATATGCTGTATAGTGTTTTCTTATAATTTTATACTCCCTCTTATTGTGATATCACTAATTTTCAAAGACATTTTGATTTGTTACCTTGAATACTACTGTTTGAAAGAGATCTTTTGTGATGGCCCAGAGTCAGAAAAGTTATCTTCTCTCAGGTCACTTTGGCCTAGCATTTTTCTTAAATGGTTCCAAATATTTTGAGATATATATCTATATATCTATATATCTATATATCTATATATCTATCTCACAATACTTATGGTATGCTTTTAGGTTGATGCTCATAAAATCTCCATGATGTAGGGTATTTTAAATGTCTAATTAGGATAAAAGCAAAACAAAACTGTAGAAAAGAAACACAGCTTATTAATTTGGACTATAACAAAGTGGTTTTTTTTATCCCTGAACAACGCAAACCCTGGATAAATCCAAATATTTTGGAACTCAGTTTTGCATATCAGCTTCAGAACATAGATTTTTCTACGCCAGGTACCATTCTAGAGCTCCCCAGTAAGACCCAATGCTAATTCCCAGGCAGTACATCATATACTGACTCACATTACTCATAGGATCATATGCTAGGAATTTTCCCATATGCAAAGGACAAGTCTGATCCATGCTTTCTTTGAAATTTGTATTTATTTATTTTGTACTGGGAATTGAACTCAGGACCTTGCGCTTGCTAGGCAGGCACTTGTGCCGCTAAGCTATATCCCCGGGGTAATCCATGCTTTTATAACTTATGGCTGCCAGCCTGAACTGTACAGCAAAATCCTGTCTCAAAAAAAGACCAAAAAAACCCAATAACCACCACCAAAAACCAAACAAATAACTTATGGCAAATAAAGCACACTAATAGAGTGCTGCAGCAAGTGGACCCTGGATTTGTTAATATACAGGAAAATTACAAACACATTATCCTTTGACCTGAATTTTCTACTCTTAGGAATCCGTCCTGAAGATAAACTTGAAAACTTATGAAATTTTACCAAGTGATTTACTGCGGTACTATTTGTAAGAGCACATTTTAAAAATCAACCTGAATCATTTGGGGGACTGGTTAAATAAATTGTGGTATTTCCATCAATGAAATGGCAAGCAGCCTTAAAAAGAAGGGAGCAGAGAGGAGGGGAGAACTCTTTGCTCTGGGTGAGAGAATTAAAAAGAACACCTTCAAGATGCGTAAATGCAAAAGCAAAAAGCACAATGTGTAGGAGATTCTGTACTCTGTATAAAAAAGGGTGGACAAGCCAGGCGTGGTGGCGCACACCTGTAATCCCAGCACTCAGGAGGCTGAAACAGGACCATTTAAGAGTTCAAGGCCAGCCTGGGCTACAAAGTGAGTTCAAAACCAGCGTGAACTGCATAGTGAGACCCTGTCTCAAAAAGACATTAAAAAAAAAAAAAGGGGGGAGGCTGGGGATTTAGCTCAGTGGCAAAGCGCCTGCCTGGCAAGTGCAAGGTCGTGAGTTCGGTTCCCAGTACCAGAGAAAACCCAAAAAAAGATCAAAAAAAAAAAGGTGGGATAGAGTATATACATATATCTGGGCATGGTGGTGCACGCCTGTAATCCTAGCACTTGGGACTTTGAGACCAGCCTAGGCTACAAAGTGAGTTCAAGGCCAGCCTGAATTGCAGAGCGAGACCCTGTCTCAGAAAGACAAAAATAAAATAAATAAATAAATAAACAAACAAACACACACACACACACACACACACACACACACAGAATATGTGGGAAGGATAACATAATATCTCTAAAAGGACACATCCGAAATGCTACTGCCTTTTTTTTTTTTTTGAGACAAGGTCTCACTATGTGGTTTAGGCTAGCCTTGAATATACTATGTAACTCATGTTGGCCTTGAATTCTAGGCAATCCTTCTGCCTCAGCCTCCCAAGTCCCAGCACTCAGAAGGTGGAAGCAGGATCACCATGAATTCAAAAACCAGCCTGTACTGCATAGCAAGACCCTGTCTCCAAAAAAAAAAAAAAAAAAGAGGAAAAAAGAAAAATCTTTAACCTCTCAAATTCACAAATAAGAAAACTATGGCCCAAAGAGGCTAAGTAACTTCACCAAAAGGACACAATCAGTAGGTGGCAAAGTCAACCTAGAACCTGACTTAAATTCTAATCTATTCTCATAGATTTCTTTTACCTTCAGTAGTGTCTTAATTGCCACAAGGGGTGAGCAAGTGTCAGCTACGATCCAGCTTGAGGGCTCGGGTGCAGCTGGTAGAGTGCTTGCCTCGCATGCACAAGGCCCTGAGTTCAATCTCCAGTACCACAGAACAAAAACAAAAACATATAATCCAGCTCGCATTTTGGGGACAACATGAATGACAGGGCTAGTGTGAGCTGATAGCCTATCTCTATGAGACAATTTTCAAAGCTCACAAAGGAACCAAAGGGATCCGCATAATTATATGTGGTCTTGCTCCTCAGCTGGGTTATGTTTAGCTAAGAGTAGTTAAAGCCATCAGATAAACAAGGCATGGGGAGCGGGGTTTCCTACAGCATCAACATATTTTAAACATTTGGAAAAAATGTTAAACGACAACCAAGTAATTAGAATTATTTTTACATTAGAACAGAACATATTGTAGCACAGAACGTGGAGTGCACGTGAACATCTACATTAACTAGGGTGCTTCACTGAAGTTTCAGGCTGAGTCTGACTGAGAAATGTCAGGGGGCATGGAAGGATACTTTCTCCAACTCCTACGAGTCAGGAAGGATTTCGAACTACTACAGCAGGAGAACTAAGGTAACAGCCTATTTGGATTAGAGACAGATGGACCCGGATGTGGTGCCTACTTGTGGCACTGAGTAACCGTGGATCACTAACGGCTCAGAGCCTCCGTTTCCTCGCCTGTAAAATGTGATCAGGATTACTTTACCCGTAGTTCTGCTACAAGAACTGGAGATGATTACATTAAACTAACTGCCTGGACTCTAGAGGCACTGTACTGAAGTACAACCATCACCAACCTATCTGCCTGTCTGCCCGTCTGCCCTCTCCCTTGGCTTCAGCTTGTGAGAAGATAAGGCAGACGATGGGTAGTGACAAGCCCGCCCCACCAGCCCCGACAGAAAGGAAACACAAGAGGACAAAATTACCTGGTGAACACTGCTCATTATACTCACATATTTCATTTCAAACTTCTTAGCCAACATTTCCACTTCTTGCCTCTCCTGATGATCATCATCAAATGGGTCTTCTGTACGAAAGAGTTTTTTCTGATTCAAAGTGAATGGGAAAGAAACAAAAGTATTAGTATTACTTCAACTGTTATTATTGCTATATGCTAATATCTTCAATTATACTGCTATAATTGAATATATAATCATATATAGTAATATATCAAACATGTTCAATAAAACATTAAATCATGTAATTACTTCAATTATATTGTTATTCAGAGTTGAATATACCCTTAAATTTAATCAATAATGAGAGTCAATTTTTCCTGCCAGACATGGTAGTGCACACCTGTAATCCCAGCACTTGGGAGGCTGAAGCAGGAGGACTACTGTGAGCTCAAGCCTAGCCTGGACTACAGCAGTGAGTTCAAGGGCAGCCTAAACTACATAGCAAGACTCTGTCTCAAAAAAAAAAAAAATTCCCCAATACTAACAAGTTACAAGAATTAAAAGTAACTAAAAGCAATGCTGGTTCACATCAAGAATATTTGCAGTTTTAACAGCTTTACACATGTTCCACAGTTGTTTCCTAGCCAAGAACTCGACAATTCAAATTGACTCCGCCTGTAAAATGATCACATGACCACCTCATCTAAAAGAACAAGGAAAAAAAACACCATGAATATTAGGTAAAAACAAACGTGCATTTAACTTTAGTTTGACATCTTCTCTAACAAAGATTAAGTGCTTCAGTTAGGAAATGCCTCTAGAAGAATCTTCAGATTATTAGAGTCAACCTTTAATTATCTTCCTATGAGTTACCACTGAGTATATTCAGCTGCCCTGATTCTGCCGAGACCGGAATCAACAACTTCTGTATCACCAGTCTCTTGTCAGTGGAGACCTTTTCAGGGAATACACACTGTTTTTAACTAAACACAGGTTACAGAGTGAAGAGCTGCAAAAAGATTACATTACCATGGCTTCCTTCTAGCAAGGGAGAGCGAAAGGTTATTGTAAAATGCATAGTTTAAAACACACACACACACGCACATACACACACAATGAGCTAGGATCCAACTTTTATGATCTACTTGCCAAAACAAAGAGAAAAATCACATCTTCTACTCAAGTCTATTTTATAGACATATTTCAATAAACAAAGGCAAAAACAAGGAGCTATTTTTTTTTTTTTTTTTTTTTGAGACAAGGTCTCACTATGTGGTTTAGGCTAGCCTTGAATGTACTATGTAACTCATGTTGGCCTTGAATTCTAGGCAATCCTTCTGCCTCAGCCTCCCAAGTGCCAGGCTACAGATGTATGCTACCATGCCAGAGTTGGTGCACTTTAAAAAAAAAAAACAATTTTTTTTTTCCAATTTCAAACAACTGACTTGAAAGCAAAAATTTTTAAAAGAAGGCTAGCATCTTCATATAATTAAAAATGGAAGTATCTTACAGTTGAAATATTGGATAATCTGGCTGACTCTGAAGTGCAAGAAAAGTATGCTGAGGAGACAAAGATGTGCACACTTTGGAACTGAGGCAGTTCATCCTACATTTAGGCTGAGATGTGATCAGTCTAAAACACATGCCAGGAAAATACGGTTAGCATGAATACAAAACATTAGAACAAAGGGGTACTTCTGTAGGCTGAAAGGAGTTCATTTTAGAATCATTTTTTTTTTTTTTAATCTTTTTGAGACAGGGTCTTGCTATGCAGTTCAGACTGGCCTTGAGCTGACTTTGTAGCCCAGGCTGGACTCGAACTCGCAAAGATCCGCTTGCCTCAGCCTCCCGAGTGCTGGGATTACAGGCGTGTGCCACCGTGCCTGGCTTAGAATCAATTTTAAAAACTGTAATAAATAATAAACAAACTTACAGAATTCCTTATCCTAAATGGAATTCTCAATAGAAATTTTTTTTTTTTTTTTTTTTTTTTTGTTTTTTCTCCGGTACCGGGAACCGAACTCACGACCTTGCGCTTGCCAGGCAGGCGCTTTTTGCCGCTGAGCTAAATCCCCAGCCCCAATAGAAAATATTAGTATGACCCAAAAAGAAACTAGCTTGAATAGACGGGTAAGAAGCCTAGGACTCCTGGGCATGTTCAGGTGCTGCCCAGAGTAAACTGAGGCTAAAGTTAAGAGCAAGCAGTCACCATGTTTCGCTCTTATTAACTTCTCCCTCTGCATATGAAGCCTGAGTACAGGTCTGAGCCACTTCACGTGCGCAGATATAAACACATGGATTTGTATTTTGAGTGACAATCGCCTTTAACGCCATTCTAAAATATTTTATGTACTTTATCCAAGCATCAAAGGTACATCTCTTATTTACTTTTACTGGTCATAATAAATTTAAAGAAATAGACTCTTTCTTTTTTTTAGATAAGAACAACTTTGTTCTCTTCCTCAAAACCAAGTGGGCTGGGCCAGGGATATAGCTAAGTGGCATAAGCACTTGCCTGGCAAGCCTGAGGTCATGAGTTCGATTCCTGGTACCAAAAAAACAAAAGAACAACTCAACAAAACCAAATGGGCTTACGTTTTCTCAGGAGAAAAAAATAATCAGAAAACTACTAACTACCCACATGCAAAAATTTTGTCCTCTGCTCTTAACTCATTAATACTAATTTTAGATTTTTCACACACCTTATCCAACACATGTGATATGAAAGCCAGGTGGTGGCACACCTGTTACTGCACATTTGGGCATCTTGGTAACTTGGAGAGGTTTTGCCCCAAAATAAAACAAATTTTAAAAGGTCTGGGGCTGTAGCTCAGTGTGAAGGCCCTGGGTTCAATTACCAGTACCACCAAAAAAGAAAAAGCAATATGACAAGCAATGAGATACCACAGAATTATGAAAAAGGATAGTCACATTAACACTTCACTTTATTTTCCTCAGAATTTCCAGAAAGATTTCAATTAATCATGCTCTCAAATAGGTATTCTGGTAAACTGATTTTCTGGTTTACTAAGAGTTAAAAAGTGTTTTTTTTCTCCCGTATAAATAACTGGCAGAATTTATTTCTGAAACGTACTGGCACCCTCTACCAAGAAAGGGCGAGCAGAGGAGCCTCTCAGGGCAAGATGAGTTCAACAGCCCAGTCACCATCCTGAGCTGCCTTGATTACAGCACAGCGCTGCGAGATTACAAGGTCAGGGCCCAGCTTGCCTGTGTTCTGACAGCTCGGAAGGTGGCTTTACTCTTCATGTTCTGTCAGTGTGTGTTTATCTCATTATACTTTTCCTCATGAATAAAAACAGAAGATCGAAAAATTCTAATTGTGTTTCAGTTCATTAGCTTTTACTGTTCATTTAGCTCTTATGAAGAGGACTGATTTAATACACCTCAATATAGATGGCAGCCACACATAACACATTTTTTACAGCTCCGCACCTATCACCTTTGGGATACTCCAACTACAATCTTAGTCAGTGGCAGATACTATTTCAATATTTAAAGTTCCCTTTTCCCCTCTTCTATTCAGCCTACTACAAGATATGTTGTTCAGCTACAATAACTCAAAATTAAAATTATTCTGAAAATATTTCATCTTTAAAAATAAATAGGCTCTTCCCAGCATGAGAAGAGGATAAACCAATTGAGGAATGACCACACATGTCAGACTAATTCTAATGTTCATATTTTGCTTTCTGATGGTCTCTCTTCTAGAATTTCCTTTCATGGAACTAAGACAATTTTACTTAAACAAGTGTTTTCTATACTTCCTCATGTATTAATTGGCATTAATAATAGGAAATAAAGCCAGGTGTGAAAGTGCACACCTGTAATCCCAGCACTCAGGAGGCTGAGGCAGGAGGATTGCTATGAGTCTGAGGCCAGCCTGGGCTACCTAGTGAGCTCAGGGCCAGTCTAAACTACACAGTGAGACCCTGTTTCAAAAAATAAACCCCCCTCAAAACAAACAAATAAACAAAAAACATAGGAAATAAAGCAAATCTTTGTTGCACAGGTACAGCATATAAATAATGAAACAAAATTTTTTGTAGAATATGACAAAAGATATATGGCTCAGCTGGCTGTGGTAGTACATGCTTATAATCCTAGCACTCAGGAGGCTGAAGCAGGAGGATCTCAATTTCAAGGACAGCCCAGGGTACATAATGAAACATTTTTTAAAAAGACATGGTTGAATAGAGAATGAAAAAAAAAAAAAAATCAGACCAATAAACCCCTAAATTGATAGTATGCATAAATACAACAATTAAACAATTTTTCTGCTAGAACATGTCATGCTCCACACAATGTTTTGGTCAACAACAGACCACAATACACAATGCTATCTACCACATAGCGTAAGTGTATAGCAGGCTAAACCACCTAAATCAGTGTAGGTACATTTCGTGGCACACTTGCCTACGACATTTTTCATAAAGCATTCTGTCACTAAACACCACATGACTTCAGTAGTTCTGGTATCAAGTTAGGGTATCCAAATGAACTTTCTGAATTTTTCCCATAATTAAGACATACATATCTGTTATGAATTTAATCATGACATGAACATTATAGCATAAAGGTTGTAACACGGTTTTGGTATTTCTACTGCCTCTAACTTCATTTTGGCAGGACCCTCTACACTTAAACTGTTCGAGTTAACTGTAAGACATTTTGCTTTACTAAGCACTGTTACTACAATGGAAAGCAACACTAATAAAATTAAATATAAGCACTTCATGTGCTAGCCTCATTTGTAAAATGGGGATAACAGTTTATTTCACAAGTTCTGCTGGACTAGATAAACCATGCACACTGCTTAGAACTGTGTCTAACACATTGTAAGAACTCTAAACACTAGCTAGTATTCTCTATTTCCACTCAAAGATAATGTTTTCCATCTGTAATTTACGAAAATTACAAAAATTGCACAATTACTTAGATTAGCAAGTCAAATACAACTTATTTGAAAAATGTTCCGATCCAATATTTTCAGTATTGTTTTGGGGGAAAACTACATAGCATTTATAAATAAGGAGGCACTAAAATGAGTCCACAGAAGAAAATGTTATGTGACAGTGACCAACTGTAAAATGGGGTAACAGTTTTCCTCACGAGTTCTGCTGGACTAGATAAACCATGTACACTGCCCATGTACCCTGTCTCTACCCTTACCGATTCATTTTGCTTGAAAACATTCTGTAATAATCTGATCACACATAATATTTGTAACTAATAATCAAAAAGATCAGCTGGCTACAAAATAAACCTGCAGCAACATTATTTAACATGACGCCTTTCGATTAAAAAGTCATTTAAACTACAAACTAGTTGAGGATGAAAACAAAACAAGCGACTTCTGGAGTCCCGAGCAAAGCCTAAGAAAGGGCATAATGGCTAAAGAGAACAATGTTCCCTTATTTGTCACTGTTACTCTGTCATCTCTCTTTCCAACTCATTTCCAGATATCATCAACCCACGACAAAAATTTCAATTACAAAAAAAGACAAAACTATCTTAATCCCCATTGTTCACGAGTGCCATCTAAGTGATAACTGGGTGTTTTCAATAAAGTTTCAAAAAAAAATTAAAGCCAAAGGTTTTTTCCCCCATCATTGTCCAAAAATGACAATAGCCAAGTATAATATCCTCCAACTGAGACTTATAAAACTAATGACCTACACTCAAGCGTATGATGGGTAGGCGCCGAATAAAAGAGGAGACACCTTCCCATTCAATGACAATATGAAGAAACTACACAGACACACGCACACACGCAAGCACGCACAACAATGCCGAAAAATGTTTACCAATACCAACACGAGAGCGAAAAATTACCGGATAACAAACCCATCTCTCCGTTTCTGAACTGGAACCCTTAACCTCTGCAAATGTTTAATTACTCTTAAATCAAGTAAGCGGGGAAAATCCCGCACGCAAGCCCATCTCGGCAGCCCCGCACAACAGTGACGAGGGGGAGCTGGAACGCGAGGGGTGCCGCGATCTCAGCTTCAGTCCGGGGGGCGTGTCCCCCACTGTTTTCGCTTCCTTTCTACAGAAACGACAGCTGCAGCGCCACAAGGAGCACCCAGCCACACGGCCCCGGGGCCCCAAGACATTGTGTAGGGGACAGAAAGGAAAGGAGGATCTGAGGTTTCCAAAGGTGCAGAGGGAATTTGCTCGGCGCAGGGCTGGACCGGGATCGGCCACCGCGGGGCAACCAGCCGCACCGCGCGCGAGCCTGGCCCCCCACCCCACCCCACCCGCCCGCGG
>NW_004955494.1:3834754-3844571 GCF_000276665.1 Chinchilla lanigera
CGCGGTACGGCTGCGGCTCCAGCCGGGGGGGATCGCGGGGGTACTCGGGCTCGCGCTCGGCGCCCGCGAAGTCGCCCTCGCGCCGCCTCACCGGTGACAGGCTAATGAACGCTACTCGGCGCGGCTCCGCCATCCCCACTGTTCTGGCCCTCGGCTAGCGCTCGAGCCGGCGGTCTCTTCTACGCCACGCCGCGTGCCTGCCCGCCCTTCCTTTTGCACTCCGTCGCTTTTCTGCCCTCCACCGTCCTCAGCCGTCTCCGCCGACGCCACCGTGAGTGCCGACCGTGTCTCCTTCCCCGCTACTATGTTCTGATGGGCTCCACCGCCATCGTCAGGGTCGCCGCGGCCGCCATGTTGGATCCCCCACATAAATAGAAGCAGGCCGCTCAGCGGGCGCATGCGCACAGAGGAGACGCTCGCGTCCACTGTCGTGGCTGTTGCTCCGTTTTCCTTTTTTCCTCCCAACAGTCTGGAGTCCAGACAGGCCGGCGGAAGTGACGTCACGACACCGGGCTGTTTCCTTGGAAACAGAGACGCTCTCTGAGCCTTTGCTCAGAGGGAGGCGTGTGGGGTTTCCCGAGGAGCTTCCTATTTGCACCCGGAAACCGAGGCGCGCTTGGGGTTCTCCCTGGCCCCTGGCCGGGCGTGCCTGGGATCGACCTAGCCATGGCGCCAGGTTGCGCCCGACAGCGGCCTTCCGCCTTCCGTATGAGGTGGAGTTGTCAGCTGAGCGTTCAAGGCAGAGGTCGGGGAAACGGAGAGGGACGCGCGCTCCGGCTGCTGTGCCTGCGCCCGGTGCCTCCGCAGCTCTGTGTATAGGGGAAGAAGAGAGGAGGCCGTCTCAGGCGAACCTCGCCCTCGAGCCGTCCATCTTGACAGCGCCACTCAGGCTCCCACGCGCCTCGCAGTCCCGGACCTACTCCTGCCTGCCCCGCGCGACCGCGGTGGGCACTGTCGTGAAACGCTCGACAGCGCCGTAGAGTGGGAAAACTTCGTGCGCGCGAACTGCTGAAATCAGCAGAATTCGAACTTATGAGGAGGGTGCGGTGGTATTTTAGTGGACGTACTTGATAAAAGAATGCAAAGTGACGCATTACAGGGTAGGGGGGAGCGTGGATCGGTCACACCTGTGGTGAAACAATTAGAATTCAGATTTTATAGATTGAAAGTTTAATTCATTCAATAGAAAGTAGATTTGAGGGCGCACCTTCCACATCCTCAGGGGAACCCAAAGTAGATAAACAATCTACTTTGTACTACTACTAAAAAAAACTACTACTTTTTTTAGTGTAACTTCGTAGACATTCTGAGAGCGGGTTCAATATTTTGCTCTTCTGTTACTTTCCAGTTTGCACCAAGATAGTGATGGAGTCGATTATTCCAAAGGTCTCTCCTAACTCTAAAACACTATCCATTTTTTTTCTTGGTGTCATGCTTTACCTTCATTGTCTCCTTTCCTACTGTCCCTCTGATTCCAATTAGGCTCTCGTTTTTGGACCGTTTTACAACTACTTAAGTGGCCGGGTGTGGTGGCGCACGCCTGTAATCCCGGCACTCGGGAGGATCGTTGGGAGTTCGAGACCAGCCTGGGCTACGAAGTGAGCTCAAGGCCAGCTTGAACTGCATACTGAGACCCTGTCTCAAAAAAGGCCAAAAAAAAAAAAAAAAAAAAAGCCCTTATGTGACAGAAAGAAACGCCCTCAGATTCTACCCCTTTCAGTCTCGAATGGAGGCAACTTAATGTTTCTAAAAGACGTTTCATTATGTCAGTCTCTAGCCTCGCTACAGTTTACCTACAAAGTAAGCTTTATAGCTACATTCATATTCAGTATTCTCCACAATTTAGCCTAGAGACCGCGGTCCTTGGGTCAAACAGTTCTACAGGTGTGTTACTTAGTCAACATTGTCTTCTGCTAACTTTTAACCACTGCGTGTTAGGAACCACAACTCACAGTAGCAAATAGATTTTACATTGTAACCCAGCGTACACACACACACACACATACACACACACGCATATATACATACAGGTACAGTATCTAAAGTACAAGTGTCACAATATTTATCTTTACTGTGTAAGATTGGATAAAAACAATACAATATGAAAATGTTTTATACTACAGTGTAGAAAGAAATCTTAGTGTGAATGATACAGAAGCAAATTAGGAAAGGTTTTAGTTAAGACCATGCTCCTAGGTTTTTTTTTGGTTGTGGGAATCGAACTCAGGACCTTGCGCGCATGCCGCTGAGCTATACCCGCTAGGTTTCTTCCAGAACAGACTACGTGAGGACCTGTCACATATACATCTGACCTAGTATTGAGCCTGATCTTTTATTTATTTATTTTTTTAGTGCATCAAAATTGAAAATCCTAGGTCACATACTTAGGCAGTTATGAATCACAATAATGTGTGTCCATGTTTTCTTAGCAATAAATTCCTTAATCTTCATCTGACCCGATAGCTAAACTTCTTGTATGTCAATCTTTTCTCTGTGTAAATGAAGTACTAGGCTCTTGTAATTTATTTTCTTCACAAAACCCTAAATTTAATGCAATCATTTATGCTTTTGAAATCAAATGAACCTTATATACATTTGAATGTAGTGTTTTATCTTTTGATTTTAGTGGTTTCTTACTATATTTTGCATTGCTACCATGTTTGTTGATCGTATTTGCTGTTCCATTGCTTGAAAGTCCATAATAAATTGTATAATTTTCATTGACCTAAATGCTATTTTTTGCTTCTAAATATATTTTTCTCTATGCAGTGTACATAGTAGTTCTTCGAGAAAATTGTCTTGCTGTATATATAACTAGCATAAATACCTTGTGCAACTTGTAGAGGCAGGCCTTAGTTTTGTGATAATGAGTTGATATCCTAACACCAAAAAGTATAGTTTTTTGCTATTATTTGCTTTGTTACCCAAAGCATAAGCACCCTATCCATCCACGCTGGATGAAGTAGTTTTTGAGCACAGTATGAGCCATATTTCTTTCAATTTAATGGAAAAACTGCCTTTCACTTTAAAACTTGTAAAAGTATCACTGGGGTTGTGGGGTGCTGTGGTCTTCTTTCAGATTCTGAGTTCATAACCTGATCAAAGAATTAGTCAAGACGCACACAAAAGGTGGTGAGGCTTTACACTTATTAAAGGTAGGATTTTGTTATAAATGAAACCATAAAGTATGCTCTGCAGAGTGAGTGCAGACCAGTTAACATAGGAAAAAAGCATGCTTTAAGCAGTCCTCTGAAAAAGAGAGAATGGTGGCAACTGAGATTAATGTCTCCGTCTCTGTATCCCCCACTCCTCAGGCTGAGGTCAGATCTAAACCATCCTATCAAGGACCTGCTTGATCTAAGTGAAAAGAGAATTCTGTGCTTGGCCCCAAACTCAGAGTTTAGAAACTGTTTTTCTGTGCATGCATCCTGGATCTCTTTGCCACACCCACTTTCCCAGCCAGTTGGCTGTGCCCTAATCTCCTTCCTTGGACCAATAGAAAATTATGACAATACCACCTCTTTTTTTTTTTTTTTTTAACATAATGAGGGACTTGCTGGCAGTTTCATTCTGTATTTTCAGATGATGTTTTAATTTTTAAGCCATTAAGCTTTCATTTGCAAGAAATGTTTTCTTTTTAAAATGAGCTATAAAATCAATGTTCACTGGTTAGAGTGAAGATTTTCTCAATATTTTTATTGTTTGCTATTCCAGGTCCAACAACTAAATTTGAATATGTTTCTGTATTTTTCACCATTTTATTCCTTTTTTAAGATAATGAAACAATCTCTTTGAGAAAAATTTGTACTATTTCAAGTAATATATTACAGTTGATGTACATATCATATTAGTGACATCCTTTCCCCAAGAGAAACTTAAAGTTCTTCACTGAAAGTCAAGTGAAAATTCTCGAATTTTTTTTTCCTTTTGAGATAGGGTCTTACTATGCAATTCAGTCTGTCCTTGAACTCATTTTGTAGCCCAGGATGGCCTGAACTCCTGCAGTGATCCTCCTGCCTCAGCCTTCTGAGTGCAGGGATAACAGGCATGCACCACTACACCTGGCTTCTACTGGATTTTTTTAAATCAGCAAATAACTTCTCACATACTTCATTCTGTAAGTCACAAGGAGTTGTAACAATATAAAATTAAGCTACATACTGTCTGTTTGATAAATGAACCTAGGATTTTCTGATGTGAGCCCTGCTCTTTGCCAACAGTAGGACTGTCAGCTGTTTTAGATAAGGCTTTGTGTGATACATTCTGATATTTTTTATTAAATTTAGTTATAATTTATTTCATTTTTTAAAGTGCTACTTGTGAGCTGAGCATAGTGGCACATGCCTATAATCCCAGCACTTGGAAGGCTGAGGCAGAAGGATCACCTTGAGTTAGAGGCCAGCCTGGGCTGCATAATGAGCTCAAAGCTACATAGTGAGATCCTGTCTCAAAAAAAAAAAAAAAAAAAATGCTGCTTGTGATACTTAATACTATAACACTGTGATTGTTTTTAATAGAGAGAGATATGCAACTTAGCAGATACTAAGTAGGTGAGGAAAAAGTAATACTGAGTGTACAGACCATCTACCTTGCACATTTATTTAATGTTCTCTCTCTCTCTGTGTCTCTCTCAGTCTCTCTCTCTCTCTCTCTCTGTCTCTGTCTCTCTGTCTGTCTGTCTGTCTGTCTGTCTCTCTCTCTCTCAGTATTTGGGCATCAGGCTACCCTAGAACTTGCAGCAATCCTCCTGTTTTAGCTTCCCAAGTGCCAGAATTGCAGGTGTATGCCACCATGCCTGGCTCTACCTGTAATTTGTGCGAGAATTTGGAGAGTCCAATTGATTTTGTTGAATAAAAGGAATCCACAAGAAGAGGTCAAAGTCAATTCCTTGTGAGTGTAAACTATAAGTGTTTTTCATGTTATTAAACTTTATGATACAAGATCAAATCAGGCATTTCATTGTTGTGTGTGTGTGCATATAAAAATTATATAAAATATCCTGTGAAAGTGAGCTCCTAAGTGACTCAGAGCTTCGTGCCAACATTTGCACAAAGACCAGAATGTTTTGTGAAGATATGAAGGAAGAGAATCACAGAGATGGAAAAGCAAGGGTACCTGGGCCGGGTGTGAGCTAGGAGCATATGAAGGAAGGTGAGTGAGGCCAGAGAGCAATGAGCAAGAGGAGGAACAGGATGGAGCCAGGGGCTGGGCTGTGGAATGGCATAAGGAGTTTGAATTTTATTACAAGTGAAACCCAAAGCCAGTGGAAAGTTTTAAATGGAGAAATGACATGCTTCCACAAGAAAAACATTTCAACAAAGTGGGACTTTCACAAGAAAAGCATTTCAACAAAGTGGGAGTAGTCAGCTATTGTAGCTTGTGTATAAATATCCCCCCCAACCAGAGACATGTGTGCTCATAGGTGATTTTCAGTGGTGGCTGGATCCAGGGTGTGTGATAGTGGGATTAAGGATATGTGGTACTTAATCTGTTCACTGATTGGTTTAGGATAGTTCTGAGTGAGGATAATGGAAGCCCCACCATGAGTGTGGGTAGAACCAACCAATATGCTTGTAGCCTGGATAGAATCTAAAGGGACAGAAGAAAGGCAGGCTTGCTGCTTGCTGCTTGCTGACTCCTGTCTGCCCTGCCATGGACTGTTTCTCCTTTGCCATGCTGCCCTGCATTGGAGCCAGCTGGCTATGGACCAAAACCTCTACAGACTGTGAGCTGAAATGAACTTTTGTTCCTTTAACTTATGATTGTCAGGTATTTGTCCCAGCAATGAGAAAAGTAACTAAGAGGGCTGGGGATTTAGCTCAGCGGCACAGCACCTGCCTGGCAAGCGCAAGGTCATGAGTTCAATTCCTGGTAGTGGAAAAAAGAAAAGTAGCTATCAGTTTTTTTTAAGCTTTACTTTGGGTAAAAAGGTTGAATTAATCATATTCAACTGTGACACATTATCGTCACTGTCTGTTTGTAGCCTTTTTTGTTTTCTTTGCGTATGTATATGAGAAATTCCTCTCCATTTCTATTCTTTGACTCTGATATAAAAATTCTGAAGTTTAATTTTTTCTTTGTATGTGCCTTTGTATATTATTTCATGTACAAATGTATTTATTTTGTAAATTTATTACATATCTAATTCTGTTTCTTTTAAAAATAGTTATTTTTAAGGTTCACCCCCATTGTTGTGTATAATACATTCAGTTTATAGCATTTTCATCTTTTTTTTTTTGACACTCATGGGGACTGGACTCAGGGTCTCATGTATGCTAAGCAAGCACTGCACCACGGGGCTGTGCCTCCAGCAGTTTATTACTTGTGAGTAATAATGTGCAATAGCACATTCTGCCTCTGTGGGTGTTTATATAATTTACACATGAACTCAATTCTCTCCACAGTTCTGGTTGCAAACTGAGTTGGATGAGAACCGAATCAAATTTAATGGTGAAGTTCATTGTTGACCTTTTGGGGAAATTTGATTCAATTCTCATCCAGTTTGGTTTGCAACCAGAATTGTGGAGAGAATTGAATTCATGAACCAACGTACCACTTTATGTATCTGAATTATATTCTTAATACCGAGAGCTGATCTGAGGAGGGACTACAGTCTACTTTCAGAAATAAATGCCAGGAGCATAGGTTTAACTATAAAGATAGCCCAGCTGTGCTTGTTTTGTCTTGGACCCAATTCTACTAGCTAAATTACTTGCATTCTTAATTTTATGGTTCTGGGTATTAAACTCAGAGGCTTCACACTGAGCTACATCCTCACTCCTTTTTAAATTTTTGGAGACAGAGTCTTGCTAAATCACTAAGTTGCCCAGACTGGGTTTGAATTTGGCAATCCTCCCACCAAAGCCTTCCTGAGTGCTAGGATTGTAGAAGTGCACCACCAACCATCGTTTAAATATTTAAATTAGGAATTGTTAACATACAAGAAAATGCATGTTGATGAATTTTTCCTTTTGCATACACCTTTTGTCTTAGACACCTTCCTTGTTGCTGGGACAAAATACCCAACCACACAATTTGAGGAAATTTGAGGAAAAAAGTTTTTGGTTCACATCTCAGTCCATAGTTGACTGGCTCCTGGGTAGGACAGCAAGGCACAGGGGCCTGGCTGAGAGCTGGCTGCTCAGGGCATGGGGGAGCTGGGGAGGGAGATACACCCTATCAGGTCGCACCCCCAGTGATCACCTCTTCAGACCAGACCCCACCTCCTAACAGCAAGTCAGCTCTGAACTCCCCAAATCCAATCACTTTTAAAAACCCCACCAGGGAACACATGAGGCTCTTGGGGGACAGCTAGATATAAACCATAACAGCTCTTCAACCACTGTCATTTCAACATAAAAAGATTTCCATTACCCCTGAAAGGTTCATTGCCTCTTTTAACCCAGTATCCCCCATAAAGGAAACCCACATCTTCAAATTCTGTCACTACAGTTGGTTTTGCCTGTTTATGAGCTTTATCCACATGGAGTCATGCAGTATCAGCTCACATATACCATGCCTGACTTTTTTCCAACAAGACAGTTTTGAAATTAATCCATGTTCTTGTGTATTGTCAGTATTTCATTCTTTTTTTTTTTTTAACCATGAAGTGTTCCATTTATAAATATACCACAATTTTTATATATTATGAATTATTAATGGACCTTCTATATACAACCTGGTTTTTAATGCTTACGAAGTATAATTGTTTTCCAGGGTTCTGTGTTCTATGCAACTGTTTTCCAATTGCAAGGGTACTGTCACACAATTAATGTTGAGCAGTCGCCTAAAGCAAAACCTTTTGCAAATTGTGCTATAAATAGCAAAATACTAAACTAAGAGCCAGGCATGGTGGCACATGCTTCTAATCCCAGTACTTGGGAGGCTGAGGCAGGAGGATTGTTGTGAGTTTGAGACCAGCCTGGACTACAAAGTGAGCTCAAGCCCAGCCTGAACTGCATGGTGAGACCCTGTCTCAAAAAGACACACACACAAAAATACTAAACTAATAGTAGTCTTCCTCTTGAATCAAGTCACAAGATCATAACCATGGGTCAGAGCTGTAGGGATTTCAATGCAGAAATAGGATGAAGAGATTCTATATGAAATTCACTCATACCTGGAATGGAAGAACTTTTGAATATTCTTGGGTACAGCTGGGCAAGCATTTTTTCAGCTCTTCCCCAAGTATATAAATGTGACACTGGAAACTCAGAGGAGAAGTCAGAGTTTTGGAACAGGCAGTGGAAGACTTGATGGAGGAAACGGGGACTTAGGATAGAGAGCTGAATGTTAGAGCTTTTGGGTGCCAGTACCATAAAAGGAACCAATGTACTAGTTTGAAGAGAAAGAGTTCTAAATCAGATGTTGGGGCATCTTCCAAGCCCCCAAGAAATGGAACCACAATTAAGAACTAAAAAAGCTACATGAAATTCAGGACACACTAGCTTGGTCCCACTTCTGGTTCTCGTTTAGATCTACTTCATTCTGTCCTTTCCTTCTGTGGATTAGCTTTCTCTGCTTCCCGAGTGACATGGTTAAAAACACCCTCAGTATAGTCTCCATTTTTCTTTGCTTCTTTATTAATGAGACCAGCCCGGATTAAGACTGAAGTCCTTACACCTAGTTCCAAAATCTATTAGAAGAGGCCAGGCATGGTGGCACACACCTGCAATCCCAGCACACAGGAGGCTGAGACAGGAGGGTTGCTGCAAGTTCAAGGCCAGCCTGAGCTATACAGTGTGTTCAAGGCCAGCATGAACTACATAGCCAAACCCTGTTTTACAGAGCTAAAAAGAAACCGAAAAACAAAATCCAAGACAAGGATCCAGGATTGAACTCATTTGCACCAGAGTTCGTTCCAGGATCAAGGAACTCTAAGGAAAGGTCTAGTTTCCAGGATTTCTGATAAGGTGGGTGGGGCTCGGAGAGCAGGAATCTAGGTAAGGGGCCTGTTGGGCCATTTGTCTGAGGACCTGAGGTCTATAGCAGGAGGTAGCAGAATAAAATTATAAGCTGGGCACAGAAGTTGGGCTTGGTGGTGCACGCCTGTAATCCCAGCACTTGGGAGGCTGAGGCAGGAGGATCACTATGAGTTTGAAGATGCACTGGTCTACATAGGGAGTTCAAAGCCAGGCTGGACTACATAGTAAGACCCTATCTAAAATAAAAATTAAAATAAAATAAAACGAAATAAAAGATGATGCTTGCAGGGAAAAATGTGAATCGCAGTAATGACCTACTGGGGTGCGGGAGGAACAAGTATGACAAAGATTGGCTCCAGAAAGAACAGAAAATCAGGAATTCCAGAGCAATTACTATAGAAGAAATTAAAAAAGAACAAGAAGAAGAAATCTAGAAGCCAAAGAGGTAAGTTCTCCTTCCTTTAAAAAAAAAAAAAAGACTAAGACCGGGCAGTTTCATAGGGAAATTCAACCAACTATGTATAGATTTACAATTATTTAAGTGGTGTACCATGTAATAGAAGAAGTCTTCCAACTTCTTTTCATGTCCCAAGCAAAACTGAATTCCCACAGAGTATACCTACAAAACAAAAAGCTCTAAACATTAAAAAAAAAAAAAACCTATCCTGAGATACCGTTTTTCATATATCAGGCTGACAAATATTTTGTTTGTTTTTGCTTTTTGAGACAGGGTCTGTCCATGTAGCCCAGGCTTGCCTTAAACTCACAGCAGTCCTCCTGCCTCAGCCTCTCAGAGTGCTGGGATTACAGGCGTGGGCCACCACACCCGGTTCTGACAAGTATTTTTATTTTTATTTTCTTTTTTTGTTTGTTTGTTTGTTTTTGTTTTTTTG
>NW_004955494.1:3844937-3854030 GCF_000276665.1 Chinchilla lanigera
TAAATCCCCAGCCCCTTTATTTTCTTTTTGAGACAAGATCTCGCTATGCAGTTCAGGCTGGCCTTGAGCTCACTTTGTAGCCCAGGCTGGCCTCGAACTCGCAATGATCCTCCTGCCTCAGCCTCCTGAGTGCTGGGATTACAGGCGTGCACCACCACGCCCGGCTCTGCCAAGTATTTTTAAAAGTTGATGTTCTGTACCTGAGGATTTGGGGAAACAGTCACTTTCATTCACCGCTGGTGGAGACAGACACTGGGATTACCTCCATGCATGGCAACTCAGCAATATGTGTCAGTGCCAGGGTACATACTCTTTAATTGTTATTTCCTCTGCTAAGAATTCACCCAAGAGCTGTAGAATTTTGAATTTTTGTGGTTTTTTGTTTATTTTTTGTGCTTTGTTTTGTTTTGTTTTTTTGAGACAGGATCTCAGTATGTAGTTCAGGCTGGCCTCAAACTCAGTAGGTAGCCCAGCTGGCCTTGATCTTGTAGCACTCCTCATGCCTCAGCCTCCCAATGCTGGGATTATAGGCGTGCACCACCATGCCCTGTTTAATTTTTGTACATTTCGAGCCAGGGTCTTGCTGTGTAGCCCAGGCTGGCTTTGAATTCATGGTGATCTTCCTGACTCAGCCTCCAGAGTACAGGGATTACAGGCATGTGCCACTGAGCCCAGGCGAAATTTTATGTTCTAACACAGGTACACATACACACTTGATTCATTATCTTTATGGGGTGGTTTCTTTAGAAATGGCTCATCAATCAAAAGTATTTCAGATTAACACCAGGCGTGGTTGTGCACACCTGTAATCCCAGCACTTGGGAGGCTGAGGCAGGAGGATCATTGTGAATTTGAGACCAACCTAGGCTACTTAGTGAGTTTAAGTACCGCCTGAACTGCATAGCAAGGCCCTGTCTCAAAAAGACAAAAAAAAAAAAGTATTTCAGGTTATTCTTGCCTCAAAGAATAGACGGATGAGATAAGCCAAATGGTGCCATTTATTTGAAAAGTGTAGGGTAAGTGGGTATGGATGAAACCAGCTCTGCAGAATGAATTTGGGGTGAAAAAGAGGATAAAAGCAAAAGTACATGCCCAGTCTTAGAAACTGGTGCCAGGTGGGGTGGGGGACCAGCAATAGCAATGGCCCTGGTCCTATATATGTTGCCCACATCTGGTGGGAGCCAGCGAGAAGTGCTACAGACGGGTCCTTGTGTTGCCCTGGGATCTTGTGAGTGACAGGTCCTGCTTATTTCCCAGCCAGTTTTGCTGTGCCCTACCTCCTGTATCACGTAAGGCTCATCTAGTTTTTGTTTTTAAATAACCATTTCTACTATGTACTTAGTAGTATAATTTATCTATTTTAAAATTCATTAATTCAGAGTTTATTAGTTTTTCTTTATGGAGTCCTTATGTTCATTTCAATGATGTTTTTTACTTTATGAGATCTATAAGTTGCTCTTTTTTTGTTTTATTTACCTATTTATTTAGTTAGTTATATGTAGTTCAGGCTAGCCTTGAACTCACTGTAATCTTCCTGCCTCAGTCTCCTGAGTATTGGGATTACAGGTGTTCACCAGTGTCAGCCTTTCTTGTTTGTTTATATAGGGATTCAAATACTTTGTCTTCTGGGCTTTAATCTATTTTGGATTTTTTTTCTTTTTCTTTCTTTCCTTTTCTTTTTTTTTTTTTTTTTTTTTTTTTGAAACAGGGTCCCACTATGCAGTTCAGGCTGGCCTTGAGCTCACTTTGTAGCCCAGGCTGGTCTTGAACTCGCAACGGTCCTCCTGCCTCAGCCTCCGGAGTGCTGGGATTACAGATGTGCTCCACCACGCCTGGCCAAACATCTGATATTTTCTTTGTGGCCTGATGTATAATTTTAGTGAATAGTCTGTAGGACCTTGGAAGGGAAGTGTATTTTTTTTTTTGAAGGCATAGTTAGACTAACAATCTATTCCTTACTATTTGTGATATGTAGATTACTGGGGGCTTCATTTACATTTAAAAAAATTCACCCATGTATCACTTTTGTTATTTGCATACTAAAGCTATTTTCTTTCTTGCACATTCACTACTGTTATATCTTCATTGTGAAATGGACCCTTTATCATTCAAACTACATTGCTTTGACCTGCTTAATGATTTTGACCAGGATTCACCTTGTTTGATTAGGACACCTGCTCTCTTTCTATTTGCATTTGCACTATTGCAGGATGGCCCCTTTTTTATCGTTGATATTTATGCATCACTTTGTTCTGAGACCGAATGGCCCAGAGTTTGATTTTGCTTAGTGAGCCAATCTGCCAGTCTTTTTCTTTTAACAGGTGAGGTAAGTCCATTTACATTTTTGACATGAGAGGTGTGTTTGAGCATCGATCTCTCATATTATGTCATTTCTTCTCGTTTAAACCTTTAAAAATCCTCTACAGAATTACTTGCTTTGGTTTGTGTGTATTACTTCTCATTTGAACAGTTTAGATTTCTGTTGTAATGAGACCGTTTTAAAGTGCCCGTGGCCCTGTTTGTTTGGATAGTGTCTATAATGTCCAATGATGAAATTATTTTCTGTTTTCTGTACTTTGTGTTCTACTTGGTGCTGTAAAATACACTCAGATACCTGACCCTTATCACCTTCGAATGATATCCTGAAAATTCCAATGTGCTGATACTTTGACTTTTCTATCAATATAAAATATTTGGTTACAGCGCTCACTTTTGTGCTCCAATTCTCTAGTCATCGACTTTCTAGTGAGATGCTACTTATGCATGTCTTGATTTTTTGTGTTCCCTGTGTGGATTTTCTACAGCGCTAAGTGGTGTTGTGTGTTTGGTCTGCTCCTTGCACTCCTGGGGCGGCTGTGCTGATGAATGGGCACGCAGGGCCCAGCGCCTCCGACCAAGCACACATCCGCCTCCTCGCTTGGCATCTCCCCTGTGCCCCTCGGTGGATAAGCAGCCCGGAGCCGTTCACAGCCTTGCCTTCCTTGCCACAGGACAAAGTGCTGTCCACAAATTACAGCTCCTCTCTGCATTGCTGTATTTTTCTCAAGCTCCTGCTTCTCAGAACTAAAATTGACATTTATGTTTAAACTATTACATTTATTATATTGCAAAAAGGTGTCAAGATTTAGCATGTCACCCCCCCCTCCCCCTGCTCACACACGTCGCACATACACCTGGATACTTCCCATCCTCCCAGTGCAATTGGATCAAGTTTTGGTTGAAACCCGGCATGGTGGTACATGCCTGTAATTCCAGCACTCAGAAGACTGAGACAAAAGGATCACTGCACCACAAAGCAAGATGCTGTCTTACCAAGGGGCATTATGATGGGTTGAAAAACACCAAACATCTTTTTCTAATGAAAATATGTACTTTAGGATAACAGTAGCTGGCTGTGCCTCTCAGTAGCTGTGCTGGGGGGATACAGGAAGCAATCTTTATGTTCACCCGTTTGGTACGACAAACAGCAAGGGGTGTGCATGCGTGTCAAAGTGTCAGTGGGTGGGTTTCATCCATGTCATGCATGTTATATTTTTGTGTTTTTATAATTTTTATTACATTTTTCTTCCTTGTAGAATTAGCTCAATTCAGGACAATTCACGTGAAAATCTGTTTTTACGACTTTGTGGGGAGGTTGAAAGTGAGTCATCAGGTGATTCAGCTACTGATGATGACCTGGATCATGTAGGTCAGAGAAGTGTGCTGTAAGTGTAAAAGATACAGTACTTGGGTCTGGAACATGCTGTTCTCATGTGTGAAAACTGCCTTAGGTGTGATAATTGGAGTAAAGATTATTATTTTCCTTTTTTTGGTACTGGGAATTGAACTCAGGACCTCAGGCTTGCCAGGCAAACACTTATGCCACTGCGCTATACCCCCAGCCCAAGAGTATTATTTTCTTATTAAATGTATTGGGGCAATTTAGATATACATAATAGTCACATTCATCATAGGGAATGTGTACCTGTCCATGATGTATCTTGATTCCTTTTTTGTCACGTTCCCCTCCCTTCCCTCAGCACATCTTCTCCTTATTACAAAGCTTTGTTTCCATTTTATCCTGCTTTTCTTGTTTTTTTTTCTTTTCCCCTTCTTCATTTCCCTCCCCACCCCAGTTCCCCTTCCCTTTCAAACAATTTCTTCCTATTCTACAATTCCTATTATACACTTTGGTTCTTATTTACACTTTCAGTTTCTCACACCAGAGAGGCAATGCGATATTTACACATGTGTGTCTCATTTATTTCACTTAAGAGTATGGCTTCAAGGTCCATCCGTTTAGCTAGATGTGTCTCAAATTTATCTTTCATGGCTAAGTAGTACTCCATTGTATAAGAAAATCACATCTTTTTTTGAAAGAAGAATCATTTTTATTTTTAGTTTTAATCAGATTTTATCAGTACATTTTAGATATACATAATGATCACATTCATCATAGAGAATTTGTACCTGTACATGATATAACTTGACTTTTATTTTCCCATTTCCCCTACCCTCGCTTCAACCCCTCCTCTCTTCCCCATTTGCAAAAGGTTTGTTTCCATTTTTTCCTTCTTTTCTCATTTTTTTACTTTTTCCTTCTTTCCTTTCTCCCTCCCCTCTCCCTTGTTTCCCTCCCCACTTGAACATTTTCTTCCTGTTTCACAATACCTATCATACAGTCTGGTCCTTGTTTACACTTTTAGTTACTTATACCAGAGAAACAATGCAGTATTTACATGTTTGTCCAATTTATTTCACTTAAGAGTATGGACTCAAGGTGCATCCATTTTCCTAGAAATGTCTTGAGCATATCCATCTTTACGGCAGAGTAGTATTCCATTGTATAAAAAAACCCACATCTTTATCCATTCACAAGTTGACGGACGCTTGAGCTGTTTTCAAGATTTGGCTATTACAAATGGAGCCACTATAAAATCACATCCATTTCCATCCTTTATCCATTCACCAGTTGATGGACATTTGAGCTATTTCCAAGATTTAGCTATTACAAACTGTGCTGTTATGAACATGGGTGTGTGTATGTTGCTGTGGTATGATGCTTTTAATTTTTTGGGAAAGATACCAAGAAGAGGAATAGCTGGGTCAAATGGAACCTCTAGTTTTAGTTTTTTGAGGTGTCTGCTCACTGATTTCCACAGTGTTTGCACCAGTCTACACTCCCACCAACACTGAAGAAGAGTTCCTTTTCCCCCACAGCCCCAACAGCTGTTATTGGTTGATTTCTTGATAATAGCCATTCTTTCTGGGGTGAGCTGGAGCCTCAGTGTTGTTTTGATTTGCTTCTCTCGAATGACCAGTGATGTTGAACTTTTTTCTTATATTTATTTGCTGTTTGTACTTCTTCGTCTGAGAAGTGTATATTCACCTCAGATGTCCATTTTTAGATTGGGTCTTTAACTTTGGGGAGTGTGATTTTTTTTTTTTTGAGTTCTTTTTATACTCTTGATAGTAGTCCTTTGTCTGAGGAACAGCTGGCAAAATTTTTTCCCACACTGTGGGTCATCTCTTCACTTTGTTGGTGATTTGTCTTGCTGTGCAAAAGCTTTTTAAGAGTTGTTGACTCTGTGCAAGTTCCTGTGTGATTGGGGTTTTGTTCATAAAGTCTTTGCCTGCACCAATGTCCTCAAGAGTTCTACCTAGTCTGTCTTCCAGCAGATGTAGTGTTTCTGTTTTAACACTTGCTTCTTTGACTTATTTTAATTTTAGTTTAGTACATGGTGAAAGATATGGGTATAGTTTTAATCTTTGGCATATGAAAAAGCAGGTTTTCCAGCACCATTTATTAAAGAGACTATCTTCCATTGGTACCTTCATCAAAGATAAGGTGGCTGAGTATGTCTGTATTTGTTTGTGCATCTTTTGATTTATTCCATTAATAGTCAGGTCTGATTTTTTTTCTTGCCAGTACCATGTTGATGCTTTTTGTTTTTGGCACTGGGAATCACACTCAGGACCTCGCCCTTGCCAGCCATGCTGTTTTTATCACAGTAGCTTTGCAGTAAATTTCAAGTCAGGGATTGTGATGCCCCCTGCCTTGCCTTTGTTGCTCAGAATTGCCTTTGCAATTCTAGGTCTCTTGTGGTTCTAAGTGAGTTTTAGGAATGTCTTCTCTAATTCTGTGAGATATGCTGTTGGAATTTTGATTGTGATTGCATTACATCCACAAAACAGTTTTGGGAGTATGGCCATTTTCACTATATTTGTTCTTCCTACTCAAGAGCAAGGGATGTCTACCTACTTTCTGACATCCTCTTCAATCTCCCTTTTCAGAGACTGTAGTTTTCAGTGTAGAAGTCTTTTACTTTTCTCATTAGATTGAAATTTCATTTTCTTGGATGCTATTGTGTTGTTTCCCTAATTTCTCTCTCAGTGAGTTTGTTGTGTTCAGAAAGGCTATTGATTTTTGAGTGTTGGCTTTGTATCCAGCTATGCTACTGAATTTGGTTATTAAATCTAAACATCTTCTGGTGGAGATTTTCTGGTCTTCTATATAGAGCATCATGTCATCTGCAAATAATGATAATTTAACTTCTTCCTTTCCCATCCTTATTCCTTTTATTTCCTTCTCTTGTCTGATTGCTCTGACTAATGTTTCCAGGACTGTACTGAATAAGAACAGTGATACTGGACGTCCTTGTCTTGCTCTTGACTTTAGAGTGAAAGCTTTCAGTTTCTGCCTCATTTAATATGAGGTTGACTATTGGTTTGTCATAGATTGCTTTTATCAGATTGAGATAAATAGCATCTATTCCAGTTTTCTGTAGTGTTTATCATGAATGGGTGTTACACTTTGTCAAAAGATTTTTCTGCTTCTGCGGAAATGATCATATGTTTCTTGTCCTCGACTCTGTTGATATGGTGTATTACATTTATTGATATGTGTACGTTGAAACATCCTTACATCCCTGGGGTGATTCCTACTTGGTCATGGTGTATACTCTTGTTGAAGAGTTGCTGAATTCTGTTTTCAGTATCTCATTAAAGATTTTTCCATTTAAGCTCATTAGGGAGATAGATCTGTAGTCTTCTTTTTTTGGTTGGATCCTTCTTTGGTTTTGGTATCAGGGCAATGCTTGCTTCCAGGAATGAATTTGGGACTGTTGCTTCCCCTTCAATTTCATTACAGTTTGAGAATTAGTGGCGTTTGGTCTTCTCTAAATGTCTTGTAGAGCTGGGTGTGGTGGAACATGCGTGTAATCCCAGCACTTGGGAGGCTGAGGCAGGAGGATTGTTGCGAGTTTGAGGCCACCCTGGACTAGAAAGTGAGCTCAAGGCCAACCTGAACTACATAGTGAGAACTTGCCTCAAAAAGACAAAAAAAAAAAAAAAAAAGTCTTGTAGAATTCAGCAGGGAATCCATCAGGACCTAGGCTTTTCTTTGTTGGTCGGTTTGTAATTACATCTTCAATTTCAGGGACTGATTTTGGTTTATTTAGAATTTTTATATCTTCTTCACTTAGCTTTGATAATTCATGTGTGTAGATAGTTTATTGTCCATTTCTCCTGTGTTTTCCATCTTTCCAGAGTACAGGTTCTCAAAATAGGTATTGATGATCTTCTGGATTTCTGTAGGTTCTGTGTGATTTCACCCTTTTCATTCCTAATTGCATTGACTGGGTCTTTTTTTAAATAAGGTTGGCTAGGAGTTTGTCAATTTTATTTGATCTTTTAAAAAACCAACTCTTTGATTCATTGATTCTTTGTATTGTTTCCTTAGTCTCCATTGCATTAATTTCTGCTCTGATCTTTATAATTTCCTCCCTCAAATGAGCTTTGGGCTTGACTTCCTCTTCTTTTTATAGAAGCTTGAGGTTCAACATTAGATTGTTTATTTGAGCTCACTCTGTTTTCCTGATATGGGAATTAACCACTATAAATTTCCTTTGTGGGACTGCTTTTATTGCATCCCATAAGTTCTGGTATGTTGTATTGATATTATCATTTAATTTTAGAAATTGTATGATTTCTTCTTTATCTGTGATCCATTCAGGGGGGTGCTATTAATTTCCATGTGTTTATCAAGTTTTTGTGATTTCTTTTTTTTTTGTTTGTTTGTTTTTCTCCGGTACCAGGAACCGAACTCACGACCTTGCGCTTGCCAGGCAGGCGCTTTTGCCGCTGAGCTAAATCCCCAGCCCCTAGTTTTTGTGATTTCTTATGCTATTTATTTCCAGTTTTATTGTACTATGGCCTGATAATACGTGTGGGATAATTTCAATTCCTTTGCATTTACTTAAGCATGTTCAGTGAGCTAGTATGTGGTCTGTTTTGGAGAACACCCCATATGCAGCTGAGAAGAACATATATTCTGATATTGTAGGATGGAACACTATAGACATCTACTAAGTCCATTATTCAAAAGTTTGGTTCAGTTCTGATATTTCTTTTTCTCTAGTTGATATATTTATGATTGTTGTCTGCTCCTCTTGGATTGCTTACTTTAAAAATATGTAGTCACCTTCTTTGTCTCTTAATCAGTTTTGGCTAGAAATCCACTTTGTCTGCAAGTAGAATAGCTACCCCTGCTTTTTTCTATGTTCCAGTCACATAGAGTACTATTTTCCATCCTTTGACTTTCAGTCTATAAAGTTCTTTTTGAATTAAATATGTTTTCTGTATGCAGGCTATTGTTGGATCATGTTGCTTGGTCTATTCAACTGGTGTGTTTCTTTGGATTGTTGAACTGAGACCCTTAACATTGATGGGTATAACTTATCTGTATTGACTTACCTTTGTCGTGTTATTTTCCTGATTTTGGCTCTCTTTTTTCCTCCCTCTATTTAATTGCTTGCCTTGCCTCGTGGATCCAATCTGTTGGGCCTCATGGAGTTATAATTTTTATTATCTCTAGAATGTACTTGAGGACATTTTGCAGTGCTGGTTTTGTATTCATGAATTTCTTCGGCTCTTCTTTGTCATGGAGGTATCTTATTTCTCCAACACTGTTGAAAGTTAGTTTTGCAGGGTACATAAATCTGGGTCAGAGGTTGTTTTTCTTTTAGGGCTTGAAATACTTCACTTCAAGCTCTCTTTGATGCAAGGGTTTATGCTTTGAATTCTGCTCCGATTCTAATGGTTTTTTTTTTTTTT
>NW_004955494.1:3854130-3860918 GCF_000276665.1 Chinchilla lanigera
CTATTATAGGCCTAGGTGTAGTTTTTTTTTTTTTTTTTGGAGTTCTATATGCTTATCTGTATGTTAAATTCTTTTTCCTTGCTTGGGAAGCTTTCTGCCATTACTTTTGTGAACAGATTTTTTAAATGTCATTTGTGTTATCTCCTGCCTTTTTATTGACTCTGTTCAATCTTACGTTATTCTTCTTTGCCTCATCTAGCAGCTCCTGGATTGATTTCTCATGTTCTCTTTCCATTTTTAAGAAATTTCTCTTTTTGAAAGATTGCTAACTGCAGTCTTGTCTTTTATATCTGAAATTCTGTCCACATTGGCTCATTGTGCTGTGTATGTTTTCATTGGAATTTATAATATCCTGGATTTCTGTTTGACTCTGTTTCATGGATTCCATTTCTTTCCTACGTTGGGCATTCATAGTTTCCATCATTTTTGTAACCCCTTCCGATTTTTTATCTGTATCTACTCTAGAGTCACTAAGCGTGTCCTTAACTGTGGTCATCATCTCTATAGTTATCTGAGAAATTATTTCTGATTTGACTTTTTCTAGAGCCTCACTCATTTTCTGTATTCCTTCCACTGGTATTGCTTCAGAGAGTCCAGATGGGTGGTTTTCAGACTATCCCCTCTCATTGTCCCTGTGTTTGCCTTTGGCAAGCTGGAGTCTGCGGTCCCATATTGTTTAAGGGTCTTCTCATTGTCTCTTTTTTTAGTGTAATTTCTGGGCTGATGCTTATAAATTGCTCATGGCAACTGGCTTTATTGCTAGTATTTAGAACCCTTAAAAAATGACTACTTCTCAGAGGTGTCTTCCAGGTGTACCTGTCTTTTGGGTTTTGAGTCTGTTGCAAGATCCTACCTCTTGAATTTATTGGGGACAAGAAGTTGCTGCCTATTAGGGCCAGGCCCTGTTTCTTTGGCTGCCTATAGTATTGTTTATGACCCTTAGGCAATCTTAGTCATGGTATAGTAGGTAGAACAACTGATTAGAACAACTATGTCTCCCTGGCTAAAGTGGTATAATTAGCAATAACAATAGCATCAAACACAGCCTAAAAAATGTCAAACGGAGGGAACTATTAATGTGCCAATTTTAACCACATGAACTAGATTTGTGGTTATATAAGAAAATCGAAAATGAACCAGGAAATTGTGTGCAGTGAATATGTCCTCAGTATGGCAGTTTTACCCTCAGGGGAGAAAATTTAAAAGAGTTAGGGAGGAAAATGGAGAAACAGAAGAAGAGGAAGATATTAAAGTCAAGGCCAGAGGACAAGGAGAGAGCACACAAACTGAGAAAGTGGTGAAGACAGGAGGGAAAGAGAGGGGAAAGAAATAAATATAAGAACAGAACAACACCAAAAAACTAGGAACTGTGTTCACACTCATATAAAAAGAAGAACAATCAAGAATAAATAAAACTGAGCTAGGCATGGTGGCACACACCTGTAATCCCAGCACTTGGGAGGCTGAGGCAGGAAGATCATTGTGAGTTCAAGACCAGCCTGGGCTACAAAGTAAGCTCAAGGCCAGCCTAAACTGCATAGTGAGTCCCTGTCTCAAAAAGACAAATAAATAAATAAATAAATAATAAATAAATAAAACAAAGCAAACAGCAAGAAAAGATAGAGAAAAGAGAATAAGAAAAAAAATCCACTTCAAGATGTGTCTCTGCTGTCACTGGTAGACAGAGTGGGCAGACAGAGCCCAGATCCATGTTGATTAATCGCAGCAAGTCAGCTGGTAGATTTACAGCAAGGTAGTGGATAATCCCAGCAAACCTGCACCTTTATTTCCACTGAAGTTCAGGTTAGTTTCTGGCTGTGAGGCTGGAACCAGATTTGCTCAGCCTGCAACAAACACTCCGTGTGCCTCCTGCTGGCTTGAACTTGGCTCCCTGCCACTTTGAACTCAGCTCCCTGACCCTGGGACACTGGGAGCCACTAGATAGAGCCAGCCCACAGCTGCTCTGAGCTCCAAGTTCAGTTGGCCCTTCTCCAAGATGGCTACCAGACAAAGGCCCTCTCCTGGGGGATGTTTGAACCCAGATAACTCACCAACCACTTCCACCCGCTGGATCTACTGCTGCCTTCCACTGGTTCACTTCTCTGTGGAAGCCTCTGGGGTCACCAGTATTCACTGTGCATCTGCTGGTTTGAGCTGCCCCTCCCATGCAGTAAGTCCTAGCTCAGGAGAAAATGCTGCCTGCAACCAGCCTCCTTCTTCATTGAGGTCTTTCTCTTCACTGTCCCTGTGGGCTTCAGTTCTTGTTTCAGATCCTTGCTGGGTCCTGGGGACCCACTTCCCTCCTTCCTCCCTTCATGTTTCTATATTCCAGTGTCTGGACACCAAATCTCAAGGAGGCTGTTTCTCTGCTGTTCACCACTCTGCCATCTTCCCAGAAGTCCCAAAGTAAAGATTATTTTTGTAGTAGAGTTTTATTTGTATTTTCATTGTAGTTCACATAGGAATTTATTTCTATTGTTATTTTTTAGATTTAGTAAGCAAATAGCTGATGTAGAAAATGTTGATGTTTATTCTAAATATTATTATATGTTTGACACTTTATTGATATTTCATTTTCCTGCCAAGTGCACGTTGTATACCATACCAGGAAGCTCCTGACAAAACAGGAAGATGAGAGAGGTGACGAGTATGGCCTGCCAAACAGGAAAGGAAAGCTAAGCACATGTGCTGTCAGTGTAAAAGAGATTTGTGTATGGAACTTGCTTTGTAATGTGTTAAAACTGCCTTAAGTGTGATAATTGAAGCAAAGATGATTTCCATGGTAGTTTTGTTTGCATTTTCATTATAATTCACCTAGGAATTTATTTCTGCTCTTATTTATTAGACTTTGTAAGCAGGTAAAAAGTTGATGTTGAAAATTATGTTTATTCTACATATTCATTACATATTAAAAATTTAATATTTTATTTTTTTGATATCTTATTTCTGTATTAAGTACACATTGTTTAATATAATAAAACTAATGAAATTAAAATTAATAATTCATCAATAGAAATACTAAAAAGTATGGGTGCTATGCACCTCCATAATGCGCCTTTTGAAAAATTTACTGTGAAGGCCCTAGGGTATTTAAAAACAAAAACAAGCCAAGTGTGGTAGTGTGAATTTATAATCCCAGCACTTAGGAGGCTGAGGCAGGAGGATCATTGCAAGTTCAAAACCAGCCTGGGCTACAAAGTGAGCTCAAGCTCAGCTTTAACTGCATGGCAGAGACCCTGTCTCAAAAAGACAAAACAAAAACAAAGAAAAATAAAAACAAAAACAAAATCCCAGGTGTGGTAACATACACCTATAATTCCAGCATTCCATAAGTTGAGGCAGGCAGAGCACCACTGTTTCAAGGCCAACCTGAACTACATAACAAAAGCCTGTCTCAAAAAAAAAAAAAAAAAAAAAAAAGAAGAAACAAAGAAAAACAACAAAAAAATTTTTTTAAATCAGTATTCAGTTCTTACAATTTTATGACCATATAAATACTTCTAAAGCTGAATCTTGAGGTATTTTTCCTTTGCTGCACACCTTCCCATCTGCTTAGTTTTCTCTATAACATCTCCAAACTGTCCTATCTCTGCTCTTAATGTGTTAATAAATGAAATATTCTATGCATTTGAATTTTTTGTGTGTGATAGTGTCTTACTATGTAGTCCAGGTTGGCCTTGAACTCACTTTGCTCCTCCTGCCTCAGCCTCCCTAGTGCTGGGATTATAGGCATGCACCACCATTCCCAGCTAGGTATTTAATCTTGAAGTGGCCCACCTGGGAGTCCTGTATTGTGGTGTGTGGAAGTGATGTGCTCTGTCTTCAAGGGTGTCCCTACCAAATCCTGGCCATGCCTGTCACCTGGCACCTCTTGTTGAAGTCTGTTTCTTATGTAATAGGTCTTCTTTCCTTGATTTACTCCCTTATTTTTGATGGAATATATTGTTTGGGAAATATTTTTGTGTTCTATACATGTCTGAAAAGATATTTCAGAAATCAGAAATATTTCCCTCAGAAATCTCATGGCACTATGTCACTGTTTACCTTATAGTGTCCAGAACTGCAGTGGAGATGTCCCCTGCCCTGCTGACCTAATTTTATTTGGAGTTTGTGCCAACTTCCTGAGAGCAGAAGCATGAGTACTCATTGCCTCTATGTTCCTATAGGTTTGTTTTTTTAGCTCTATCAAAATCCTGAACTGATACTCAGGTCTAATTCTAAGCTCTGAGTAGTACTTGGGCTATTTGTTTTTTTGTTTGTTTGCTATTTTGGTTTTTGTTTTGAGACAGGATCTCATTATGCAGTCCTGGCTGGCCTTGAACACCCGGCCTACTACCAATTTAATGACTTGTGGCAACACAAATTTATCACAGTCAGAAGTCTGAAAATGGGTCCACCCAGCTCACAATCATTTTGTTGGCCGGGCCGCCTTCCTTTCTAGGAGCTGCAGAAGATGCATGTCCTTCCCCTTCCCGGTTTTGGGCCCAATTGCTTGGTGCGTGGTTTCCCCCCATCATTTTAAAGCCAGGAGCCTGGTGGGTGTGGTGGTGCCTGCCCATAATCCCAGAATTTGGGAGGCTGACGCAGGATCACCTCAAATTTGAGGTCAGCCTGGAGTCCACATGGAGTTTAAAGCCAGCCTGAACTGCATAGTGAGACCCTGTTCAGAAAAAAAAAAAAAAAAAAAAGCCAGGAGCCCTGCCTACATTGGTCCTTCTTTCACTTTTAAGAACCTCTGTGATTCATTGGCCCCACTTGGATTATCCAGGCTAATCTCCCTATTTTAAGGCCAGCTGCTTAGCAACTTTAGTTCTATCTGCGACCTTAATTCTCTGCATTTAGCGAGCTGCACATACTCATAGACTCTGAGGTTTCAGATGTGACCATCTTTAGGGGATCATTATTCACAGTCATCACATAGTAAATCTACTACAGTGCCTTTTCATGTAAAGTATTATGTTGCAAAGTTGTACCTGAACTGATTTAAACCACATCTTGTTCAAGGGTATTCACGCATTAGTTTGCTTTATGAATATTCATGGAGCACCTGCTATGTTCCATGGTAGGGCTACGTTAGTGAGCTTCCACTTAGGGTGTTTCTCTTTTGCATTGTTATAAACAGTATTTCCATCTTCAGCCCTGGGCATACATGTATTTTCTTTCTCACTTTGCTCCTGTTGATGACACTGATACCATCTGTGTTTAGTGGTCCATGTGCTTCTGTTAGACTGACTTCCTTCCGGGCCAGGGCTTTATTTATCCTAGCATCCCTGGCAGCCTGCATATGCTTAGCCTACAACAAAACAATAATTAGATGGGAGCCGGAATATGTGAGGTCAGATCTCACGAGTCCTTTGTCCTAACATAATTACACATTTATTCAGTGAAGAATTTGAGAGCTGTCGATATGTGATGATTGTATTATGCACTGATCATATAGTTTCTAAGTAGAGTATAATTCAGCAATATGCCAGACCCACTATGGTTCAGTGGGACCACCTAGCTCTTAGTGGAAACGGTTTCTTAGGGAATATCTAGTCTCTCTCATGATAAATAGTAATGTGTGGGGCCAACACTTTCTTTTTCTACCTTCATGGAGGGTCAGGAAAGAAAGGAGGGATGGCACATGACATATGCAAGCCCCACGCTCACTGCATGCAGCAGAACACCATGATAAGAACCAAATAATAAACTTTAATTTGAATACAATACAGTAGTATATAATAATTCTTCTGAGGTACAAAAATAATTGTATTTTTTCCCCATGTGTAAGTAACATATGCTACGGACCGCAAGCAGTACAGTGGTGCTCTGTACACATGACACGGCGTTCCTAAGCTGGGCCTTCCTACATCACACAGGAGGAAAGCGGCAGTGCACCTTGAGGTACTGTCGAGACACTCCAGAAGTTGTGATCCTTAACACGGTTGGGTGCTACTTCCCTTTATGCTGATCTTTGTGTCTCTGGCTCAACCCTATAGATTCAAAATTTCTTAAAAAATTAGTCTAAAACCGCTGTTTGGACTATGTGGGCATTTTCCCCCACAAGAGAGCAAAACGTCTGAGAGAATCTTGAGCATTAAATCCAATGAAGGCTCACTTAGAAGTAAATCACCATCAATGGAAAAGCTTTTCAAATTGAAGAAACTTGACGTTAACAGCAGTTCACTGGAAGACAGATGTAACTGCCAAAAGCTACTGAGGAGTTTCAGCCAGACTCTTCCACTACTGTGTTTCCAAATATGTTTAGCCAGAATGATTCAAGAAGTGTAGCAGGTTCTGCCCAGATCGGACCCTCCTCGTACCTTCAATGTTAGGAGCCAGTTTTACTGAAAATGTAGCCACTGCATACCGAGGAAATAGAAGCTTTGGCATATGAAAAATGACATAACTCTGTTTCCTAGAATTCAGCTACTCAGGCCAGTTTAATTTGATTTGTGCTCTGACCCGATTAGATCTGAGTCTCACAAAGCGTAGGGAAACTGGCCATCTTCCTGAGCTGAGAGAATTCCTGGCGACTGTCCAGAGGTAAAGGCTCCTCTCCTAGGCTGCTGCAATGCTTGCTGTGCTCCCTTCTTCTTCTTTTCTTTTTTCTTGGTACCGGGAATATGAACTCAGGACCTTGCACTTGCCTGGCAGGCGCCTGTGCCGCTGAGCTAGGTCCCGGCCCTCTCATCTCCTTTTGTACAACTTTTCCAGCCACAGTAAGATGCTGGGGAAAAGGGGCAAACAAATGCAGTGCTTATGAGACCCCTTCTAGGGCTGGGGGTATAGCTCACTGGCATAAG
>NW_004955494.1:3861518-3865890 GCF_000276665.1 Chinchilla lanigera
CCTTGCGCTTGCCAGGCAGGCGCTTTGCCGCTGAGCTAAATCCCCAGCCCCAAAATCTCTGTTCTTCTAGGACTCAGATATACCCAACACCTTTTATGGAATCCCCATTAAAAAGGGAAAATGTGCAGAGATGGCTAAACATAAGACAGTAGGATGATGGTGATTTTTGAGCATCGAAAGCATTGTTATTGCCACTGGGAGAAAATGTCACGAAATGCTATCGTAAAAAGAAAAAAAAAAAAAGACTATGGTGTTCTTGGTAAAGCCAGTAAATCATGGACAAATACTTGAGTATTTCTGGAAGAAAGGCACTGGAGAAGTCTGAAGTCTTATTGCTTATGGGGTCACCTGGGGCCGTGGCACAAAGCCGGTGCTTTGTTTAGGCAGGGTTAGGGCTACACGGGCAATCACCCCGTGAGGCCTGAAGGCGAGGAGGGAAATGGCAATCGAATAGAACCCTGCGACTTATTTCGACTTGAGGAAAGTGATTTCTGACTTGATGTCAGCACAGAGCTGGGTCTTAGGACGGGGTCCCTGGAGCTGTTTCAGACAGCCACTCTGTTTTCCTTGGCCCATTTCTTCATGATCCGGATGATGTATTCCACTTGGGTGTTTCCCGTGCTTCTCAGCAGATGGAGCACTTCTCGGAGGGTCTCTCTGAGGAAAAGATTTGAAAGGACAAAGTGTTTCAATAAAGAAATGAAAATTAACAAGATCAACTCATAACTTCACACTGCGCTTCTTACTGGGGCATCTGTTAAAATAGACTCTTCCACTGTGTATTCATAAACCAGTGACAAACTTCCTAGCTCTCTATCCCTACAGTGGTATGGTAGAATGGAAATTCTGTGAAATCCTCCTTATCTACCCACATTTTCCTTGCTTATTTATATTATCTCTATTACTACTCTTAAGCTTTGTGTCCTCCTCAGGTGATCTAAATATTCCCTTTTCTACCCTTTTTTTGCATGACAGCATAGGAAGCACATATCCAGGGCTTGAATTCAAATTCTAGTTCCAGTACTAACAAGTCACTTCATTTGTCTGAGTCTTTGTCGGATTTCCCTTTTAAGGTGGTAATCACTTTAAACTGGGCATTTTACAAAGCCAGGCTCATTTCTTGAAGAAATTTGGTCAAGAAAGGCCCAAACATGCTATTACTTATAGAAGAGAGGAGCATGACGGGCTAAGACTGGACAGATAGACAATGAAACTCCTTCATCCTTTCCAGATTGAAGAAGGGTGACTGCCTATGTACCTGCATCCACCAGTCTTCTTATTTTTCTACTTCTTTTAACCCAAACCAACATCTTTCACTTGACCAAATGCTTTAAACCTTTATTTAGGATTAGAAACAGATTTAAGACAGGAACTAATTTTTCACAGATTATTTGCTTATAACATCATTACATTAATTAGTCATCACCAGTAACAAAAACAGTCCATGAAGTTATTTTTAGAACACCAAATTCGGTTTTGAATGTTTTAATTTTTACTGAGATGGAGTTTTAAGCCAATGAGTTTCATGTAATCTAGTATCTTAGCATTTCCTGGAGTATAAGGAGGCGGAGCAGAAACAGTTACCAACCGCATCCCTCCGGTCCTATTCTCTGAGGCACGAAGAAGGGAGTGGACAAGACGTTTATGGAAATGGCCGGGCATTTGGAAACAAATCCACATTTTGCTCTTAGGTTTGAGAGCTGTGGTGTACACAAGTATGCATGATTGAGAATGATTTGACTCTATAAAAATAAGACACTTTTTTTCTGGGGCTGGGGATTTAGCTCAGCGGCACAGTGCCTGCCTGGCAAGCGCAAGGTCTTTCGATTCCCAGTACCAGAAAAAAAAAAAAACAAAAAGAAACAAAAAACAAACAAACAAACAAAAAAAACAAAAAGACACTTTTTGTAAGAAAATAGTCCAATAGAAAAACTTAACATCTTCACATTTTTTTCAACATTTTGAAACAGCATTATAATTTTGAGCTTTCAGAAGATTTTCCCTCACACACCAAAACACGAATCATCTCCCACGTGTTTACTTACTTGGGTTCTCGCCCAGCGAGGATCATCTGGAAAATGCCCACACACGCACCCCTTTTGCCTTCCCAGTATTCCGGGTTCGGGTCCAGCCTCTCCAGGACATCAAAAGCTTTGGCTGAATAGTAAAACTGGCCCATCTGATAAAAGAAAGTGTTGTGATAGTACTGATTGTCAGAATATTGGACAGAAGAGAATTAAACAGATAACACAAAACACAACTGAAGAGTTAAGTACATGGGCAATGACATAGTCAGTTAGAAAATCAGATAAATTTCAATTCCTAAAACAAGAAAATCACAGTTTGAGAACATAGGTTCAGTTTATTTATTTGTTTATTTTTTGTACTGGAAATTGAACTCAAGACCTTACGCTTGCTGGGCAGGCGCTGCCTGCTGAGCTATCTCCCTGGCCCCCCATATGTTCAGTCTAAAACCAGATAACCTTCACGCAGTTTTCAACAGCATAACACTTTCCCCACATGTAGTGAAGTTATGAAGTTAGCAATGCGTTTGTTATTTCTTCTAATTATATTCTAATCTGGAGGACAAACCAAACTCTGATGATTGTAATTTAACTAGGAATTTTTCAAATCTCCTCAATACATTCTTTTTAGATGACTACTACCTTTCATTCATCTTATGCTAATCTGAGCAGGTTCATTTCAAAAGTGTGGACTTTCTCTGATCTTACTCCTAAATTCTCAAAACGTCTCGATGTATACTACACTAAATCTCTTCGATGTTTAATTCATTTTAACATATATCTTCCCCAAATATACCACTACAATGATTTCCTTGGCTTTATAGAACATGCCGAAGACCATTACATTCTGCTTAGATGAGATTTTCTCGACTGGCAATCAGAAATGCACAAATACCAATTTGACTTATGCCTCCAAGTTGTTGGGAAATGCTCTTCATTCAGTGAGGTTTAGTTGCTTCTCTATTCCTGTCAATTATTTTTCTAAATATTTGGTAATTTCCTTAAGACCTCTCATATTATTATTATTTTTTTTTTTCCGGTACCTGGAATCGAACTCACAACCTTGCGCTTGCCAGGCAGGCGCTGTGCTGCTGAGCTAAATCCCCAGCCCCTAAGACCTCTCATATTCTTAGCTTAGCTTTATTCTATACTGCACAGGTAAAACACAACTTTCTTTCCTTCAGTTCACATAATGCTTTATCCTCCCTCCTTTTTCGTCTATCTCATGAGAAAAAGTGTTCTTACTCTTTCACAGTCAATCCTCCTACCTATGTTCTCCTAAGAAAATTTTTTTTTATTGTAAAAGAACACATATAAAATGGCACGTGAGAACCGGTGTCTGTCTGCCCATTCTGTCTACTAGTGATGGCAGAGACACGCCTTGAAGTGGACATTTTCTTTCTAGTTTTTTCTCTTTTGTTGTTGTTTTGTTTTTTCCTGATCTTGTTTTTATATGAGTGTAAACATTATCTAGTTTTTTGTTATTGTTCTGTTCTTATTTTTATTTCTTCCTTCTTTTTTCCCTCCTGTCTTCACCAGTTTCCCAAAGTTTGTATAATCTTCCTTTGTCTTCCAGCTTTGCTTTAGTCTCTTCCTCTTCTTCTATTTCTTTATATTTTCCCCCTAACCCCACTTAAATTTTCTCCCTTGAGGGTAAAATCACAATATTGAGGGCATATTTACTGTATGTAATTTTCTGGTTGGTTTTAGATTTGTATATAACCATAAATCTAGTTCATACAGTTAAAGATGGCAAAGTAACAGTTACCATAGCGTCACTTTCCAGGCTGTGTTTAATGCTATCATTATTGCTGATAGTACTATTTTAGCTAAGGTAACATAACTGTTCTAATCAGTTGTCCTTCCTGGTATGCCAAGTTTGAGATTGCCTAAGGGTCATAAACAATACTATATAGGCCAGGGCCAGAGAACTAGAACCTAGGCCAAATAGGCAGCAACTTCTCATCCCCAATAAATTGAAGAGGTAGGATCTTGCAAGAGACTCAAAACCCAAAAGCTTGCTACACCTGGAAGACATCTTTGCGAAGTAGTCATTTCCTAAAGGTTCTAAAGACTAGCAATAAAGCAACTCACCATAAGCAATTTACAGGCATCAACGCAGGAATTAAACTAAAACGGTATATGAAACAATACAGAGTATGTAACTAATCATAACGTGAACACAAGTGCATTTCCCACTCACATGAAGACACTTTGGCAAATCAAGTTCTCTGTGTACCCCTTATAGCCATAACCCCCTCCTGCTCCATGCAGAGGTAATTTCTGTTTTCACTTTTATGGTCATTAATCTTTTGACTTCTTTGTAGTTTTTTTTTTTTTTTTTTTTT
>NW_004955494.1:3865990-3881215 GCF_000276665.1 Chinchilla lanigera
TTTGTTTGTTTGTTTGAGGCAGGGTCTCACTATGTAGTTCAGGATGATCTTGAACTCACTATGTAGCCCAGGCTGGCCTCAGACTCACAGTGATCCTCTTGCCTCAGCCTCCCCAGTGCTGGGATTACAGGTGTGTGCCACCATGCCTGGCGATTCTTTGTAATTTTATACAGCTATACATCTTTAAAATATAATCGGGTTTTGCCTCTCAGATCTTTATCTATATGAAATAATACTGTAAATATTCTTTTGCCATGCATCTGAGCCAACACTATACCTGTAAGATGCATGTATATTGCTCTAATTGGTTGGTTGGTTGATTTATAAGCTATATCACAATCAAAACTGGGAGACTGACGTTACTGTGTGTTGACAGCCTGTCGTTTCATCACACGATTCACTGAAGCACAACCACTGCCAAGGCACAGAGCTGTTCCATCACTACAGTGGTTTCCTTATTGCCACTGCATGGTTACACGCACACCCGCCCCTGCCACCCCCCTCTAGCAACCACTACTTTGGTTCTCCAAGTTCTCTACCTCTATAGCTTTGTCACAAATGTCATATATAGGAAATCAAACAGTATGGGGCCCTTTGAGGCGGGCTTTTGGGGAAGGTACTGGAGATTAAACCCAGGGGTGCTCTACAACGGGTCCACATCCCAGCCCCTACCTCTTTTGAGACAGGATTTCTCAAAGGTGCCCACATTGGCCTTGAACTTGGGACCTCCTGCCTTAGCTTCCTGAGCTGCTGGGATTCCAGTGGCACCGTGCCTGGAGACATAGGCTTCTTTCACTCAGCATAAAGCCCTCCTTAACTCGTTACTGTATCAACAGTTTGCTCTTGTTACAGTCACTCTGTAAAAGCAGCAGGGACCTCCACCCACAGTTTGCCTTGGATGTTGAGACTGATGATGCCACAGGGTGAGAGAGGTTTGCTTAGATCTACCATGGAAGCACCTAGAGAGCAGAGCTGGCTTTCCAAGCGTGTCCAGCACTGCCTGAGAACACAGGGACGGGGCTTGATGGGCTTCGCTGTGGTTAGTGGCTCGGCACAGCTTGTGTGCTTTGATCACCAAATGGCACCTCAGGCACTTCTACTGACTTCTACAACTGCACCTTCATTTTTTTTGGGGGGGTGGCAGGAGTTGAACTCAGGACCTCATGCTTGCCAGGTGGGCACTGTGCTGCTCAGCTCTCCCCAGCCCTGCACCTTCATTCTGATCTCTCGCAGGAAACACTCGGCCCAGGGCTCACCCCAGGGCCTTACTTGTACCACCTCTCCTGGGCACCCCAGGGGCACTTCCGCTTTCATGCATCGAAAACGCAGACCACTGCCTGTCTTTGCGAGTTTTCTCTGCCTCTGCCTCCTCTACCCCACTTAACAGCACCGCCAGCCAGCAACTTCTGCTCAGCTGTCACCGTCAACTTTTCACTGATGGTGATTCACTTCTCTTTTTGGTAGTGACTCACTCTGAAATAGGCTGTTGCTCACAACTTAACACCAGCTTCTTTTCACTCGACATTTCCCCGTCTTTTGGACAGGATGAGATATCCCAAAAAGGAATTTCCAGAATTGGAGGCTTTCTAAACAAGCTTTTAATCTATATGATGAGGTCCAAAACTATTCCCGTCCTTTCAACTCTGTCTGTACCCCACATCGTTCTTCATTCACCCCGTACACACACACACGCACACACACGTGTGCACACACGCACACACGCCCTTTGATAAACATGACTGTTTGGGTTTTTGGCTTTTGAGACAGGGCCCCACTCTGTAGCTAGCCCAGGTTGGCCTCGAACTCACAGCAATCCTGCTGCCCTCCTGCGTGCTGGGATTGAGGTGTGCACCACCACACCCAGCAACATGACTGTTTTTTAATTCTCTTTTTCCAGTTCCTTTGTCTTTTCTGTCTGGCATTCATACCTCAGTGCTCTGCAAGGTTTGGCTTACAACTCTTCTTACTGTACTTCTTGGTAAATCTCACTGTTTTAAGGCTTCAATTATTACTTCAGTGTTGGTAATGATTCCCAATCTACGTCTCTAGATGCCGACAGATACCTTTCTTGAGTTTCAGAATCAAATTTCCAACCAACAAATGAACACCTCTACCTGGATAATACCCAAAAATTCAAACCTCTGAAATCTGAAACCTTTCCTTTATATCGTTATTTCATACACACATGCAACTCTGAAATACCGCCTATCTCGGAGTTCAGTTAATTCATAAAAAGGATGACATTTCTGATATGACTATGCAAATCTCGGCAACAGCCCTCCGGCCTCTAGGGCACTCTTCTGTGATACACTATGTAGCCAGTGCATCCATGTGCTGCTGATGTCCGGTCTTCCTTTTAGTAAGCTCACCTTGTAACAGTCATTAGCGATGAGCTGTAAGAGACTGAAGGACTCGCCAGAGGTTTCCATCTTGAGATAAAGTTCCCAGGCTAGTCTTGGTTTCTTATTCATGATATCTACAAAAAGAAACAATGTTTTAAAGTGCCACTAGGGAATAGCTTCTGCACCGCGTCATTCCAGGAATGAATCTATAGCCCAAATATACAAAGCGGAGGTAGAACACCTCTTGTGTGGAAAGCGGGGAGTGCTGGCCTTCAGCTAGCTCCCTACCAGAATCCCACCCTGCCTGAAATTGTTCATTCACTTAATTATGTCCTTTTAGATTAAGTTGATTTCTAGCAGTTTTCCACTTTGCCAATCTGCTTAAAAGAGAACAACTATTATCATCCAACCGTACTCATAATGTCAGCCTCATACAGAATATCTAGTTGTTCAAATTTTCCTGTGGCTATGGGGAACTGAATGAAAAGCCAGGTGTGATAGTGCACACCTGTAATTCCGGCACTCTGGAGGCTGGGAGAGGAGGATCGCCATGAGTTTGAGGCCAGCCTGGGCTATATAGTGAGTAGTGAGCCTGAACTATGTAGTGAGACCCTGGTTCATAAAACAAAAAACAAAAACAAGGGCCGGGAATGTAGCTCAATGGCACAACACCTGCTTGGCAAGTGTGATGCCCTGAGTTTGATTCCTGGTACCAAAATAAGCAAAAACAAAACAAAACAAAACAAAAATAATTTGAAAAATTTAATTCTGAGTGAAAACAAGGAGCAAGAAAACACAAGGATAAGCAGACAGCGCGAGATTTTGGGCTATAATATAAAAAACATTACATTTGTGATGTTTTTGCATGTTTCGGGTATGAAAAATGAAAAAGCAAAATCAATGCAACAGTATCATTTCAAAGACAACAGTGTACACTGCCAGCCTAGAAAGCTGAACAAAACTGAAACAACTTGCCATCTTTCAGGAGGGTACCTGCAAGGTCAGTGGTGAAGGATGAAACTAATCACAGAGTAAATTTACATAACGCATCACATGACAACTGCTATGGCTTGGATCTAGATGTCCCCCCAAGAACCTCATGTGCTCAGAGGTGGCTTATGAGGTGACTGGATCATGGGGTGCTGTACCCCCCAGCTGACTGACTGATCCACTGATCAACCCCTAGCTGAAGGTACAGTCAGGAGGCAGGGCTTGCGCCCCCACTTCCCCATGAAAAAGTGACTAAGACAGAATACTTACCAGTAGCATTAAGTCTTAACCTGAGTTTACTCATTGTATAGGACAAACTACGAAGACTAGAAAATACTTAATGTAATTTCCAAACAGATCATGCAGTAAGAAAGGAAAGAAGAGTCCTGTTGTAAACATTTACAAGAAGACTCACAGCAGCGAGCTAACCAGCTGAGGTAGACGTAGTCATTTTTCAGCTTCTCATTTTGGATCAAGAGGAACACCTGTGACAAGAGACAGGCAAGGGAATAAAGCTGAGGATGGTTTTGTAATAACTGCTGACACGCCGTGCCAGATGATCACTGTAGCCTGATAGTTGACAACAAAACTGAACTGTAGGGTTAAATTGAATTATTTTGAAAAATACAAACCAATCAATCTATAAAGTTTGAAGTCAGCATAAAGGTTACCCAGGGGGCATGGGATTGACCTAAACAGAAGATATGGGGGTCTTACTGTTGTTTCATCATCTGGGTACTGATTAGGTGGGTACACTTACTTTGTGAAAAGTCCCAAGTGGTGTACTTATGATTTATATACAAGGTGTGACCAAAAACTGCAGTGGATGTTGAAGTTTTAAAAAGTTGAGTACAGTAAAAGCATATTGCCATCCATTCCCTTCAAAATGCTCCCACTCACTGCAAACGCACTACGGCCACCAGCTCGCCACTTTCTGGAGCGGTTCTGGAGTCCTCTTTCGGGGAACATCTGGTCTGCCGTGTGGCTGCCTCAGTGTCCAGAATCGAGTCCAAATGTTCACCTCTCATGGTCATTCTGGCCTTGGGGAAGAGCCAGCAGTCACACGGTGCCAGACCCAGGCAGTACGGTGGATGACTTTCTGTTGGACAGCACGCAGTGGCAGCCTTCACCATATTTTTTTTTATCATACCTTGTAAAGACACTCACGAAAGAGGAGTTCCAGAACTGCTTCAGAAAGTGGCGAGGATGATGGGGCAGAAGCGTCCTTGAAGCAACAGGGAGTATTTTGAGGAAGATTAATGGTAATGTGTCTTTCACTACAATAAATTTTTTTAGTTTAAACATTCATCATATATGTTGATCACCCCTTGTATAGTCCATAAAAAGTATCTAAAGGGTAAACATTAATATAGTTATAACATCTACGTGTCTATTCTTATTATACTTTTTAATGTAACCTAAGAACAAAGAAATCTCTAATAGTCCTTTATCCTTGATCATTTGATTTAAGTGAGAAAAAGATAAGGATGCTTTCAGATAGAAACATTCAATGCCGGGTGTGGTGGGTGGCTCACACCTGTAATCCCAGCACTCAGGAGGCTGAGGCAGGAGGATCCTTGCAAGTTCGAGACCACCCTGGGCTACAAAGTGAGCTCAAGGTCAGCCAGAACTACATAGTGAGACTCTGTCTCAAAAAGACAAAACAAAACATTCAAATGCCTTCAAAAGTAGGTACCCTAATAAATGTAATCCTTCAAGTAAAAGATAAATAAAATAAAAGTAGGTGCTCACCTCTTCACCCTCACTGGTATTGCCTGTTGCAGCTTTGGCTTGGGCATAATTAAAATTAAAGATGTCATCATTGTAGAAGTAACTCTGAAAAACACCCCACAGCCAGGTCACACTGGACACATTTTCATTAGCGTATGAAATAGAAAACCATTGTTTTACTGGGTAAACACAAAATAATCTTAAGAGAGCAGCCTAATTCCTTGATGCCACTCACGCCACCACAGAGAAAAGTGTTATCTGTAGACATTTCTTAACTTCTCACACATTATACATGGTATTTCACGCACAAACTCGTAGACAACTCTAAGCTAACCTTAAATGAGTTGAGGTAAATCAAGACGTCATCAAACTGCTTAAGCAGGAAGAAGCAGGAAGCCATACACTGCCTCCCTGGAATTGTATCTGAAATGGAGGCAGAAAAGAAACCAAGAAAAATGGTGAAATTGAAGTTCTCTTATGTGGAAATTTGAGTTGTTTTATAATTCAGTCATAGATATGTATTCCAAGACATCTTTCTAGATTTCAGAGTTACAGGTTCCATTTGCAGCACAACGGAGGTCACTGTACTTGAGTGACTGGTAATCTCTCGGCGGTTTACGCCTGGAGTCCCAGGACACACCCGCCCACGGGCATGCTCACAACAGCATTCCCGGACCTTTCCCCAGGGCTTCCATTCTTTCATCCAACTCCAGCATCTGCACACTCCTTCCTGTGACTTGGTTTCCCTCCTCACTTGTTTAAGACAACCTAGCAGCACTCTCAATGGGAAATAATATTCCACAGAACCAGCTGGTGCTAATCCTGAGCCAACTGTCCTGCTTGAGATCAGCCTCCTGTTTGAGGTAACAGGACTCCCATAACCTCAGCCCCCGACATAGGCCTTCCCTGTCAGGTAACAGTCTGATGTGCTAAGCACTTAGTCACATACCACGTTCCCAGTCTGTCTGTCCTACTAGATGGAACCTCTACAAGGGGAGGGAGTTTTCCTTTATTCACTGCTATATACCTCAATACATTTTTGTTGCACAAACGAATGAAAGAGGGAAAGAAAATACTGTTCAAGCGGGTGTGGAGGTGCAAACCTGTAGTCCCAGCACTTAGCAGGCTGAAGCAGGATGATCACTGCAAGTTCAAGGCCAGCCTGGACTACATAGTGAGTTCAAGGCAAGCCTGAACTATATAGTGAGACCCTGTCTCAAAAAAAAAGGAAAATACTATTTAATAAACGGCATTGGTGAAACATTTATGAGTATCTGGGGGTGGGGCGGGGATAAAAATATTGGACAATCAGCGCAGCACGAACACTGTTACTCAGAAGAGGTGCCAACCACGGGCAACTGGCCCAGGCAGCCGCATCGGTCGCACGGCAAGGGAGCCTTTTACAGCTTCCTTCAATTCTACACCGAGTCTCCACAGATGAAATCAACACTTTAACAACAAACACAATGAAGTCACGAGGCCACGACTGGGAAACACGCGGATATTCTATAACTGGCAGTTTCTAGGCTTGATATCCATGGAAGAAATAATTATGGAAAAGATAAAACTTAAATATGAGTTTTAAATTTTTATGTTGGAAAAAAATACCATGGGCAAAGTTGAAAGGTAAATGAGCCAGTGGGAAAAAAGAAACATCTGCAATGTGGCAAAAACTTCATACATAAGGAGCTGTTAAAAATTCAATAAATACTAATGTTTCATGTCTATAACTGATTCAAATTTTTAAAATTCGCAGGAGCTAAAGAGTAAATTTATTCTCCTTTATTTATTCTCTTGTTCCTTTTTAACAGGGATGTTCACAAGGCCTAGTTCCAATCTTCTGTCTGCTTACTGCTACTTCGTAAGGTGGAGCCAAACATACGTACAACCCTAGATAGGAATCAGGCTTCCCTGGCTGTCCTGCCTCAGTGTGGCCCTCGGACATACCGCATTCACTCGCAGATCCACCCACCAACTGGAAGAACTGCTGGGCAATTTTCATATGATCCCTCTGCAAAAGAAAAGAGCTGACATAGAGGAAGAAGGCAAAAATACCGCGGTTCTACTATGTAAAGATTTAATATGCTTTTTGTTTAAAACCATGCCCCAAACAATACTAATTGTCATTAGCATAAGGTATTAGAAAATGATAATCTGAAATAGAATGAAATGTTATGCAGGATCAGATGGAAAAGAAGAAAACAAAGTCAAATCCACAAATTGTATCCTAAAAGTGCCCAAGTAAAATATTTTTTTCCACATTAAATAAATTAATACATTTACTCATTCATTCAACAAATATTTAATGCTTTTCTTAATATATTAGAATTGGCACAGGAGCTAAGGGTACAGGAAGTATTTATTTTTAATTTTTGTTTTTTTGCCTTTTTGAGATAGGGTCTCCCAATGCAGTTCAGGCTGGCCTTGAGCTCACTTTGTAATGCAGGCTGGCCTCCAACTTGCAAGGATCCTCCTGTCTCAGCCTCCTGAGTGCTGGGATTATAGATGTGCACCACCATGCCCAGCGAAGTATTTATTAAACTCATTTATTTATGCAATAAGTATTTATTCCCTATCTACTGTATAAGGAATTTTGGAATGAACCAGAGATAAAAATATTTATTTCTAGCCTGGACAATTTAGCGACTTAGTGCCTCAAAATAAAAAATAAGGAATGGCTGGAGTTGTAGCGCAAAGTATAGGTTCAACCCATAAAGAACTTAATATGTCATATTAACATGGGTAACAGCTTAATGTTAGACAGTGTTGGTGTTTATAAAAAGCTGTCTTAGAGGAGTTGAAGATATATAGCTCAGTGGTACAGTTACATACATAGCATGCAGAAGGCCTCGGGTTCAATCCCCAGTATCTAAAGAAAAAGAAAAGCTTACCCAGTGGAACAATTTCTCCCATTTTATATATGACAAAATTAAAGCGCACTGATGAGCAAGGTTCTAAACATCATTGGAAATCAGAATAAAGCTGTGCAGTGATCTTTTTGTTTATTAAATATAAGCAATGTATAAAAACAGGGATCTTGCAAAACAAAGCAGTAATATTTAGGGTTGAAGGTTTGAGGAGTTCTTTTTTGTTTGTTTTTAAGCGAATTCTCTTTTGTTTAAGGGACTGGATTGGGGGATTTGGAGAAGTAAAAGGAAGCACAGAAAAGCCTATTTGTACTCTGATACTCATTTTGGTCTTTCCACACGTCTGTAACTTTGTAAGCTACCATATTTCCTCAAAAATAAGACCTAACCGGAAAGTAAGCCCTAGTACAATTTTTTGGGATGCTCGTAATATAAGCGATACCCCCCAAATAAGTCCCAGTTAAGATTATCAGCTAGGGGGGCTGGGGATTTAGCTCAGCGGCACAGCGCCTGCCTGGCAAGTGTGAGGTCGTGAGTTCGATTCCTGGTTCCAGAAAAAAACCAAAAAACAAACAAACAAAAACACTCAGAAAAAGATTACCAGCTAGATAGATGCACTTAGTACATGTATTACAATACACAACAAATGTACTGAATTATAAAATAATATTAACATATAATTAAATATAAATATTATTGACATTAACACTTAAAATAAATGGAAACATAAATTAGAATCAAGTATTTGCAAATATCCCAGTGGGCACTTTTGGACGAGAGGTAAATGCCTGCGATGAACTTGAGACTTCTGCCAAATGACCAATCAGAGCGCAGACACAGCACGGACAATTAAACAAGGCACAAATACCCAACGTGCCACTTGATAACAGGGCGGGCTGTGTCTAGTACGAGTCTTCATGATTCTGTACGTCGTGTGCTGTAATGAAGCACTATCCTCAGGCTACATGGACAGGGGTGCCCGTTTAAGGACAGTTCTGCTGCTGGACATGAGAGATTGGGGCAATGGTTCTACAGAGAATAGAGTCACAAGAAATTCAGACTGGACTTCAGACTTTGGAGAGTTATGATGATGTTCCAGAGGATGACACGACTGCATTCAAATAAATGTAGACTTTTGTACCTGAAGAAGCACAGATTTTTATACGTGACTAAATGAATATACGTAAATTGTACATGAAGCAAAGGCTGCTCCTGAAAATAAACCCTACTGCATCTTTGGAGCAAAAATTGCCAGGGATATAGCTCAGTGGCATAAGTGCCTGCCTGGAGCAAAAATTAATATAAGACCCGGCCTGACTTTCGGGGAAACACGGTGTGGAGTAGCAGTGATTTCATACTCACCGAACCCATTTCCTGGCCAAGGGCTGCGTTGACCACTCCTTTGAGGATGTACTCCTGGAAAACGCAATACCACTGATCCATTAAGGGGAACGGGAGCTATGAGATAACTTCCTGCTTCACCCCTTGTATCAACTCAATGCTTCAGCTCGAGTCACTTTTCTCTGTTCTGTGTGTGGCTTGAATGAATTAGGAGACGTTCATTTCCAGCAGGCAAACAGCCATAGAACAGAACCCACCATATTTGTAAACTCTCAAAAGGTGGCGAAGGTTTTAACACACTTGAGAAATATACTTGCTGAGACACCACAGGGTCTAGAAACACTTTCACCCAGTCTGTTGCTGGACAAAGGGAATGCCTGCCATGTACTTAGGTCCACAGTGTCAGACACACAACACCGGCCCGCCTGTCCCTGACTCCTGTGGGCGAGAGAGACACGTCACTGGTAAGTATACCAGTGAGAGAAATGTACACGCCCGGTCACTTTCACCAGGATTCTAGATTTTAATAGTTCCCAACTTTAGTCTTTTGGAGGAACCAGCTGTGCCTGAGGGAGTTAGCTGCCCTGCATCAGAGCCCCAAGCAGTCACACAGCAAGCTGGCTCGATAGGGATGGCCTTTCCAGGGATCTCACCAGCAGGAGCCCTCTCTAACATGCCTTCCAGACACCTGCTGGACACCTGCTTCCCACTGCACTTGTCTAATAGTCTCAGTTACCTGAGGAGTAGTAGGTTCCAGATCTTTAATTAAGTTATAAGCTTCCTGTACATCATCTGAAACAAGAACAAAGTTTCAGGGGTCTGTATTTCAGCAAGGCCTTCTGAAGCGGTCCCCGAAAAGATCCTTCAAGTAATCACAGAAAATAGGGTCGGGGATGTAGCTCTGTGGTAAAGAGCTTTGTGTAGCACGTGCAAGGCCATGGGTCTGATCCCCAGCACTGCTATGCACACACACACACATACACGCACACGCACATACACCCCACAGAAACACGATCTGTGTTATCTGTCTTCTAGTTCTCCATCAAGGTCAATGTTGCAGAGTTATCCTGAAGACCATGCAATGTCCTTACAAGTTCTACATAAGCTGTGAAGACACCCAAACAAGCTAAAAAAATGGGCTGGATATAGTATGTCAGTGGCATTGTATTTAGACAAGAAAAAAATCATTTTAAAGATACAGACATAACCAAACAATCAAAACAAACAAAAAGACATATGAAGTAATAGGAGTGAAATGGCATAAAGATTTGAATAAAAGCAAAGTGATGCAAATTAAAATATTAGCAGTACCTTGAATTACTGAATGTGTGGTTCATACTTGGGTGTTTGTTAAAGTACAACTTCTGTGTTTTAAATTTTTCATAATAAAATCAATTTGTAAAATATACAGACTGGTTCTTTAATTCTTATCCAAAAGCATGGTTCTTTTTGTTTATCCATGAAATAAGGCTGTTTGCAAGTTCACACTCCCATTTTCACAGATGCATTTTCTGTGCTGAGGAGCATGTTATCTGCTGGTATGTCACATGCACAAAAAGGCCTGCACTGTTAGTCTGGCAGCTACTGCCCCAAACAGCGCACTGCTACAAAAGCTGCTTTCAGGATGTGGCTAATGATTTTACCTTCTTTCAAGGGCAGTAAATATCACATTCTCTTTGAATTATAGCACTTCTGTAAGATGCCTCACATACAAATAAACAGAAAGGCGGACAACGGGAGCAAACAGAAAAAGGTGATTATTAAAAATAAAAGACAAGGGGCTGGGGATTTAGCTCAGCGGCAAAGCGCCTGCCTGGCAAGTGCAAGGTCGTGAGTTCGGTTCCCAGTACTGGAGAAAAACCAAAAAAAAAAAAAAAATAAATAAAAATAAAAAAAAATAAAAATAAAAGACAAGAAAATGATCCAGGCATGTTGTCTATAGTCCCAGCCCTGGGGAGGCTGAGGCAGGAAGATCACCATGAGCTTGAGGCCAGTCTGGGCTACATAGTGAGTTCAAGGCCAGCCTGAACTACATAGACCTGGTCTCAAAACACACACACACACACACACACACACACACACAAAATGTGGGTGTACATTATACATAAGGGGAAGCTAGAAAAAGGAAGAAGAGATACAAACGTAAGAAAACAGTGGAAAAATAAAAAGGGAATGGGCAGAAAGCAAAGGACAGAGGAAAAAAGAGAAGCAAACTAGAGGCAGGCCGCAACATAAGAGGAAGGAAGATAAAGAGAAAAGGTGTGACACATAATCTCCAAGAAGTCTCTTCTGTCCTTTGAACTTGTGGAAAATACATCCCTATAAATGTTATGGATTTTAAAAGTTAAGCAAGTTGCTCAATCAGAGATTAAACATCCCCAAATATGCCATCATAGTAGCACCAAGACAGTTGCTTCTTACCCTGACGTAGGTAGTAAATCACCAAGTTCAGCCTCGCTTCCGGAATGACATCCACCAGGGGAGGTAAAACCTGCAAAGCCCCTTCACCTCCTCGGAAGACAACCTAAGACACAGAAGTTGTGTTATTGCCTCAGTAAGTGTGGATACTTTATTAATGGAAATGTTTCAAGGGTTACCACATATAACTGGGTTCACGATATCCAACTAAAATAGCTCTGGGAATCAGCTGGGCTCCATCTCGAGACTTTCTTTTTATTGTTATGACAGGGTCCCTAGAAGGTGCTCAGGCTGGCCTTGAGCTTGTGATCCTCCTGCCTCAGCCTCACAAGTAGCTGAAAACAAGCCTGGCCCACTCCATCAAGCACACTCCCTCATTTTGCTCTGGATTTCTTCATTCTCCTGTTTGTGACACCCACCAAAATGTAAAGTCCACATGCCAAGGAATTTTGCCTTTGTTGTGTACTAGAAACCTAACTACTGTGGTCATCACCCAGTTATTTTTGATTCAGGGCCACTCTATTTATGTTTGTTTGTTTATTTTTGGTTCCAGGAATAGAACTCAGGATCTTGCGCTTGCCAGGCTGGTGCTATGCTGCTGAGTTATATCCTCGGCCCTCCAGTTATTTTCAAAAGGTTGAATATATTTTTTATACTCTCCATATATACATGACCTTGATTTCACTGAAAGAAAACTTATCTAAATTATAATAAGTATAAGAAACAGAATAAAGCTGGGTGTGGTGGTGCATGCCTGTAATCCTAGCACTTGGGAGGCTGAGGCAAGAGGGCTGCTGTGAGTTCAAGGCCAGCCTGGCCTACATAGCAAGACCCTGTCTCAAAACAACCAAAAGAAGAAAAAGAAAAAAAAAAAGAAACAGAATAAAGGCATAATACTTATTGCAAACATTTCCTTTTCTCTTTATAAGAACTGCAGAACACTTTATTACTGCTATTATCACCACTATTACTATCATTACTATCATACTATCATTATCATTACATTACTATTATTTTGCAAAGTACTGAAACCAGGGCCTTGTGCATGCTAGGCACCGGTTCTACCTCTTGCCATACCCCTAGCCCAGAAAACTCCTAAAGTATCCACCAATGAATAAAACTCTTTTCTATACAGACATCAAAAGCTCCACGAGGACACCGTTCTCATCCCTGCAAAACGAACCAAAAACCCTCCGTGAGGGGACGCACACAGCCTTCTGAGCCTGTGTCCCCACTTCTCTGTGGCACTGGCCTTGTCTGCTTATGAGGCTTAAGTGAGTTACAGTGGGCGCAACGTAGGGCCCACAGCGGGTAGCGTTTGACTTCGTTAGTTAGGTGAGCCTTCATTAGCATCTACCCTATGCCTGCTACTCTAGTGAGCGCTGGGCTTCTCTGCTGCCACACAGCGCAAGTGCAGGCAGACCTGCCAAAAATAAACAAACACGCAGTCAGGTGACAGTACATGCTCGAAAGAAAAACTAAAAATCCAAGAAGGGACAATTGATTTCCCTTTTTTGTTGTTGTTTTTCTGTTTTTTTGAGACAGGGTCCACACTATGTAGTTCAGGGCGGCCTCAGACTCACAGTGGTCCTCCTGCCTCTGCCTCCCAAGTGCTGGGATTAGGGTGTGCACCACTGTGCCTGGCTAGGACAATTGGCTTTGTGTGCTGTTGTATTTCTAGAGCCCAGGATGGTACCTGGCGCATAGTAGATGTTTCACCAACAAATGCACGGAAATCAAGGCCGTCAGGCATGAACTACATAATCCCTTCTTTCTACCTCAAAATATCTATTTGGATCATATTTTTTGGTTTCTCTTTGCCATACCCCCTTCTTTTGCCAAAGTTAATTCCTTCCCTGTCTCCTGGATCCCATGACTTCTACCTCCATCTGGACTTTGTCTCTGCATTGATCACTGTATCTTTCATCCTCTGACGCATTGGTCCTACTTTTCCCCTTTGAATACACACAAGGGTTTGCCTTCTCTTGAAAAATCTTCCACTTGGCCCGTTGTCCCCTCTGGCTAGTGCACTCAGTCTTTCTCTGCTCGCTTTCAATGCTACCTTTCAAACGTATGTGGCTTACTGCTTCTAATTTCTTCCCACCTCCTCACTCTTTAACCTCCCAAGCAACTGGTTTTGGCTGTCAGTCTATGAGTCAGTTTACTATCACAAGCCATAAATCAGTCATTGTAACCAAATTCAAAGGACTCTTCTACCCTCTTGCAGTTCTGAGACTGTTGTCTATAAGATGACAATAATAACAGCACCATTTACTAGATGAATCTCTAATCTGAAAATCCAAAGTGCTCCAAAATCTGAACGTTTTTCAGGGCTGAAAATTCCACCCATGATTTCATGGGACAGGCTGCAGTCCAAAGGCAGGCTCACTAGAAACAGGTAAACTGCTTGCAGGCCACGTGTTTAGACTCAGGTCTTTTCCTAGGATATCTCATTAGACAAATACAAACATTTCAAAACCTGAAATATTTCTGGTCCCAAGCATTTCAGATAAAGGGTACTCAACGTGTACTTGCTAGATACCTTACACAAACTGAATTCTCATAAAAATGACAGTGACCAGGAGCTGTGCACACTCGTAATCCCAGTGCTCTGGGAAACTCAGACAGAAGGATCCCAAGTTCGATCCCAGCCTAGGTAATTTACTGAGACTGTGCCTGCAAAAAAGGATTTTAAAAGGGCTGGAGATATAGTTCAGTATAAAGTTCTGGGTTCAATCTTTTTTTTTTTTTGGTCTTTTTGACACAGAGTCTTGCTATGCAGTTCAGGCTAGCCTTGAGCTCACTTTGTAGCCCAGGCTGGCCCCAAACTCGCAACAATCCTCCTGCCTCAGCCTCCCAAGTGCTGGGATTACAGGTGTGTGTGCCACCACACCCAGCTCCTGGGTTCAATCTTGAGTATAAAAACAAACAAAAAATTAAAAAGAAAGGGACTTTAATTTTCTTTATTCTATAACGTGGGAACACTGATATTCAGCAGTGTTAGTGATATACTTGAAGTTATAAAGCTAGTAAATGAAAGCTTGAATTTGACCGCAACTTTGACCTCAAAAGTTGATTTTGTGTGTGTGGTACTGGGGATTATACCCCGGGCCTTTGCACTGAGCCATATCTCCAGCCTTTAAAAAAAAACATTTTTTTTTTTTTTTTTTAGCTAGGATATTGTTAAAGTGCTAAATTGCCCAGGGTGGGCTCAAACTTGTGATCTTCCTGCCTCAGCCACCCAGAGTGCTGGGATCACAGGCATGGGCCATCACTCCCAGCTCAAAACTGGATATTCTTAACAACTGCTTATATATATCACCTCAATTATACATACACACACACACACACACACACACACACACACACACACGATGAAAAGTTTAAGGATAGCATTACAAAAGCAAGAAGGAAAATGTCCAGACCCTCACTTTTCTCTCTCAGCCCCTTCTCAAGGGTGCTACCCATTTCCTGTCTGATATGCTCCTTCCAGCCATGTAAACGCACACACACGGTGTTTCTTGTTTTTTTTTTTT
>NW_004955494.1:3881315-3926733 GCF_000276665.1 Chinchilla lanigera
TTTTTTTTTGTCTTTTTGAGACAGGGTCTTGCTATGCAGTTCAGACTGGCCTTGAGCTCACTTTGTAGCCCAGGCTGGTCTCAAACTCACAAAGATCCTCCTGCCACAGCCTCCTGAGTGCTGGGACTACAGGCGTGTGCCACCATGCCCAGCCACACAGTGTTTCTTTACCTTGAGCTGTATGTTGCATCTAGCTACAAAGCTTTTAAGGAAAATAGTGATCAGTGGGTCCCAGCTCAAGTATGAAATAAGAATCCCTGGAAGAAGTCCCAGCTCCATAGGAGGCTGAGGAAGGAGGGTCACCTGAGCCCAGAAGTTCAAGGACAGCCTGGGAGACACAGGAAGACCCTGCTGCTCCCCCCATTAAAATACATATACATATACCTAGGACTCCATGGGGGTGGAGCCCGTCATTAGTTTCAAAAGCCTCGCAGGTGATTAAAATGTAAATTAAAAGCTATAAATAACATCCCATCGGCTAGGTGCCTCCTCTAGCCTGCCCTTCCTTGTCTCCTCTGCTTATTTTCCCTCCTCCAGCCACTTGAACACAGGTGCTTTTTTGGGAATCATATTTTTCTCTGTTTTAATTCTTTCTTTAATGTTCACTAGAAATTCAGTAGTTTCAATCTCCCGTATTTAATTGCTAGGACTCTTAGGATGACTCCCCAACCTATGCTCAGGCCTATCTCTAGCCCAGCTTCAGTCCTAACACGTCATTCTCCATAAAACCATCCAGCCTCCATGTAGAAGCCAGGTTAAAAATCGAAAGGTTGGCGGCCGCAGCCCGTCACAGAAGCTACCCAGGCAGAACTCCATCCGGTGGAGGCTGACACGGGGAAGGAAAGGGATCAACACGAGACGGGGCCAAGGAAGAGCTCCTGGAATTCAGGACTGCGAAGATACTGAGATACCACAGAGGAGGCGGGGAGGGGGGGTCTATGACAGTCAGTTTTCACTTTCTTTCCTGGCAGGCGCGGTGCTGTAAAAACTGGAAGAAAAAGGTACAGTCCCCCGTCTCCATGCTAGATGGCGAGGCTGAGTCGGCAGTGCTGAGGGCGCCGAGGCTCCTGGGCGCCTGAGCGAGAAGCAGCTTCTCTCCGCCTCGCCGCATTCCGAGCTCAGAGTCAGACTCCATCCGAGTTCTCTAAATCTTGCCCATCTTTCAAAGGCCCGAGGCTCCCCCCAGGTATCTAACTCCCGGGATAAGTCCCTTTGTCTTCGCTAAGGACCCACACACTCGCGGTACACTGCGCTTCTCCCACACGTGATATCCACTCTCCCCAATAAGGACTTTCCTAAGGAAAGGGAGCAATGCACGAAACCCATTTTCTCTCTTCCACTGTAAGGAGGGTTCCCTTGGAACGGGAAATATCTGCGGGGGCGTTTCCTACTCGTCTTTCCCATCATGGCGCTGTGTACCACAGTGGGGAGGGAGGGAAGTGAGGCAAGATGGGAAACTGGTAGTCACCAGATTGTGCCTGATGAGTTCCTCAGCAAATTCAAAGGAGGAAGGAGCGCTGTCCATCAAGCTTTTGAGTTCTGCCTGAAATGTAAAGAAGGGAGACTTATGAAAATCACAGCTATATAGTTCTTATAACGAACACGTATATAGTGATTTATAGCTTACAAAGAATTTAATGTGCTGTTTCATTTGATCCTCCTGACTTCACAGATAGACAATAAGACTTTTGAAGCTAAGCATCTTGAGGCAGGGTCTCATTATATAGTTCAGTCTGGTCTTCAACTCACTATGTAGCCCAAGCTGGCCATGAACTCACAGTGATCCTCCTGCTTCAGCCTCCCAAGTGCTAGGAGGATAGCCAGGTGCCACCAAAACTAAGCATCTTGGGCTTTATAGGACATTAAGCAGTAAGTTTGAAAATGACTGCAGTCAAGTCTGAAGACCCCTGGATTTAGTCTTTCAGTGAAAAGGTGATAAAGGAACAAGACCATGGCTTCCGGCTTATGTGGGTCCCACTGAGTGAAGAGGAACTCTCCTGGTTCCCTCACAAAATATATAATTAATGTATATAAGCAAAAAAACTTCCTTTATTTTAAAATATTTTTATTATAACATTAAAAAGAAGGTAACACACACTAGTGGGATATTGATATTGTTTTTGTGAAATTAATGCATCAATACCCGGTTCAATGGGAGTGGCTGCAATTTATTCATTTTTTATTTTTTGGTACCAGGAATCAAACTCACAATCTCACGCTTGCAAGCAAGCACTGTGCTCCTGAGCTATATCCCCAGCCCAGTGGCTGCAATTTAGTGAGTTCTCAAGAAGCTCAATTTTTTATCCAATTTTACTCTTTGTGTGGTTCATGCACAAAAACACTTGCTCACAAATGTACATTCTGCCAAAAAATCAATCACAGGACTAAGGTGTGAGTGTGAAGCAAAGGATATTTTTCTCTGGGAAGACAGGTCTTATAAAAGTCTAGTAAAGAGGCTTGATTCAATTTTTCTTTGGGTTCATGTCTGATTACAATTCTATACATTCTAAAAAACTAATGAATAAGCAACCATTTATTTTTCTAGCATTAGCAATCTTGTGTATGTAGTAGTAACAATATCATAAGTAAAACTATGATATGTTTTTGTACTTTACAGCAGCTGCTAAAAAACTATTTTAGCTTATTAAATCATTTTACAAAATAAAATAAGTTCAAGTTTAATAATTACATCAGAAAGCATATGTATCTGCTTAACAGCAATAAACACTTGTCCTCATGCACACAGGGAGGCTGAATTTACCATTACAGGTGAGCGCTGCATTTACCCCCAGCCCCACGAACCATGGAACATCTGATCCCTAAGGCTTAGATTTGACTGTGTTTGGCTGGGACAATGCATTTTCACACAAAATGAATGAAGTTGGGCTTTTACCTCATACCATATAAAAATATTAATTTAAAAATCTATCAAAGATCTAAATCTCATAGCTAAAATTATAAAACTCTTATAGAGAAAATGAGAATAAATCATAACTTGGATTTCACAATGCATTCTTAGATATGATACTAAAAGCATAAGTAACAAGAAAAAAAAATAAATTTGACTTCATCAGTTAAAACTTTTGTTCTTCAAAAAACACTATTTAGAAAATGAGGGAGGCCAGAAGTAGTGATGCACCCCTGTAATCCCAGCACTCAGGAGGTTGAGGCAAGAGGATTGCTGCAAGCTCAAGGTTAGCCTGGGCTGCACAGTGAGTTTAAGGCCAGCCTGAACTACATGGGGAAACCCTGTTAGCAACAAAGAAACAAAACAAAACAAAACAAAACAAAACGAACAAACACCCGAAAATGAGGGAGTGTGAAAACAAGCAAGAATGGCTATCCAGCTATCCTACTTTCAGACAAAATGGGCTGGTTTCAAGCTAAAACTGATCAGAAGAGGCAAAAAGGTCACTGTGTATTGGTTAAGGTAACAATACTACAGAAAGAGATAACAATTATAAATTATATGCGCCAAGACACCAGCAAACCCAACTTTATAAAACAAACACGACTAGACATAAGAAAGCAGATAAACATCAACACAGTTAAGTGGGGGACCTCAATACCCCATATCACAAATAAATCAGCTAGAAAAAAAATTACCAAAGAAGTATCAGAGTTTAACCAAACCTTCAAACAAATGGACTTAGTATTATCTACAGGGTATTCTACCCAACAACAGAATACACATTTTCTTAGCAGCACATAAAACCTTCTCCAAAATCGATTACATACTATCCTATAAAGCAGGCATAAGTAAATATAAAAGAATTGAAATTATCCCACGGATATGATCTGATCATAGTGTAATAAAACTAGAAAAAAGTGACATGCCACTGAAATTGTGCAAATACATGAAAATTAACAATATACTCTCGAATAATCAAGGGGCCACAACGGAAAGTTGTGAAGAAAGAAGAAAGTTTGTAGTTGTGAATATTCAAATCAGTAAAACAGAGTAAGCCCAAATAAATAACCTAATGATGCATCTCAAGGTCCTAGAAAAACAGGAACAATACAAATCTAAAGCTAGTATAAGGAGGGAAATTATAAAGATCACAGCAGAAATTGATGAAGTTGAGACTAAAAACACAGAGTATCAATGAAATGAGTTCATTCTTCGAAAGAATAATAAAATAGACTACCTGGCAGTTACCAGATGATAACAAGAAGACCAATCTAAGGCTAAGTGAGTTACAGAAAAACTAGAAGATAGCACAGGTAGATTTAATAACATGTTTACAGAAACTATAGAAGAAAAGTTCCCAAATATGACAAGAGTTTAAGATACAAGTAATGCTTATAGAACACCAATTATGATAAAAAGAAGTTCACCAAGGAATATCCCTATTAAATTACCAGATATCCAGCAAAAAAACATAATCTTAAAAGGGGCCAAAGAAAGACAAAAAAAAAAATCACATATGAAGGTAAACCAATCAGAATCACAACAGACTTCTCAATACAAACCCTAAAGGCCACAAGAGCTGAGAGTGAAGTATTTCAAGCACTAAGAGGAAATAACTTCTAACACAGATTAAAATATCCAGCAAAGCTATCTTTCAAGATAGATGGAGAAATAAGGTATTTATATGAAAAAGCTCAAAAGATATATGAATAAATACTAAACCAATGGTTAAGAAAATATTTAAGAATATTCTCAACAGAAATATTGAAATGGACACAGCTAAAAACACAGAAGAAATTAGTAAGGTCAATGAATAAATAGCAACCAAAAACATCAGGAAAAGAAAAACAAAGGATTTACCAACAGGTAAAGAGTAAAGTGATAGTAAAACCCAACACATCTCAGTAGTATCTCTCAAATTAACCACCTCAGCTCTCCAGTTGAAAGATACAGATTGGCAGACTGGATCAAAAAACAAAATCCAACAATCTGTGGCTTTCAAGAAATTCATCTAACTCAAAAATGTATTCACAGAGTAAAAATGAAAGGATGGAGGCTAACATTTCATGCATCAGGACCCTGAAAACAAGCAGGGCAGCAGTTCTAATATCAGACATGGTAAACTTCAAGCTAAAACTGATTAGAAGAGACAAAGAAGGTCACTACATACTAGTTAAGGGAACAATCCAACAAGAAAACATAAAATTGATAAACATATATGTACCAAATACTGGAGCTTCTATCTTTATAAAACAAAAACTGCTGAAACTAGAAGATCAAATAAAAACTAACACAGTCATAATAGGGGATTTTAACACTCCACTTTTGCAAAGAGATAGATCAACTAAACAGTAAAGAAATTCAGAGCTGAACCACAACCTTGAACACATGGACTTAAAGGCTATATACAGACTGTTCCACCCCACTACAACAGAGTATACATTCTTTTCAGCAGCACATGGTACTTTTTAAAAAACAGATCACATACTAGAATCAATAAAATAGATAAGCCCTTAACCACCCTCACCTAGAGAAGGAGAGGAAAGACCCACATCAATGCAATTAGAAATGAAAAAGGTAAAACCACAACAGACACTATCAAAAATCCAGAAGACAGTAATTACTTTGAGAAATTATATTCCAACAAATTAGCAAATTTTAAAGAAACAGACACGTATAAACTACTGACACTAACCCAAGAAAATATAAATATGCTTAACAGCCCAATAACTAGCAATGAAATTGTCACAGTAATAAAGGCTAAAAAATGTGCAGGACCTGATGGATTTACTGCTGGATTATTTATTTGTTTGTTTGTTTATTTATTTATTTATTTATTTTGGAGATAGGGTCTCGCTATGTAGTTCAGGCTGGCTTTGAACTCACTATATAGTCCAGGCTGGCCTCCAACTCACAGTGATTCTCTAGCCTCAGCCTCCCAAATGCAGGAATTGCAGGCATGACACCACACCTCACTGATAAAGGCTATTTATGACAAACCAATAGCCAGCATCATACTAAATTGGGAAAAATTAAAGGAATACCCCCTAAAATTAGGAGCAAGATAAGGATGTAAACTATCACCTCTTCTATTCAACATGGTACTTGAAATATTAGCAAGAACAATTAGGTAAGAGAAAGAAATAAAAGGGATACATATAGGAAAGGAAGAACTCAAATTATTATTTGCAGATGACGTGATACTTACATAGAACACCAAAAGAAAACTCTTAGAATTAATACCAGATTCAGCAATGTAGCAGTATACAAGATCAACACATAAAAATCATTACCACATGCATATACCAATAATGAACTGGATGAGAAGGAAATTATGAAAACAACACCATTAACAGTAGCTTCAAGAAAAATGAAATGCCTAGGAATTAACCTAACCAAGGGAATGAGTGACCTCTACAGAGAAAACTACAGTACTCTGAAGAAGGGGATTGAAGAGGACATGAGAAAATGAAAAGCTATCCCCTGCTCCTAGGAAGGCAGAACCAATATTGTCAAAATGGCCATACTCCCCAAACTGTTGTATACATTCAATGCAATCCCACTCAAAACACCAACAGTGTACTTTTCAGATCTAAAGAAAACAATCCTAAAATTCATATGGAACAAGAAGAGACCCAGAATAACAAAAGAAATTTTGGGCAACAAGAGCAAAGCAAGAGGCAGAGCAATACCTGACTACAAGCTATACTACAAAGCAATAGTGATAAAAATGACGTACTGGAACAAAATCAGATATGGGATGGGACAGAATTGAGGATATAGAAACCTCCCCAGACACATTAAACTATTTGCTCTTTGACATAGAACCCAAAAGCATATGCTGGAGGAAAGATAGCCTATTCAGCAAGTGGTGCTGGTGAACTGGTTATCTGTTTGCAGAAGATTGAAACAAGACCCTTATCTCTCACCATATACCAAGTTAAAATCAAAATGAATCAGTGAGCTAAACATTAAAACAGAAACATTAAACCTATTAGAAGATAAAATAGGTGAAAAAAAAAGACAGGTGTAGGAAAAGATTTTCTAAACAGAGCCTCAATTGCACAGGAAATATCAGTAAGAATCCACAAATGAGATTTTATCAAACTAAAGAGCTTCCTACAGCAAAAGAATCAATCAGTAGAGAGCAGGGGGTGGTAGCACACACCTATAATCCTAGCAGTCAGAGGGCTGAGGCAGGATGGTTGTAGTGAATTCAAGGCTGGACCGAACTACATAGCGAGACCATGCCTCAAAAAAAAATTAATGAAGAGACAACCTACAGAATGGGAAAAATTTTGCCAGCTACTCCTTAGATAGAGGACTAATATCTAGAATATACAAAGAACTCAAAAAATTTAAGCCACCTAAAATTAAAGGCCCAGTCAAGAAATGGGCAAGAGAAGTGAACAGACACTTCACAGAGTAAGAAATACAAATGGTCAACCAATATATGGAAAAATGTTTGACATCTCTGGCCATTAGAGAAATGCAAATTAAAACAGTGGAGATTCCACCTTACTCTGGAAAGAATGGCAATCATTAAGAAATCAAACAACAAATGCTGGCCTGGCTGTGGCAAGAACAAAAAAGGAACCCTCCTTCATTGTTGGTGGGAATGTAAAATGGTACAACCATTATGGAAATCCGTATGGAGATTTCTCAAAGAACTGAAATTAGAAATTCCAAATGACTCAGCTATCCCCGTGCTAGGTATCTTCCCCAAAGAGTTTAAATCATCATATCACAGTGATACATGATGACCAGTGTTTACAGCAGCACAGCTTGTAATAGCTAAATCCTGGAAGCAGCCTGTACACTGATCAACTGATGACTAGATAAAGAAAATATGGCTTATATATAATATATAATGGAACATTACTTAGTTATAAGAATGACAAATATGACACATTTGTAGGAAAATGGTTACACCTGGAAAATAGAATGTTGAGTGAAATAAACCAGACACACAAGTTTAAATATCATATGCCGTCTCTAACTTGAGTGAGGTAAAGTACAAATGAAGAAATAATAAAGGATGGATAGCAGGGAACAAGGGAGGGTTGGGGATATAGCTCAGCGGCACAGAGCCTGTCTGGCAAGCACAAGGTCCTGAGTTTGATTCCCAATACACACAAAAAAAAGAGGAGACAAGGGGATGGGTCTCTTGCAATTGGGAAGTAGACCAAGGGAACAAGGGCGAGGGTGGAGGAGGAAGGGCAAAGGGAAATAAGCAGCATAAAGACATGCCATGCCTAATAACCTCAATTAATGTAAACATTACATGCCATAGCATGAGCTAAGACTAATGATATCAACAAGAATGAGAAATGGGATAGGGAGCCAGGTGTGGTAGTGCATGCCTGTAATCCTAGCACTTGGGAGGCTGAAGCAGGAGGAGCATCCAGAGTTTGAGGTCAGCCTGGGCTGCAGAGTGAGTTCAAGAATAGCCTCAGCTGCCTAGCAAGAGCTTGTCTCAAAAAAAAAAAAAAAAAAAAAAAAAAGAAAAAGAAAAAGAAAAAGAAAAATGGGAAGGGGGAACTAGAAGAGAAGGGAGGGAGGAGGAAGGAAGGGGCAGGGGATTAAAAAAGAAAGAAACAAGATGTAGTATGTACATGTAAAGACGCCCCAAGACAATTGCAAATGGCATGAACTGTAAATATCTACTAGTAAAATAAAATTTTAAAAGATAAAGTACTTTTATTTGAAAAAAAAAGAAGGCAAAAGGCAAAATCAAAATGGACTCCACTGGAATCCAGAAGATTACTAACAACTATTTCAAAAAATTATACTCCAATAAATTGGAGAACCCAGAAAATATACAGAGTTTTAGACACACACATATGAATTACCAAAACTGACCCAAGAGATATAAAAACCCTGGATAATTAAACAATGAAATAGAAGCAGTAACAAAAAACATATCAACTAAGAAAAGCCAACAGCCCAGGAGATTCACCACTAAATTCTATAAAAATGCCATTATTCCTCAAGTTCTTTTATGAGATTGAAAAGGAAAAAGTACTCCTAAAGTACTCCTGGAAGCTATCATTACCTCATTCCAAAACAGACAAGGACCTAACCAAAAAAGAGACCAATCTCTTCAATGAACATAGATGCAAAAATCTTCAACAGTATACAGTACTGGCAAACAGAATGAAATGAAGCATCAAAAACACCATACATCATCAAAACATGAAAACATCATATATCAAAAACATCATGACCAAGTAAGCTTCATCCCAAGGATGCAAGGATTGTTCAACATGTGCAAATCAACACGGGTGATACAACACATAAACAAAAACAAGAATAAAAATCATACGATCATCTTAATAGATATAGAAAAAGCCTTTGACAAACTCCAAAACCCATTCATGATTTAAAACTCTGAATGCAATAGGTATAGAAGGTCCTTCTCTCAATTTGATAAAAGACCTTTATGACAAATGTATTAACAACACCATATTAAATGAGGAAAAGTGGAAAACTTTCCTTCTAAAATTAGGAACAAGAGAAAAAGGCCCACTATCACTTCTATTCAATATAGTACTTGAAACATTAGCCAGAGCAGTAAGGCAAGAGAAAGAATTAAATGGGATATGTCTAGGAAAGGAAGAAATCAACTTATCATCATTTGCAGATAACATGATCTTTTATATAGAAGACCCAAAAAATTCCACCAAAAGACTCCCAGAATTAATAACATAATTCAGCAATGGAGAAGGATACAAAATCAACACAAAAAATCAATAGTGTTCGGTACACCAGTAATGAACTCAGTAAGAGGGAAATCAGGACAATAATACCATCCATGATAGCATCAAGAAAATTAAATACTTAAGAGTTAGCCTGACCAAAGAAGTAAAAGAGCTCTACAACAAAAACTACAGTACTCTGAAAAAAAGGAGATCAAACAGGAAATCAGAAACTGAAAAGATATCCTATGTTCCTGGAGAGGTAGAACCAATAGTGTCCAAATGCCCATATTTCCAAAACTGATACAGAGATTTAACACAATCTTAATCAAAATACCAATAACATTCCTCAGAGAGCTACAGTAAACAATCCTACAATTTATATGGAACAAGAAGAGACCTAGAATAGCATGAGCAGTTTTGGGCAACAAGAGCAAAGGAAGCATCTGGGTTTAAACATATGTAAGTTAACATGAGGATCTGGTTAATCCTTTTATGCCTAGTGTTCCATTTTTGGAACAGCACAGAACAATTTTAATAAAAATTTTTCTATTCAAATTCTTGTTCCTTGAATTCTTCTAGGTAACATATATGAATTTCATGCAAAAATTAGAAAAAAATAGCAACCTTTGGCATAAATGGGTTAAAAATCTTCTACATTATATAAGATACAATACAAAAAATTAAGTCAAATTACTTTTAGAATATTTGACAAAAATATTAATGCAGTTAGGTTCTTATAGAATCATAGTGGCAATGACCAAGGGATATTACTTGAGAGTTGTGGGTAATAGAACTTAATAAATAACTTGGAAAGTATAAAGGAATTCATATTGAATGAAGTTAATTAGAAACATGTTTACATCATTACCTCAGCTGCTTTGCCATTATAAAGGCGAAAATGATTACATGCCTTCAGGTTAAGCGCGATGGTACTGTCAGGGATTTGCTGGAGATAAACAGCCAGAACTTCTTGAGATACATCATAGTAATCCAACTTGTAGTAACAGAGGGCTACATACACATTGAGGGCAAGGTATTCCCTATTAAGGGAAAGAATTGAGGGTTAAACATTTAAAACAGATTCACAGAAATGTCAAGCTGCAAAGCTCAGATGGTCAAGGCAAAGAGGAAAGGTCAAGAATTTTATCTTGTGAGCCATGTGTGGTGGTGCACACCTGTAATCGCAACACTTGGGAAGCTGAAGTAGGAGAATCGTTGCAAGTTTGAGGGCAGCATGGGCTACATAGTGAGTTCAAGGCCAGCCTGAACTACAGAGCAAGACCTTGCCTCAAAAAACAAACAAACAACAACAGAAAGAATGTGTCTTGTGAAGAAACAAGATATAATCAGGGCAAATTAATCTCTTCACATTGTAATATTCAGGGTTTTTTTTTTTTTTTGTACCAAGGACTGAACTCAGGACCTTATGCTTGCCAGGCAGGCGCTTGTGCTGCTGAGCTATAACCCCCACCCCCAGGTGTTTTGATATAAGTAGAGTAAAAGATGATAATTAAAGAAGCAAAGGTAGGGGCTGGGGATTTAGCTCAGTGGCACAGTGCCTGCCTGGCAAGCACAAGGTTGTGAGTTTGATTCCAGGTACCAGAAAAAAACCAAAAAAAAGAAGCAAAGGTAAAGTTCAAACTAACAAACGCTCTAGTTGAGCATAACCATGAGGCCCACACCACACAGGACAGACACATGGGAGGCAGCATGGTGACCCAAAGTGGGCACAGTGGCAGTCTGGCAGCAATGTACCACAGTGCAGGAGGAAGATGGGTGATGTGTTTTGGTGCTGGGAGAGAGGGGCCAAGTACTGAGTGATAAAGTTAGAATGTTAATTCTTCAAAACGCTTTGTTTCTAAGTTTGTCAGCAAGTTACCTACAAGGTAACTGTATCACTGAGGTTGATCTATCAAGAGCACACATTCTCTACAGGAGCAATACCACCCCCACAGGGGCAAAAACTGGTTCCTGTGGGGTGGTGAGAAAATACTCATTTTGTGTATAAATCGCAGGTATACACATACTGCATAAACATACACAATATGTTATTATATATTCACAGATAAATAGTCAGGCAACTGAGAGACAAGGACACTAAAAAGGCTCATTAGAAGAGTGATAATCAAGAAGGCAGAGAAGACCTGATCTAAATAATATCTAAGAGGGGCTGGGCATTTAGCTCAGTAGCACAGCGCCTGCCTGGCAAACGCAAGGTCGTGAGTTTGATTCCCGGTACTGGAAAAAAAAAAAAAAAAAAAAAAAGAACTTGACCTAAATAATATCTAAGAGATTCTTAGTTTCACCAGATTATCTGCTAAATAGATTTGAATGCATGGTGGTACTAGGCCCAAAGGAAACTAGGTCCTCAGTCAAATGAATTACAAAAGAAACTAACAACATGAAAGAGATTTCAAGTAGACATAAAAAACCACAGACCTGTTATCCAGCAGTATTCGCTTATATATATCAATTGCCTCTTGGTAATGAGACCGCATATAGTGGATCGAGGCCAAACTGAGCTGGTCTTCTGTGACATCCTGAAGATTTTGATGAAAGTTCATCAGTTTTTTCTCATCATTAAACTGAAAGTGGGAGACGAGAAAAGAAATGTAAAGATTCACATTAGTGTAGAATTAGGAAAATCAACATCAATGGCATAGAGATCTTAGCTTTTCCTACTAAGAATTAGTGTGAAGCTACCGAGGCAGTGAACATCTGAGGGAGCAACATTCCAGAGTGAACTAAAAAGAAGATTGAGAGGACAAGTAATTAATATTAGCTATCAACTAATGTGGTAGGCAAATGGATGTACTGCATTCTAAGGTATAGCTTGGAAAGATTTTTATGGAGTCTAACTTTTCTTACCTGCCTGTACCCTGGCTAACGAATAATAAACATCAAGAAAACCAAAGTTCTGTTGGTCTTAGTGGCACATGTCTGAAATCCTTGCACCCTGGGAGGCTGAGAATAGGGTGACTGCAAGTTCAAGACCAGCCATGGCAACTTGGTGACTTGGTGATATCCTGTCTTAGAAAAAAAAATTTAGAAGGGACTGGAGATGTATCTCAGTGGGAAGGCCCTCAGTTCTGCAAAAAAAGGCTCTCGGTACTGCAAAAAAAAGTTTCAAATGTTACTATTTCTCTAAGCATAAAAATTGGAACCAATCCAAATGACCAACAATAGGAAAATGATTAGGCGAATCATGGAACACTTATTAGATAAAACACTGTGAAGACATTACATTGCAAGGCAGGGAAGCCAGGTCTGAAAATAAAATGTTATACACAGCACAGGACTAAGACAGAAATGGAGAAAACCTATCCCATCTAAAGATGGTATCTCCTGCTTAGCTTTAATCAATTTGTTTCATGTGTGAATATGAATTCAGAGTTCTCAAATCTTCTAATTTGGCGGGGTGGGGAGGGATTCCCGGGAATTGAACTTATGATCTCACGCTTACCAGGCAGGCACTGTGCCGCTGAGCTAAATTCCCAGCCCAGATCTTCTAATTTTTAAGAAAAGACAAACACCAAAATCTTTGACACACTCTATTTTTAACTGTAAGAAACATTCAAACACTATTTTAAAAACATAACTGTGTCCATTTTCAGCCCATGAACTAGTATTTATAATCTTTTGCACAGAATATCTTGGGACATGAAAAAATGTTTGATATACTTTTAAATGAAAAGCCTGGGTATAAAACAGCGTGTATACCATGATCCATATTTACTAGTACAAAGATTTATACATTTTTACAAATTTTTTTTGTACCGGGAATCAAACTCATGACCAGGCAAGCGCTTATGCCACTGAGCTATATCTCCAGCCCCTATACATTTTTAAAAGATAAAAAAATTTTAAAGGTTTTAAGGATTGGAAGAAAAGAGAAAAAAAACATTATAGTGTTATCTCTTAAGTGGCAGACTTATAAGAAATCTTACTTGTGTGTATGTGATTTTTTTTTTACTATTTTCTAAAGGTATTGTAATATATATTATTTTCATAATCAGAAGAAAAAACAATAAAATACCTTTCTTAAAACTGAATCAAAGACTTTCACTTTAACAGTAGGGATAACATTTCACACAACCCTCTCACACACAACTAGAAAATCTCGGAAACTGTTACAAATTTGTGTGAAGGCATCAGAGAGCTATTGCGTCAGTGAAGACTGGAGGTAGCAATATTCCAGAGAGAACTAAAAGGAAGGTTGATGAGGCTGATGCTCAGCACCACTTTTCTCCAAATGTATCTGTTAATTCTCAACTTGTGACTGAGACGGTGGAAGCTAAGTAGTTTCAAGAAGTCTTCAGAGCAGAATGGCAAAAATTACAGGTCAGAGCCCACCAAGGTTCAGTCAGGATCCTGGGGAAGCTACCTGAGCAACCAAAGTAAAAGACAATAACTGAAGTTGAGAGCTAAGTAATGGACTTAATAGATTATTAGACATGGCTGAAGAAAGATTAGTAAAATTAAAGAATTTTTTGAAGGAAATATACAGAAAATGTGGAAAAGTATACCTATGTGACACAAGGAAAAGGTCTACAGATTGGTGGCCCTAGAAGGGAAGAAAAGAGAGTATGATGGAGAAGAAAAATTTGGGGAGATAATTACCAAGGAATTTTCCAAATCAGAACATGAAGAAGTGGAGGAGGAAGAGCGGGGAGGAGACAGAGAAAGACCTGAAGCAAGCACTATGAAACTGATGTAGTATAAATAAAAAGAACATCTAGAAACATTATAGTAAAAGTACTAAAATCCCAAACAATACATAAAGTTTCAACAAAGTCAGAAAAAAAATACCATCTTCAATGGTGCAATAATCAGACTGACAGCTGACTTCTCAGTAGAGACAGTGGGACCTAGGAGGCAATAAAGTATCACCTTCCAAATGCTAAAGGAAAATGACCAGCTACCTAGAATGCTATACACAGAAAAAAATATTTTAAAAAGATGGTGAAATTAAAACATATTTATACAAAAACTGAGAGAATTCATCACATTAAGGGAAATAATGTAAGAAGTTCTTCAAATAGAAGGAGAAGGATTCCAAACCAGATGTGGTAACACCTGCAATCTCTGCTACTCTGGAGGACAAGGTAAGAGGATCACAAGTTTGAGGCCAACTCAGGAAACCTGGCAAGGTCCTGTCTCAAAATAAAAGTTACAGAAGGCTAGGACTCTAGCCCTGTGATAGAGCGGTTGCTGAGCATGCACGAGACCCTTGAAGGAAGGAGGAAAGAGGGAAAGAGGGAGAGGGAGAGAAAGAAAATCGAAATGATTCTAGATGGGTCCAAAAACACTCAGAAAGAAATAAAAAGCAATGGAGAGGATAAATACAATTAAGTATAAGTTAAATCTGACTGCAAAAAAACATTAATAGTATCTGGTGAGGTTAGAAATATATTTCAGATTTATACAAAATGTGAGAGGGAACAAATGAGTTAAAATTATCTATGGCCTTTATTTGTTCAGAAACTGGCAAAAGCACAAATACTAAGATTTAATGTGTAAAAGATATATACTACAGCAACTGCTAGAATCATATTAATAGTTTGTAAAACTTGCAAAATAGGGGAGGGAAATATGGAATTCAAAAAATCAATCCAGGGGCCGGGGATATAGCTCGGTGGCACAAGCACCTGGCTGGCAAGTACAAGGTTCTGAGTTCCATTTCTGGTACAAAAAAAAAATCAATCCAAAAAGAAAACAAGACAGGAGAGAATAGAGAATGTGAATCAGCTGGGGCAAGTAGAAAATAAATAGTAAGCTGGCAGTTACTGAGCCGACCATATGGTAAATACATTAAGCAAATGAATTAAATACTAGAGTTTTTAAAAATAAAGATTTGAACAGGACTAAAAACCCCAGAAAATTCATGTCTATATGATTGTTAAGGAATACACTTTCAATGCAAAGACACAGAAAAGGAGAAACAAAAGTATAAAAAGAACACAAATACTAACCAAAAGAAGAGCTGGTATAGTACAGATAAGACAAACAGGAATTTTTTTGGAAATAAAGAAAGATAATTTCATGATAATTCAGACATTGATCTACTAGGAAGACCTAAAAATTCTAAATTAGGGGCTGGGGATTTAGCTCAGCGGCAAAAAGTGCCTGCCTGGCAAGCGCAAGGTCGTGAGTTCGGTTCCCGGTACCGGAGAAAAACAAAACAAAACAAAACAATAAATAAAAAAATAAAAATAAAAAATAAAAATTCTAAATTAGTATGTGCTTCATGACATAGCCTGAAAAATATGTAAAGTAAAAATTGAAAGAATTATAAAGTCAAAGATACAGTTATGGTGTGAAAAATTTAAAGGTACCAAAAATAATTATTTTCAAATACTGCCTGGAGTTGATTTGATAAACTTGCTGTGAAACAAACTAGAAATATGAACCAAAAGGTTTAGGGCCCAGGGATATAGCTCAGTGGCACAGCTCTTGCCTGGCAAGTGCAAGGTCCTGAGTTTGATTCCTGGTACCAAAAAACAAAACAAAACCAAATAACCAAATTAATTAAAAAGTTTAAAGTTATTCATATGTAATAACTCTGTAAGTCCATTTCTAGAGTGTTTAGAATGACATTTTTGTAATTAAAAATTAGAAATGATTTAACTAGTACATGTTAAATAAATTATGGTACAAGCGATTTTTAGAACAGAATACTATTAAGCAATCTAAAAATCATGGTGTGAAACTTTTTTAATGACTCAGGAATGTGCATATAGTATAAAGACACATGAAAAAAACGCAGAGTACAAAAACACTCAGCATGAGTCTCTTTCTGCACAACAGAGAAACAAATAGACAAATATGCATAAAAAAGTACCCTGCAGGAGATACACCAACAAATTAAAGGGGGTTATTTTTCCAATATGGTACATACAATTTCCTGCTTTTTCTTCTTTTGCTTACTTATAGTGCCTTTGTTTGACAGAATAAATGTGTATTACTCCTTATAATTTGAAAAAAATGTTATTTAAAAATAATTTTATGATGACCACAATTACCTGGAAACTGTATTTACTTCCACAATGCAGAACAAGATGTTTTTGAGTCTGTTTCCCAAGAGATAACAGGAAAGTTGACACACACTAACCTTAAATGATCGCTACTTAACTAAGAACTAAACCCAACATCTCTGAACAAATGAAGAGGGTAAAGAACACTGATGTGAGAAAATCCTAAATTATAAAATTCATGCCCATGTTCCACTTGCTCTGGAAGGACCATTAACAGGAATTTCTAGTTAATTACCTTTCATTGTTGTTGGTAATAAGAAGAGAAAAATATTTTTTACAACAAAAGACATGAAATGAAAACATAAATACCTTATGAGCCAAATGGAAGAGCAGGCGATTTTGGAGTCGGCTTTTCGGAGCTGAAAAAAAGATACAAGCTGCTTATTAAAGAACTTAATAGTCCAGAGTATTTAGTTCCTTGAAAGAATAAAATCAAACTCATATGTATATGTGCTACTGAAGCGAGCATGAATGGAACGCATATGAATGTCCCCAAATCCTTACCTACCTGCTCCTTGTCTGTGTCTGCTATCATAAATACTGTTTGAGTCTGGCCTCCACCTGTAGTAACATCAAGAACCAGAAGGTACAGAAGAACCAGAAGGTGCTAAGACTCTGCTCCTCCCCTCCGCTGTTCCACCCAATTCCATTCTGCCCTGACACAGCCTTCCACACAGGGAGTCGCAACAGCAGACGGCAGAGCTGCTCTATACTGAAGCAAACACAACAGCGGACACTGACGGTCATCCCAGTGTGCACACGAATCCGCTCTCTTTCAGCTGTTCACCCCAGCACTCTCAACCCCACTAAAGTCTCCTTTTCCACAATTAAGCTGCTGTATTTTCCTAAACACTAGCCCAGGCTTTATTCCAGAGATCTTCCAGCATAAGTGTCCTACACTTACACAGGCAGCCAAGCAAAAACATTAACATCTCTCAAGTTCCAAATTTCTGTTGCACTCTTGGAAATTTCTCTGCTACTGAATGCCCAGTTTTATACTGTGTATGTTTCACAGAAAAAAAATCCTACTTCAATGCATGAAAAAGAAAAAGTATACATATGGGAATGGAGATAGCTACCTGATCATTTTTTATGTGTCTAATACTTTTCCAGATACAGATATGCAATAATCTTTATGTTTTTTGTTTGTTTGTTTGTTTTGTACCAGGAATCAACCTCAGGACCTTGCGCTTGCCAGGCAGGTGCTTGTGCCACTGAGCTATATCCCGGTCTCCAGATACAGATAGAGACTAGAAACAAAGTAAAAAACCTTAAAAGACTTATGACTAAATTAGGAAAAGCTATATTAGTACATATGAAACAGTTTAGGTACAAATCAAGAAAGGCTTCAAGCTCTGCCTTTTCCAGGAAGAGGTACAGTACATATATTACATTATTAGGGAATGCATTCTTCCCTAATAAATTTCCTCACAAACATTCTTTCCCTTGCCATTTTCTCTGTAGTTTCTTGAATTTAATTTGATTCATATTCTAATTATCCTTAACCTTTTTTCCCATGTTTCCCTTTTCCCTTACTCTTATTTGTAGACTTGAATATAATTCTCTTGAACTGACTGTTATAATAAGTAAGCAAGCAGGAGAGAAGGCATCTGGATTCTTCCCTTCTCACTGAAATTACTGGGTTTCCCACTCAGAAACTGGACAAGCAGCTGCACATCTACAGCCATCAGAGCTTGAACAGCTTCGCCTAACTCCCAACAGCAGGTATGTCCTCCTGTGATGGAGCAAGGGGGACGCCTGCCCTTTGCTTTTTTCTCATCCTTCTGCTTTTAGGCTGTACTTTCTTGGGCAGCAGGGCACTGAACGGACAGTGAGAGATTAACACTCTCTTTAAACATAAAGTGAATGAAGTCCAGTAGTTTTTAAAGCTTAAAGCTACTTTTAAAATCCCTGTTTTTTTCTTAGCTTTTTAAGGCCAGTTGGTTTCTTCCTCATCAACAACAAAAAGTTTAAAAATTTTTAAATCTCCAAAATGACTCTTACTGTAGTAAGTGAAGATTATTAGATATAAAAAGAACACATTTTAGCCAGGCACGGTGGTGCACATCTGTAGTTCCAGCACTTTGGGAGGCTGGGATAGGGGAACCCCAAGTTCAAGCCCATGCCGGGCAACTTAGTGACTTAGCAAGAACTGCAAAACTTAAAAATAAATTTGTAAAAAGAGCTTGGGATGTAACTTAGCGTGAAGGTCCTGCGTTCAGTCCCCAGTGCTGAAAAGAAAACTATGACAATAACAAGAACAAAGAGCCCATCTTACCTTTAAATCCTGCTGCTTCCGCTTGTTTATACATCCCAAGAAAAAAGTAGGTGCAGGCTAGGTTCACCCAGACTTCAGGATTGCAACTTTCCTCTTTTGTTGCATTTTCATATTCCTGAAACAGATATTAAACAGTGATCTCATTTTAGCAGTAAGGTAGCTCTATAATTTTAGCACATGTGCTGCCAAAGCAAGCATTAATTCTTTTATAATGTAAGACGATTTCTTATTGAGAGAGGGCAACTTCACATTTAGGAAATCCTACATATTCCTCAATCATTTTGTACCTGAAAAAGTTAAATACGGAAGCTAAAGCTCACTCTTAACTATGAGCAGTGTTGTCCGTAAAACCTCACGTACCTTTTCCCTCACATTAATCACTGATAGGGACCAAGGAACTACAGAAATGAAAAACAACTGAAATATTTTATTTTTGCTAATTTAAAAAGACATATGCAAGATAAGAAGTACATTACTTACTTAAACTCTGACAATATTTATTTATTTATTTATTTATGGTACCAGGAATCGAACTCATGACCTTGCGCTTGCCAGGCAGGTGCTGTGCCGCTGAGCTATATCCCTGGCCCTGATAACTTTAATACAGTATCAATTTCCTTGCACTGTAACTGTTTATTGGTTTTGGCGATGCGATTTACATTTAAAAAGGTGGGTTTTTTTTCCTGCCAAGCACACGCTTTCTATCCATAGTTCTCAGAAGCCCATTTGTTTTTCTTATTCCCTCTGGGCTACTTTTCCCTTTCTCATGTACATTTCACAAATACTCCCAGCCCTTATTCCACCCTTTTCACATATTCCTCTTTCCTTCAACATTTTTGCTCTTTTTGCTCCTCATCCCACCTTTTCATTACATGGCCTTGAATACTGTTTTTATTACACATGTTCTTCAACCTCCTTAGATTACACATATCTTGAGAGTAAGAATATGTGGAAAGTATTTAAGAAATTTCATTTAGGGGCTGGGGATTTAGCTCAGCGGCACAGCGCCTGCCCGGCAAGCGCAAGGTAGTGAGTTCGATTTCCGGTACCGGAAAAAAAAAAAAAAAAAAAAAAACCAAAAGAAATTTCATTTATAAATTAAAAATTGCTTGATATAAGGCACCTATCATTTTACTTAGATCCATAATCCTATAAATAAATCATTGCAGATGGGTAAGGTTTACAATGAACAAGAAAACGTAATTCCCGAAGCACCTACAGTTACAAAAATAAGGATTATATAAAGATAATATAACCTTTCCTAAATCTGAAAATAATCAAGTAAAATTCTTTCGAGGAAACTCATGAAAGTTTTTTTTTTTTTTTTTTAAATCAAAATAACTTATCTTTCCTCTCCTGAAGATTTCTTAATGCAGGCTGGGGTGGAGCTAAGTGGTAGAGCATTTGCCTAGGAGACAGAGAGCCCTGGGTTCAGTCCCATACTAATCCCATGCCGCTGTGCTATACAATTCAGTGTTCATGTAAAAGTAAAAAGCAAACAAGATACTTATGTACCATATAGATATAAATATAGGTTTAGGTATAGGTATAGAGGTACATACGGAAAATTTCTGAACCAATACATTAAAAAAGAGAAGTGGGTGCCTGTTATTTCTTAACAAAGAAATAGGGGACTGGGGAATGAAGATAGGGGGATTGCTTCTGCACTGTTTCAATTTTACCATGAGTATCATTACAATACAAAGTTTAATAACAGTTTAAACACACTCCTGTTAGATTTTTTTTTTTAAAAAAACCAACCTCCAGAGCTCTCTTGTAGTCACCCAGGTGAAAAGCACAGTATCCAATCCACAAATTCGTATCCTCTTCTTGTTCCCCCACATGTCGCTTGAACTTCAGGTTAAAAATTCATGAAAAAGATCGTGAAAATCTTTCAACAGTAAGCCCTCTATTTTCAAAAAAATACTATGATAAGTTACTGAAGCTAAGTAACAGGACAACACACAGTTTTCTAATTAAGCCCATGTAGAGAGATATGTATCTTCCAACTGTCTCAGAAAGCTCTTCTGTAACAGAAATTTACATGTTCAAATATTTCACATTTGTTTTTTCATTTACTGACACTTTACTCCAGGAAGCACTGGCATTATCTAACAATCCTTTTAGCACAAAAATTAGGTGAAATTTTAAAGCCAAATCACTGAAAGTTAGAGACACTGAGCAATGAACTGAAGGCTACACAGCCAGTATGTCTGGGGACAGGCAATTAAAAGAATGGCTGCTTCCAAAGCCCATGCTTCAGCCGGGCGTGGTGGCGCACAGCTGTAACCCCAGCACTAGGGAGGCTGAGGCAGGAGGATCCTTGCGAGTTCGAGGCCAGCCTGGGCTACAGAGTGAGCTCAAGGCCAGCCTGAGCTGCATAGCGAGACCCTGTCTCAAAAAGACAAAAATTTTAAAAAAGCCCATGTTCATGCTTACTGATTCGACCCCACATCCGTCCTGTCCCATGAGCATGCACACATACTTATTAATAGGCTATAACCCTTCACTGAAGACAAACCATGAAATCATTCTTTCATCCTTGAGCAGGCTGGCTTACCAGGCCTGCAAGAGTTAAGAGAAGATTGGCCTCCTTTATGTCCTTCATGAACAAATATTTATGAATTTATCAGCTAACAAAAGAAAAGTCTTGTTTTAGAGAAAAAGACCAAAACTTTGAAGGAGAATTCTGAGTTACCATGGTAAGGTGACTTTTTTTTTTCCACTCTTCATTTTTAACTATTTTATTTTATTTTAATTTTTATTTTTTTTTGGTACCAGAATTGAACTCAGGACCTTGCGCTTGCCAGGCAGTTGGCTTGTGCCACTGAGCTATATCCCTGGCCCAATTTTTTTTTTTTTTAATTTTAAAGATAATAAAAAACTTTAAAAAAACATTGAAAATGATACAGAATTTCAAAACAAGATGATTGGAAATTAACAATGGTTGTTATATTGCATGTTGTTATCTTCAAAGTATTTGTTCAGATTATCAGATACAGGCATACAAAACTGACAAAAAAATTAAGCATTAATTGTTCCTTTCAATAAGCCAATAGAAATTAGTAGCACAATTATCTTAGCTATCTTGTGTATATATATATATATTTTCCCTTCCTTCCTTCTTTCTTTTTTCTCTTCCCTCATCCCATTGTTCTTTCTATTTTTTTCACTCTTAGAGGTGATAAAGCTCCTCTAACACATTTTTTGTCTAGGACAGAACGTACTCTTCTTGACAACTACTGTGAATTTGAGGATAATGCCTGGAGTCTGAGGAAATTCTTGAGGTCTCCCTGATTTTACCCCATGAATTTCCTGGAGCCACAGGAGAGTTCATCTTCACCCCGAAGCACAGCAGTTCCCCTTCCCAGGTAGCACAGAATTCCAATGAGCTGCCTAAGATTGTAGGCATAGAGCTGAGACTCCCTGCCAACTCTGGGCTATCTGCGATTATACGATAAGAAAAATGTGGTCATTGCTTCAAAGAAGAGAGAAAAAGTAGGTAGACAAAAAATATATATATAGCACTCCGTTCTTCCAAATGATCACCCCTGCTGTACAGATAGAAAAGAATGTACCCAATATGAATGGGTAAGACACATACGGCAAGAAATTTATGTACAGCTAACTTATCACTGATAACTTATCACTGATAAGCCTCACAGTAATATTGCTAGAATGTGGTGTTTGGGAGAAATATCGGCAGCACAACACAATCGGGCCATGCTGTCCAAACTCTTCCACCTTTGGGGCTCCCTTGCAGACACCCCTTAACATGTGCTTCCCACAGAGCAGTTTCTCAAAGTACAGTCTCCTTGAAGCAGCTACATCAGGCTCACTTAGACCAATGGTGGCAAACCATTGCTGAAGGCTCTAAAAGGTTCGCCATCACTGACTTAGACTACCTAAAATGCAGATTCTTGAGCACCACCACAGACCAAAAGAATCAGAATTGCTCAGGCAGAAGCCCACAGATACATATATCTGAGTAACTGCCCTCGATACTTCCAATATTTCTCAAAAGGTGAGAACTACTGGGACTTGGGGTGCAGTTCAGGTGGGGCTGCACAAAGCACTGGAGTGGAGGAGGATGGAGAACTGATACCATATAGAACTACTTTTTTGTGATGTAATATTTTAATAGAATGAATGACTTAAATTTGTCCAAAATTTTATAACATAAAAATTCATCATAAATTGGCCAGGAGGTAGAATAAGCAATGTGTGAACTGACACCATGTTAAATGTCACTCCACATATTTAGGTTAGACCCACCAAACTAGCTAGATATAATTAAATGTGGCCCTCCCTTCCACCAAAAAAGTGGGCTTCACCTCAAAAAAGATACATCATTTACCTTTATTTTCTTGTTGATACGTTTTGTTTTAAATTCAGATTTAATCAGGTGTACAGTTACCTTGGATCTAGAATCTGCAACTAACTAGATTTACTACGGGCTTCTAGATGCCCCAGAACGCACCCACCAGTTCCAACAACATACTAACCAGCATTCACCCAAGCATTCATCTGCGGTCTCGTGTGCCCCAGACTAACAAGCAACCTTTTTAGACATTACCTCCAATAGGGTAATAGCTCCAGTGAAATCTCTCTGTGAAAGTAGCTCCTCTAGTTTGGGAATCTTTCTGCCTTTCTTCTTCCTTTTGTTAGTCTGTGGTGGTTCCCCACCTACAGCAGGCTTGGCCCTTGAAAGCATCTGTAAAAGAAACCACAAAGAAAACTGTATGGTCCAGTTCGGATGGACAGCTTTAAAATGAGAGCGACAGCCCCACGATGTACAAGCCAAACCCTTAACAGCCCCAGGCAAGTCTATTTAAACTCTGTTTTGTAAAAGGTATTGTACTAAAAGGGCATCAGTACTTGAGCTGAACCAAAATAGCTACTTCCAACTTCTGTATCTATAGGAGATGCTTTTCTGCAGCTTCTGTCGCCGCTTGCGCTGCTCTCCACCCCACGGGCAGGAGGGACGAAAGCATCAAAGTGTTTATCTTTGCATCCCTCCCCGTCCCCGTGGGAACACTGGGAGAAGAGGAAGATGACCCTCTGCTGACAAACCTAGACTTTACCCCCAAAGTAGGCTGGGAATCTCTAACCGCCAGTCCCTACTTAAAGTACTCCCTTTCTACTAGAGCCACTAACCATCTTGACGTTGGCCCCCAGAGCCCTCTCCGCAGGCAGCAAAGGCCGCGCCTGGGCGCGTCGCTAAGTCCGCACGGCGGGCTCTGTTTCCACGGCAACCCGGCTGGGCGGCTGGTCCGTCCAGGAGAAGGGCTCGCTCGAGAAGCTGTGCCCTGCGCTTCTTGGTTCCGAAACACTTCTGCCTCTGGAACACCCGCTTCTCTCTTGGGAGATCACTGTTCATTGTGCTAAGAGCGAAAGTTTGGTTGTGTTTCTCTCTATGAGTTTACTTTAGGAAATGATGAACTGGAAGGGCATTGTTTTTCAAGAACAAGTTTCCTGGGAAAGTGATTTTCAAGGACCACTTCCGTCGTGGACACTGTGGGGCTCCATAGCAACCCCGGGTGTGTCTAACGCCTGATCTCTTTGTCTGGCTGGTCTGGGAGGCGTGGAAAACAATTTCTGCTGAACCGAGGGAGTTGACAAGTAGAGGCGGAAGTGGTAGCAAATAGTTTCTCACCTGCTCAGGTACAGCTACACACAATAAGGAAGTGTAGTAAATATGTAGTGTTTAGATGGATTAATTTATGTCTTAGTCCTGATGCAAAAGTAGTCTTTAAAAATGACTGAATACATGGAATGTTGGCTCTAGGCGGGACCTTAGAGAACATCCACTAAATCCCTCGGAACTAACAGACTAAAGAACTAACATCTTCCTAGTAACTAACAATTGGGGTGAAGTGGCATAGTTGAATTGCTTTACATGCATGAATTATTGTAGGTACTTTACAGAACTAGCCCTGTGGAGACTCAAGCATACCATTAGTCCATGGAAGGCAAGTATGATTTCTTAGATTCCTTTGTGTATACCTCCCGCTCCAGCCTCAGTCCTTCCTCTTGTCCCGCAATCTATTGGGGCATGAAAGATGGTTATCTTAATTCATTGATGCATACCTTTTTGTATACACAATGTTGATACACAGACAGAGACTTCAGAGATACACACATTTACCAGTACTGTGGTTATAATATTTTTGATTCCAGATTTTAGAAAAATCCTTACTTTTGGGATATTTAAAACACAATTCGTTATAACATCCTGCGGTGAAGAGGAGCCATGACTAATTACCACTAATGAATGTTATAGAACATTTTCATCACCTCCAGGAAGGAACTTCACACCCATCTGCAGGTGCTCATAATTCTTCCCTCTCCTTAGCCTCTGGCAACCACTACTCTCCTTTCTGTCTGTGGAGTTGTCTATTCTGCATATTTTATGTAAATGAAATCACATAAGGGAGAACCACATACTATATGTCTAAATATTGAATTTTTTTGGGACAAAGTCTCACTGTGTAGCCCAGGTTGGCCTTGAACTCATGGTGTTCCTCCTACTTCAGCCTCCCAAGTGCTGGGATTGCCAGTATGCACCTCCATGTCCTGCTAAATACTGAAATTTTAAAAATCAGCCTAGCAAATTATTAAAAAGGAAATGTCTTATCCTTCTACCTTGACAAATCTACCACCTTAAAGAAGTTCAGGCTCCAATTTCAAATTTTTAGACTTCTCAGGATTCTTTGCTGGATATGGCAATTACAGGGAGGTCCAGCCCAAGCCCAAAACTCTTCTCCTTTCATTCCAAGCTATAGCTCACACCATGAGAGCTTAGTGCATGTGTATGGACACCCAGACAACAAATCCAAGCTTATAGTCACCCAACCCTCCTGGCAGCTGTTACCCTTTCATAACCCTAAAGGAAAGACAGTCCCAAGGAAGAGAGCTGCTCAGGTATGGCAAAAAACTTGAAGTCATATGGGCAGGAAGTGAAGTCCTTAGGCATCACGGCATGGTTTGGAGAAGGTGTAAGAACCCGTCAGCCTCTCTCTCATACCTGCAGGGTGCGGTCACTACAAGGTGCATTCACACTGCAGAGCCCCAAAACAGGGGCCCCTCTCACCAGGATTTAAAGGCAGTATTGCTGATAATGTTGAAAACCACTCTCTGAATTTGCTCAATCACTGAAATAATCACTGACATCCAGCTTTTGGGATGTTGATTTAAATCCCTGAATCCTAATAAAGGCCCTATGAACTATAGCTGTAGTCATGAAGGAAAGGATAGAGCATTGAGTGTACTTGAGAAGTTATCTTTCCCAGTTATGGCTTAAAGAATCACTTTGGTGCCGTAAAAAAGGCAATAATAAGTTGGGCATGGTAGCACATGCCTGTAAAAATCTCAGCACTCTGGGAGGCTGAGGCAAGAGGATCATAAATTCTAGTGTGGCTTGGGCCATTTAGTGATTTGGAAGACCACGTCTCAAAATTAAAAAAAAAAATTTTTTTTTAATGTGGATGCAGCTTGTCTTGGTTACTTTTCTCTCATTGCTCTTACAAAATACCCAGTGCCCAAAATTGAGGAAGGAAAGGTTTATTTAGCTCACAGTTTGTGGAGGTTTCAGTCCATACTTGGCTGGCTCCAAGGCAGAGTGGCACATGGCACAAGGGCAATACTTCAAGATTGCACAACACAGCAAAAGCAGCAAGAGCAAAAGGGGCAGGGAGCAAGCCTCTTTTCCCTCCTTATATTGTGTGCGGGCTATCTGCCCACACCCACACCATCTCTGCACCCTCCTCTTGCACGGGCTCAGGATGCAGAACTGCCCAGTCACTTAGCCAAACCTCTAGACTCCTCAAGTTGACACAATGTATCAGACATAACACAGTTCTATGCAAAAGCCCTGGTTCAATTCTGGGCACTGCAGGAAAAACCAAAAAACCTAAGGCCCACAAATGCTAATAACATGAATAAGAAACAAAGTTGGAACTTGCAACTTTATTGCAGTTGTGATGGAATGGTAGTTTCTGAGGAATTGCAAAAAATAATCCAGATGGTGATGATGGTTATATGGCTGTGTAATTTACTAAAAATCATTGATTTGTACAATGAAAACAAATGAGTTTATGATATATAAACTTCACCTCATTGAATCTTGTTTCATTGTTCCTTTAAAAGATAATCCAATTCTGAGCTCCTACTGATATTCATGAGAGCCAGGTTCTCCAGTTTCCCCCTGATTCATGATGATTTTTGACTCTGTCCTCAGAAATCACTGTGGAAATTATGACCTCCTCCTTCACCAGTGCCACGTGTTGTTGAAGGAAAGCCATGACATTAAGAACTTCTGGTGGTGGTGGGGATATGTTGCTCAGAGCAGAGTGGTAGAATATATGCCTAGCTTGCCCAAGGCTGTGGGTTCAATACTTAGCTCAGAAAAAAATAGAGGCATTTCTTAAGAAATTTGATTTTCTTCAAAGCAAAGAAGTCTCCTGAAAAGAAGAAAACTTCATATTTGTTCTGCAGACCACAGTAGCTCAATTTGTCTGCCGGTTGGAGTGCTAGTAGCTTTTTCTACCTTTTGTTCATTATGTTTACAAATAGTCTACATTACCATCAAAAAGAATGTCTTTAGAAACAAAGTTTATTGTGCTTCCTCTTAGAGAGCCATATGAGAAAGAATGACTAATGGATAGTTATATCAAGTGCAAGAATGGCTCCTAACAGTGCCCACAACTCCACTGGTACAGGAGTGACCCTGAGCCCCAGACAGCTTTGGGAGCCTTGGTGAGCCACCTCCTGCCAAACCACCATCAAGGGAGTGATGCTGGGGAACTTTGGGAGCCTTGGTGAGATGTTCCCTGCCCCCACAACCATTGTGGGAGTGATACTGAGCCCTGGTGAACTTCAGGAGCTTCAAAAATGTCAAAATGAAGGAGCAAAATGCAATCTTAGACCTGCAGCCTACCCAGAACAAGTCCAGGAGACATTGACAGAGAACAACTTGGAAGTAACACAACTGAAATTTCTGAAATGATGACAACTGAAGCAAAGAAGAAACTCCATCAGGCCATAGTAGAAATCAGATCAGAAATAATCTCTCAGGTAAAAAAAGAAATGACAACAATAATGAAATAATTGCTTAGCACATCTAAAGAAGACATAGATAAAAAAATAGAGGAGCATAGAAAAATGATGGAAACATTGAATGAACAATACAGGAAAGAATCAGAATGCATGAAACAGAGTCAAACAGATATCCAGGAAATTAAAATTCCATTGAAAGCTGGCAAAACCTCTTGAATGAAAGTGAAGATAGACTTTAAGATCTTGAATGAAGATAGACTTTAAGACCACTATGAAGCAGACCTGAGCAGGATTTAAATTAATCAATTGGCTTTTCATGTTCACTTGTGAATCTGTCCAAGACCTAAGCTCCTTGTCTGGAAATGGCAGACTCATAGTAAGTGAACCTCTGTGAGTCAGTAATCCCTACTAAAACCTGTAGTGGTGGATGAAGGGAGAAAGCCTCAAAGGATAAGACAAAATCACAGCCAAGGACACCTAGATCAGATCTCAACTGGATAAAGACTATAGCCTCAGGCATCTCATTCTTCAGTGGATTAACTTAATACTTTTTTTAGAGAAGTCCTTGAGTGGTTCTGCCCTTCTTGAGTACTCCCCTCCCTTCTTCTGATAACCAAATAAATAGGAGTGGCCCAGAGAAGGTCTTGGTCTTAACCCTGAGAGAATTAAAAATTATGTGAGAAGGCTTTGATCCTCCTGGAGCCCTGAAATCATTCCATTTGCCTCTTTTTATGTAGCCTTTGCCATACACTCATTCAGGAGATTGAGGACCTGATCAGCCTGCAATAACTAAGGGATATCATTAACCCCATACTTGAAGATAGCATTACAGCTAGCAATTGCAAAAGGAAAGAGCTCTTAAAAATAACAAGGAATCAGGATATAACAGTTTCCCAGCTACAAGATAATGTAAAGAAGAACAGTATAAAACTGATAGGTATCAACGAAAGAGCAGGAGTAAACATGGATGGCATAAAATGACTATTTGCAGAAGTAGTAGCAGAAAATTTCCCAAGCATGGGAGAAGAATCTGACATACAGTAAATATGGCATATAGAACTCCAATTAGCCATAACCAGACACACAGTAATCAAAATCACAGAAATTCAGCAAAAGAATAGAATACTAAGAGCTGTTAGAGAAAAGAAACAGATCACCTATAAAGGAAAGCCCATCAGAATCACTGCAGATTTCTCAACACAAACCAAAAAGTCAAGAAGAACTTGGAGTGAAGTATTTCAGATCCTGAAAGAAAACAACTTCCAACCCAGATTGATGTACCCTGCAAAATTATGTTTTAAAATTAATGGAGAAATAAGATACTTCTGCAACAAAGAACAACTGAAGAAATTCATGACCACCAAACCAACTTTACAATGAGTAATGCAAGTTTTCTAGAAAGAGATAAAAATGACCACAACTTCCAGAACAATTATGTAAAGGAATCACCAAGAAGAGCAAGTAATTAAACAGAGGGGAAAAGTAGGGAATCAACAGCAGGAAAATAACATGATAAAGATAAGCTAATACATATCACTTATAACCATCAATGTAAATGACTTCAGTTCATCAGTCAAAAGAAGCAGACTGGCAGTGTGGATCAAAAAACAAAATCCAACAATATGCTGTCTACAAGAAACACATTTAACTCAAAAGGAAATTCAAAGACTGAAAGTCAAAGGATGGGAAACAATGCTCCATGCAACAGGAACCCAGAAAAAAGCAGGGGTAGCTATTCTGTTGGCAGACAACATCAACTTCAAACCAAAAATGATCAAAAGAGAGAAAGAAGGTTACTACATACTTCTTAGGGGAAAACTGCAAGAAGAAGAAATAACAATCATAAATATATATATGCACCAAATACAGGAGCACCCAACTATGTAAGACAAATTTTAACAAACATGAAAAATCAAATAAGCAATAATGCAATTGTAATGGGGGCCTTTACCACCTGACTGTCACAAAGAGATAGATCAACTAGGTATAAAAAAAAAAAATCAGCAAATAGAACTAAACCAAACTTGAGAACAAATGGACTTAGTAGACCTTTACAGAGTATTCTACCCAACATCATCAGAATACACATTCTTCTCAGCTGCACATGGGACATTCTCCAAAATAGAACATATACTAGCACATAGAAAATGTTCAAGTAAATGCAAAGAAATTGAAATTATTCCATGCATATTATCTGATCACAGTGCAATGAAATTGGAAATTATTGACAAAAGAAATCACAAAAACTCCATAAACATGTGGAAATTAAATAAAACCTTCCAGAACAATCAATGGGTCACAGATGAAGTTAAAGAAGAAATTAAACAATATTTACAATCAAATAAAAATGCAGATACAACATACCAGCACATATGGGATGCACTGAAAACAGTCCTCAGAGGTAAATTTATAGTGGTAAATTCTCACATCAGGAAAAAAGAACAAGCACAAATAAACAATCTTATGCTACACCTCAGGCTTCTAGGAAAAGAAAAGCAAGTCAAACCCAAAACCCAAAGAAGGAAGGAAATTGTAAAGACCAGGGGAGGAAATTAACACAATGGAAACTAAGGTAACAGTACAAATAATTAATGAATCAAAGAGTTGGTTCTTTGACAGAATAAATAGAATTGATAAGCCCCTAGTCAATCTTATCAAAAAAAGGAAAGAAAAATTCATGCAATAAGGAAGGAAAAGGGTCAAATCACTACAGATCCTATAGAAATTCTGCATATTATCAATACCTACTTCAAAAATCTTTACTGTCACAGGATGAAAAACACAGAAGAAAGGGACAGATTCCTAGATAGATATGACTTAACAAAGCTGAATCAAGAAGATATAAAAATTCTGAATAACCCAATGAAATTGAAAATGTAATTAAAAAATTACCAACAAAGAAAATCCTAGGTCCTGATAGACTCACAGTTGAATTCTACAAGAAATTTAGAGATGATTTAATGCCAGTTCTTCTTGAACTCTTTAATGAAATTGAAAGGGCAACAATTCTTCCTAACTGATTGCTGGAGGCAAATATTACCCTGATACCCAAACCAGAGAAAGACCCAACCAAAGAAGAGGACTACAGGCCAATCTCCCTAATGAACACAGATGGAAAAAAATCCTCAGTAAAATACTAGCAAATGAAATGCAGCAAATCATCAAGAAGATTACATACCATGACCAAGTGTGATTCATCCCAGAAATGCAGGGATGATTTAACACACACAAATCTACAAATATAATACATCATATCAACAGAGCCAAAGACAACAATCACATGATCATCTCAATAGATACAGAAAAAGCTTTTGACAAAGTCCAACACTCATTCATGCTAAGAACCCTACAGAAAATCAGAATAGCTGGTCCTTACCTCACTCTGATAAAAGCCATTTATGACAAACCAATGGCAAACATTATACTAAACTGACAAAAACTGAAAACTTTCACTTTAAAATCAGGAACAAGATAAGGATGTCCACTGTCACCACTGTTATTCAATATAGTTCTGGAAATATTAGCCAGAGTAATTAGACAACAGAGAGAAATAAAAGGAATAAGGATAGCAAAGGAAGAAGTGAAATTATCATTATTCACAGATGACATGATACTCTACATAGAAAACCCCAAAAATTCCTCCAAAGGCTTATAGATTTAATAACCAAACTCAGTAGCATAGCTGGATAGAAATCAACACTCAAAAATCAATAGCGTTACTGTACACACACAACAAACACACTGAGAGAGAAATTAGGGAAACAACACATTTTACAACAGTGAGACTGAGACAGGAAGATCATTAAGAGTTCTAGGCCAGCCTGGGCTACAAAGTGAGTAGAAGACCAGCCTAAACTGCATAGCGAGACCCTGTCTCAAAGACAGGAAAAGCATGCTCGGTTGAAGAGGATGACCACCCCTGATAAAGGAAGACCATTCCTCGGTCAAGGGTATATGAGTTTTCAGTTTCAGATGAATTGTTAGGGCTTTGGGAACTTTTAGAGATGAACTAAATGCCTTTTGCATAAAGGGATGATCATGAGTCTTTTGGGGGCCAGGGGTAGAATGTTGATTTGTATCTAGGTGTCACCTCAAAGGCTCACATGCGCATAAGGGCTTTTGGGAGGTAATCGGCTCATGGGGGCATGATACTTATCAGTGGATTAGTTCACTGATGACTTTATATCTAAGTGTGAAGTTGAGGTGAAGCCTGGTGGGAGCAGGTGGGTTACTGAGGTTTTGGTTTACAAGCATCTACCTCCATCCTCCTCCCTTGATCACTCTCTGCTTCCTGCAGCCTGCCTTGAAGATTTTTTTCCTCTGCCATGCCAACCTGCCTTGGAACCAGTTGCACTGGAACCAGGAAGCAGCACTCAGAGTAAGAACGAGAGCTCCCCTGAAAAGTACCATAGCCATCCTCAGTGACAATGCAGTCCCAAGCTCGGCTGATAATAACAGCCAAGTTCATACCAGGAAAGCCAGCATGACAATATTCTCCAGGAGACTGAACAGTACACCATCTTTCCCTCTGGAGCCAGGAAGCTATGCTTAAAGTAAGGAGCGGAGCTCCTCGAAAGTGAACCACAGCCATTCTCAGTGACAACAGGTCCTGAGCTCCTCCAACAATGAGAATAGCCAAGTTCATATCCGAAAAGCCAGCATGACAAGCTCCTCCAGGAGAACCATCAGCCCCTGCTTCTTCCTCTCCAGTTCTCCTTTTTATGTTGTTGGCAGCAATCCTCAGGGGGGCCCTTCACACCCAGCACCGCACTGATTCAGTTCTGCTGGGTGTTACAAGTTGACCACCAGTCATCAATCCACCATAGGCACTGTGCCAGTCACCAGAATGCCTAGGCCTTTCTCTTTCCAGAGGGTTTCATCATTCTAATAGGTGTTACTGATCTGTTTGGGGAGGAGTATTGGAAGAACTATTACAGTATAATTCTGACATAGTGTTACAGGTCCTTTACCTTGAGAATGTTGTCACTTCTTCAACTTGGTGGGTTCTGAGGCTGCACACTAGGTCAGGTGTAGAAACTGGGTAAGGACCTGTGACTTTGTTTGGTGTCTGTTTCCATAATTTTCTGCTTGTTAATTCTTGTCATTTTCAGACAGTGCATGTTAAACAGCACTTTATTGACTACTCATTTATTTTCATCCTAGGGAAAAACACTTTTCTGTTCACAGTCTCTGCAGTTCTTCCCATGTCAAGTACCCTTGGCCACATTCTGACTTTGTCATTACAAACCTCCAGCTTCTGCTGTTAAGTGCCATTGCCTGGTGTCTTTTGCATCAAGATCCTGCGATCCTCATTGTTATCAGCAAGTGAAGTTTCAAAACAGCTTCTATGTCCTGCAGAAAGCACCAAACTTCTTGGTGATATGGTGCCCCTCTCACAGTACTTGGGTGAATGTGGTGCCCTGGAGTCATCCTGTGGGTAATAATCCTCTGGTTTTCTGACCTAACATAATTATCTATTTCACTATGCCCACTTTTCTTAGTCTTCTAATCCCTTCCTCTACTGTCTGATATAGCAATTTAGGTATTTCAAATTCACCCTTTGTATTGTTCAGCTTTCCCATAACTGGAGAAAAATACCTGACACACACAACATAAATGAGAAGTTTAATTTGGCTCAGAGTGTTAGAGAATTCAGTCCATGGTTGACAGTCTCCAAGGCAGAAACAATATGGTAGAAGAATGTGGTGCAGCAAAGCTGCTTAGTTCATGGCAATCAGGAAGCAGAGCACAGGGAAAGAGCACTGGCAAACAATATACCCACACCCCCAGCGAGCCACCTGCTCCATCCGGGCCCCACCTCCTGACAATACAGCAAGCTACAAACATCAGTGGATTAGTTTGCTGATGAGGATAGCACTCCCAAGATCCAGTCACCCCTCCATGAGTCTATTAATTCAATCAAGTTGACAAGATTAACTGGCAAACTTTTCGCATGCCATCATTTCTCACAGGCTTTGGGGAGCTATTGCAGCTGTAATTCTGTACCATCCTTGGTTCGTGAACAAGACATTAAAATTTGTATCCTGAGAGTGTGTCCTTAAGTCAATAAATTCTCCCTGATACAATCATATTTTTGTGCTTACTTGACAAAGCAGTTTTCTTGGAATGGTAAGGTTGGAAATCAAAGTATGTATAGTAAAGAAACAGAACAATTGAGCATGGCTCATTCATTGTAGAAGATTAAAAAAGGAGGGGAAGGGAAGTGATTAGTCTCTTTCCCATTGCTGGGACAAAATACCAGATACCTACAACTTCATGGAGGAGAGGTTTATGTGGTTTGTGGTTTCAGTGGGTTCACTCCAGTTTAACTGGATCCAAGGCAGAAATATCAATGGCATGACTAAGGAAATCTGATTATCCCATGGAAGCCAGGAAGCAGAGGTAGAGAAGGGAAGGGCTGAAGACAAGAATATACCCCTCTAAGTTAAGAACCCAGTGACTCACTTCCTGTAATCAGGCCCTACCTCCTAACAGCCTTACAACTATAAACTCAGCAATGAATTAAACCATTAATGAGTATAGCATCCCCATGACTCAGTCACTTTCTAAAAGCCCCACCTCTGTATACGTGAAACGTTTGAGAGACATTTTTTATATAGATCATGACAGGAAATAAGGAAAAGGAAGGGAAGAAAAAGGAAAAGAAAAGGATATTGTTCAAATAACCAGAAGAATTTTTATTGTTGCTATTTGTTAATTACTTTGTGTGCTGTTATTGCTCGTGGTTTTTTTTATTGTTATGTTTATTATATTTATTATGATATGGAAAATTAGATGTATTTTTGTAGTTTACATCTAAAATGCTGCCACCAAAACACAGTCTCCGGTGTTCAGAGGTCAGGCTTTTGCAGAATGATTGCATCATTGGGGTGTTATACTCATCAGTAGATTAATCTATTAATGAATTCATACCTAAATGTACTGTTAGGAACATTTAGGTGGGGCCTGGTTGAATGCAGCAGGTCACTGGGAGAAAAGTGACTTAGAAGGGTATATTGTTATCCTTGACTCCTCCTTCTCTCTCTCTCTCTCTCTCTCTCTCTCTACTTCCTGATTGCCACAGGGTGAGCACTTCTCCTCTGACATGCCCTTCACCATGCTTTTTCTGCATTGGAACCAGCCAGCCATGGACTGAACCCATTGAAACCATGAGCCAGTAAATCTTTCCTCCTTTAAATTATAGATGTCAAGTATTTGTTCCAGCAACAAGAAAGTGACTGATACAGCATATGTGGAAGTTTCAAAGAAATAAATCTGAAGAAAGCACAAAACTGGGGTTGCTAAGGCACACTGATGTATCAGGCTATGTTAATTGGGTGAACCACCAGTTAGAGGGGAAAGCAAAAGTTACAGACTGTGAGGAATCAGCTAAGTCATAGAAATTAAAAGTAGTTAAATGTTAAAAGATGAAGTCATATGGAATGTCCAAAGTTCATGTCAAACAGGTGTACTACTACAGATGTAGAACAAGAGCAAAACATTAGTTAAGTGATTGGAGAAACGGAAAAAGGCAGCAGTAAGGAGCAGGCACGAGGCATTCCTGAGATTGAATCTGCATAACAGCAAGGTTGCCTGGAAAGAACTGAATGGGAAAGGGTTAGAGTTGTAAACAGGGGGCTAACTACAGAGTGGAGGACCATATCGCTCTTTGAGGTTAAGTTTAGGCTTTGCTTCGGTGGTGTTGAGATGAAGACCTGCAGGCTTTAAACATTTCCCCAGTGATACTACGCTGAGAGCAAAGGAAATGGGGATGTAGCAATCCAGAAATGAGACTAATGTAAGGTAACAATGGTCTTATGTAGGTAGCTCCTTCCACTCCATGACTTTTGCTTTCAGATATTTGCACCATCATGTAGTTCCCTTTCATGTTGAATATGACTGATCTATAATCAATAATCAATAGGATATTATAGAAACCATAGTGTAATTCCCAAGATGAGGTCATAAAAAACATTGTGGCTTCCTCCTTGCTTCCCTTGGACCCCATGCTATGGGGAAGACAACTGTCAGGTTGTGTGGCCAATGAAGCTATCTTATGGAGGGGTTCATATGGCAAATGACTAAGGCCTCCTACTAACAGCCAGCACTAATTTGTGCAGTATGTATGTGAATATTTTAGTTACTTTTTCATTGCTGGAACAAAATACCAAATACCCACAAAGTATAGGATGGAGGAGGAAAAGTTTATTTTAGCTTATAGTTTTTAAATATACATTTTTATTTTAAAGAGAAAAAACAATAACAAAATAACAACACAAAGACAAAAATAAAACAACCAAAAAAATAAAAAAGATATAGAATTTCAAAACAAGATGATTGGAAATTAACAATGGTTGTTATATTACATATTGTTATTTTCAACAAAGTTGCTCTGATAACCAGATGTAAGAATGCAAGATTGATCAAACAATTAAAGAGAATAAAAATTAATAAAAACATTAGAAATGGTACAGAGCTTCACTAAACAAGATGGTAGGAATTCAACAGTGGTTGTTATATTGCATATTGTTGTCTTCAAATAAGTTGTTCATATTACCAGATATAAGCATGCAAAATTGGTCAAAAAAATTTAAGCAATAACTGTTCCTTTCAATAAACAAATAGACATCAGCAGTACAATTATCCCAGCTATCCTTGTATATACATGTATATTTTCCTTTCCTTCTTTCTTTCTTTTCTCCTTTCCTTCGTCTCTGTTATTTCTCCCCTTTGAGCAATTTCTTTCCCTTTCACAATATCTATTGTACCTTTATTTACTCTTTCAGGTTCTTACACTAGGGAGACAATATGATGTTTACACTTGTAGGTCTGATTTATTTCACTTATGAATATGGTCTCTAATCACACCCATTTACCTATAAAAGCCTCAAGTTTATCTTTTTTATGCTGAATAATGCACCATTGTATAGAAGTACCACATCTTTTTTATCCATTCCTCAGCCGATGGGCATTTGGGTTGTTTCCAAGATTTAGTTAAGACAAATTGCACAGCTATAAACAGGGTACACATATATTGCTGTGGTATAATGTTTTCAGTTCTTCTGGAAAAATAATAAGGGGAGTAGCTGGTGTTACAGTTTGTGTCTAGATGTCCCCCCAGTGCTTCATAGAGTCATAGGGCAGACTTCTAGAGATTTTGATTGATCCATGGTCCAATGCTGGGGTTATGGTTGTGAGTGCTACACCTGCACTGGGGTGGGGAGCCTTCATACAATATAAGGAGGGAAAAAGTCATGCTCTCTGCTGCTTCTCCCTTTTTGCTCTTGCTGTTTTTGCTGTTTCACACCACCATGAGCTGTTGCCATCTGCCATGAGCCATTCTGCCTTGGAGCCAGCTGAGTATAGACTGGAATCTCCACACACTGTGAGCAAAATAAACCTTTCCTTCCTTAATTTTGGATGTCAGGTATTTTGTCCCAGCAATGAGAGAAGGCTATCCAAGACAGCTAGGTTGAATGGGACCTCTAATCCTAGTTTTCTGAGGAATCTCCACAATGATTTCCATAGTGGTTGTACCAGTCTATGCTCCCACCAACGTTGGAAAAGTGTTCCCCTTTCCCTACAGGCCGTCCAGCATTTGATGTTGGTTGACTTCTTGATGGCCATTCTTTCTAGGGTGAGATAGAAGCTCAGTGTTGTTTTAATTTACATTTCTCATATGACCAATGAGGTTGAACATTTTTTCTTATATTTATGTGCCATTTGCATTTCTTCATCTGAGAAATATTTAGGGTGGAAATATTTTATTTCTGTATTAATTTTTTTTTGTTGTCTTTTTGAGACAGGGTCTCAACATGTAGCTTAGGCTGGCCTTGAGCTCACTTTGTAGCCCAGGGTGGTCTCAAACTCACAATGATCCTCCTGTCTCAGCCTCCCGAGTGCTGGGATTACAGACGTGCACCACCACTCCCTGCTCTCCATTAATTTTGAAGGATAGTTTTTTGTAGGGCACATCCATCTGAGTTGGAAGTTGTTTTCTTTCAGGACCTGAAATATTTCATTCCAAGCTCTTCTTGGCTTGATGGTTTGTGTTGAGAAATCTGCCTGATTCTGATGGGTTTTCTTTTATAGGTGATTGGTTTCTTTTTTCTAACAACTTTTAATATTCTCTTCTTTTTGCTGAATTTCTGTGATCTTGATTATTATGTGTCTGGGTGTAGATTTATTTTGGTTATGGCTAATTGGAGTTCTATGTGCCTCATTTATATGTATGTCAGATATTTTTTCCATGTTTGGGAAATTTTTCTGCTACTACTTCTGCAAATAATCTTTTTATGTCATTTGTGCTGACTCCTGCTGTTTATTGACACCTATTAGACTTATGTTGTTTTTCTTTGCATCATCTTGCAGATATTGAATTGTTGTCTTGGTTCTTTGTTATTTTTAAGAGATCCTTGCAGAGGAGAAACAGTGGCATGGCAGCAAGAAACAGAGATAGATCAGGGGGAAAGGGAAGGAGGAAGATAGACCCTTACAGGCTGCACCCCCAGTGACACACCTTCTCCAACCAGGCTTTACCTCAATATCACATTTACGTATAAACTCATCCATGGAACAGTCCACTGATGAGTATTATGTCTCCATGATCCAGTCATTTCTCCAACCCACATCTCTGAGCACATGAATCTTTGGGGGGACATCTAGATATAAACCATAACCACCCAAGATTGAGTAATTCACCAAGGGTAGAAGTTTATTTAGCATAAGTTTCTAGAGGCTGTCAAGTCCAAGAGCAGAGGGCTGGCTAACTGGTGAAGGTCTTCTTGTTATATGATAACATGGTGTAGGCCATCATATGGCAAGATGGAGCAAGCTGGCTCAGGTCTCCCTTTTCTTATGAAGTCGCTGATGCCATTGTGGGGGCACTACTATCATGCCCTAGCCTAATCATAATCAGCTCCCAAAGGCCCTGCCTCCAAATAACATTGACATATGAATTTGGGAACTAAATTTACAACACACAAACTTTTGAAGTACACATTCAAACCATACCAGTTGGGTTACACAGAAAGCTGCCAGCAGTGAGTGGGGTTCAAAGCAGGAAAAACTGTGTAACAGGACAAGGCTGTATGATACAAACAGCCTTTCTGCTTTGGCATAGCCTATACTGTTGGAGGTATAATGAAAAATATTTATATTGCAGCATTTATGGAAAGACTAATAGAAAAATCACAATACAGGATCCTTATGATTGTGGAACAAGACTATGCCAACTTCTGTGAATGAGTCTTCTTCTTTTGAAAAATACTCCTAGCTTCCAGTGAGACTTGGCAGACCATGGACTCAGAACTGGCTAGTGTGAGCTAGGTTCTATTGGACACATCAAGTCAGGCATGACCAGCATTAAAACTTTCATAGAATGCAATATGTACTTTCTGGAACTAAGCATAAACAAGATCAAAGAATACAAGCAAACTGTGTGAGCAAGTAACCCAGATTTCCTTGTCATTCACTACAGTTGCCCTAGAATCCCTCCACAAGCTTCCTCTGTGCTAAACAAGGAGGAAAGAAGACCAAGCATGGTTTAATGATAGGTTAGCTCAATGTATGGGTAAAGCTAAAAATGGATGACAGCTATATGAAAGTCTTATCAGGATTAAGTGATTAAAGATTGCCTAATCCGAAGAAAGGAATCCCACATAATATAGTATCTGACCAGACAACTCTTCATGGCATAAGAAATGGAGAGACTGAGCCTATGAACATGGAATCCATTGATCATATCACATAACTCACCATGTAGAAGCCACTACTAGATAAAGTATTGGAATGGCCAGTTAAAGATCCAGCTGAAGGGGCAACCCTCTCAGGTCCCACTCTGTCCCTCTTAGACAGAAGCTTTCTTTCTCTCAATAAATACTTCCTACTCCATTAGATTTAATTCTTTTATTTTAGAGAACACAAACTCGGCATATCGGACATCTAGCAGGCTCTTGCAGGGGAATACAAGAGCTGACCTCCCCTTGCCCTGCTCTGTGCCCCACTCTGCACTCCAGTTCCATCCAGTGGGAACAACAACCACCACAACAAAAGATCCAGGTGAAGTGACAGCATGAGGTGACAACTACAATGATGACATCCTCTAGGGCAAGATGGGGTATGCCTTGAATCAGATAGTATTCTAAGAGGGTGCTGTGTACCCACCAGAAAGTATATGTGGGTCCCAAAAGGTTGTGTGGGAATGCATGTTGCTCCCCTTAACATCACTGCAATGATTCATTGGGCTTTCCCGTTCCCATAACTCTGGACTCTGCAGTTAGAGGTCTACTTGCTCACAGACACAGAGAGATTCAATTGGGCTACAAATGATGACTGCTTCTAGATGCCTGAGCCTAGCTAAGATAGTTGTACTACTGATTTTTATTGCTTTATTGAAAGGAACAGTTAATGTTTAATTGTTTGATCAATCTTACATGCCTATATTTGTTTATCTGAGCAACCATTTTGAAGATATCAATATGTAATACAACAACTGTTGTTAATTTCCTATCACCTTGTCTGAAATTCTGAATTGTTGTATTTTTTGTGTTATTTTGTAAATGTATGTGTGTTTGTTAATGTTTTTGTTCTTTTATCTTTAATATAGATGCTTGAGCCTCCTATGGTCAAAGAGGTAAAAAACTAGCAGATAAGAAAAGGAATGGCCGTTTTGTGGGAATCAGTTGATGCTGATCAGTAAAGGAAGCTAGGGTTGCTGGTACCCAGCGTGGTAGGGTGGAATATGTGTGGAATTCCAGTGACTTGCTTGGATATCTCTTGGTCCCCCTTTGCCCAAACATGACTGAGAATGGACAAGAGCAGCAACCCTGGCTGGAGGATGTACTCAGACCCTTTAGGAATGATTGAGGCATTTAACCTGGTAAGCTGCTGAGATCCACCAAGGTTGGAGCTAAGGTTTAGAGGGGTTAGAGGAGATCATGGAGGTATATGATGAGGACCAGCTGTGGCCTTGAGACCAATTGCAGTGACAGGGGTCACACCATTAACTTTCCTCTTCTAAGCTTCCTTACAGGAACAACAGTTCTGGAAAAGAACTGTTTCCTGCATTCAAATGCAGAAAGGGATCCACATAATTCAGGGATAGACTACAGCTCACGCAAGGTGTCACTCAGGTTGCCTTTCAAGCCAAGGCTTGCTGCCCAGTTTCAGCCTGCAGGAGTACTCTAAGTGGAAGCCCACAGCTTTAGCTCCTGCTGGATCTGTCCAGTGTTCCAAGTACAGTCCTATTCTTCCCCACTGGCCCCCACCAATGACAGCAAGCCAGCGTGGTACAAGGGTCTCTCCTTTTCTGCCCATGGTTGCACTCCAGCTCCAGAGCTCCCTGGTGGGCTGCTGAAGACTGTCACATTTGCATGGAAGTCTGACAGCTCCCTGGTTCCATCCTGCCTTCTCCCTTGACTTTAGTGTTGCAACCAGGAGCTCTCTGCACTCTGAATTCCATATCGGTATCTCCTTGAGAAGCTGGGCTGTGACAACACCTATTTCAAAAATTCCCTGACTGTCTCCTTTGTTCTTCCTTCCTACAATGCCAATTGTTTTCCATAGCTTTAAATTGGAAGGAGCTGTGTCTATTCTTCCAAGCATTCTTACTCACCAGGATTCTGCACTTTTTAATTCCCTACAGCATTAACCACACATATCCATGCTCCCTGAGTGCAGGGACTGTTTCTTAGACTTCTGCATATTCCTAGTAGACTGTTTAATGTAAACTAGCTAACAAACACATTAAACTTAATCAGTTTGATAATCAAGATCCCTGGGAACCTGTCAGACCACAAACAATGCCAAGTCGATTAAAGACACATCAGCCAGAGGCAACAAGAAGTCAGAAAATGCTACGTGGGCCCCAGCTTTGGCTGGCTTTTTTACTACAGTACTCTATTTCTGAGAGATTCATTCGTTTCCCATCAGTCACTACACAGAAGTGTCATTATGTTTTCAAAGAACTTGTAATTTGGCAGTTAGTTTTATTATTATTATTACTATTATTATTATTATTGACATGGCCATGACAAAGAGACCACCATAGGGACAAAGTACAAACCACTTACCCATTTAAAGCATTATTTGTGTTTTCTTTTATAGTATTCAGAGATTTAAGAGCAGTTTCTTGCTAAAACATGAGGCTTTTCACCTGCATCTACAATTGCCAATAGGTGACTATAAGTAGAACAAAACTTGACCTTCATTTTATAAAACTCAGGGTCAAATTCTTTTTTTTTTTTTTTGTACTGGGAATCCAACTCATGACCTTGTGCTTGCCAGGCAGGCACTTGCACCACTGAACTGCACCCCCAGACCTCAAATTCTTTTTAGCTCTGAGTATACGCATGTTAGTCATTTAAGGAGTGTCTGTATAAAAATTGGCAGAACAAAGTTTACTAGCCCTATATTTGCTTAACCTATGCCGTCCCCCTCAAGACAAAAGGCACTGAAACATGAATAACTAACCTAATTTTCGGGATTCTCAGGAACTTCTGATTGTCAGCATTTACAGTGTTCAGTTCCAGACCTTTTCTCTCCTCCAACAACTCCTTGGAAGTGTCCAGCCATTGTCCTGCGGTCACCTGAACTCCAAGAAAGGCAGAGCCTCGTGTGACAGACTGCTCCAAGCAGAAATCCTCCTTTCACAGGAATGGAATCACCCCTCAAGCAAGGAGGATTCAAACAAGCCCGAGATAATGATCGACCTGGCCCTGACCCACCTTAGCCAGTCTTTAAAAGCTGGCCTCCTGCATTTGTGGATGAGTAAGCCTAAACCACTACATCAGAGTGTGGCCCTTCCAGCTACTTCAGCTGGAACACTTTCCCTCTTTGTTCTTACTTATTTTCTGAGGGGACCAGCTTGGTCTTTGTGGGAGTTATGCTTGCCCATATTTTCCCTTACATTTAACTAAAACCCTTTGGCTGAAAATTCATGTTTCAGTTTTAATTTTCATTGCAAGGACCCTTGTTAACCTATTATATTATTATTACTATTATTGTTATTAATGCCTTGCAACAGGCCCATATAGTCCAGCCTCTTCTGTACAACAAGGAAAGAATTGGCAGTATACATCCAGTAGTAAGTAGCAAGCAGTTACATTTATTGAAGATCATGGGAAGTTGTGCTCAGGGCAAGTCCATGCCAACAAAAGACATGGCAGCGATAGCAAAAGGTGTTAGGGTAACAGAGAAGGCACAGCTGGCTGAAATAGCAGCAATAGCAGCAGCAGCAGCAGCACCAACAGCAGCAGCAACGGCACCAACAGGAGCTGCTGCGTATAGATAAAATCAGGATTTTGTAATTTAAAGGCCAGGGGTTTTCCCTTGGGGACCTCCCTCTGAATCATTATGTGTGATGGGCAGGAATGCTTGACAGGATGCAGTGTTATTTTAGGGGCTCTCCACATACATGTGCATCCCAGAATCCACTCTGAACTTAATATGAAATGTAGTACATATCAACCGTTAATGAGGTGGGAGGAGGGTAAAGGTGACTGAAAATCAGGCTAGGAGATCCAACAGTCATGTGCTCTTGCCAACAGCATCAGAGATCGCCTGGGTTTATGTGATTTTATTTTCCACCTCTCTTAAGACAGTGGAAGCAGGAATGACCCTAGGGACTGTTTAGAATTAAACAGAGGAAAGCGACTCTCTCAGCTCCGCCCTTTCTAACTGTACTTATTATTATTGCATTAAGGATTTAATAGGGCCTTACACCTGCTAGGCAAGCACTCTACCTCTGAGCTCCAACCCAGCCTATGAATTTCATTATTTTTTAAAAAAGATGTATTCTATATGATTAATGAACAATTTGTTATATTTTTGGAATGCTGGGAGGAAAATCTTTTTCCTTTTCCAACTTGTGATCCAGAGTTGGGGGATTTTCAAATATCTTAGAATAGACAGATTAACAGGACAAAACATCAGGTTATTCATGTGTACACTCAGGAGCTTTCAATGAGGGAGAACTCAAGAAATAGTCCAAAATAAAGATTTGTGTATCTTAATTTAACGCAGAGAGGAGGGTTAAGTAGTATTTAGGTTTTCAGTGAGCGAGTATAGAAGGTTCCACACGTTTTTTTGATGCTAATGTATATGCAACAATTTCTCTCTTCCGTGGCTGAATAGGCAGGACACTGGGGGTGGCGGGGCGGGGGGGGGGTGCGCTGCGTTTCCGGAAGGCTCTGCTTTGGCGGGATACAAAACTTTTAGATAACATTTCTTCCTGCGTCTTCTGAAGCTTAAAGGTTTTCACTCACAAATAATCTTTCAGCCAAGTCGGGACGTGGTTAGGGGCCGTCTGAAATCTTGGGATGTGCCTAAGCTTGCCCGCTTGTGAATTCTTGCTGTCAGGGTAGTAGGCAGTGGTTTGGGGCAGTCCAGAACGGGCCAAGAAGTAGCTCTTCAAAAAGCTCCAGAGAGGGTAAAAGAGAGAAATCATCGCTGTTCTTAGGAAGGATCTGTGGTGTGGAAGGAAGTGCAGAGCGATCTAGATCAGGCAGATCGCGATCTGGGGCGCGGGGTCGAGAGTCTGGGAACCAGGGGAGCACGGGGGTTCCGTCTGATGGCCGTGCATGTTTGCTCAAGATACTGCCTCAAATGCACGGCGAGGAAATGATCTCGAAGCGGTGGGGTGGTGGAGAAGATTCGTCCACACTGGAAACTGCGCGCCCGGGGTCAGCTCTTTCTGGCTGGGTGGGGCGGAGAGTCAGAGGACGCCCCGTGGCCCGTGTCGCACGTCACTCGCCTCTTCCAGGGCTGGGTATAAAAGCCTCCACCAGAGCCCCAAGAGCACTCTTACTTCCTCTTCTTGCCTCGCAGCTACGCGCGCTCAGCGGGGAGCCTCACCCTCGTCGGTCCTGGAACCCAGGCAGGGGGTGGCGCCTGCAGGGGCAGTGCCGTGGTCGCCGCGGATTTGCTAGCGCCCGCTTGCCTTCCTTTCCACCCGCTCGCCACCGCCGCTGACTTTCGAGTCTGACCCCAGCACCCCGTCGGTGCGACCTGGCCTCTGGACCCTAGCGGCGAGCGGGAAAGCGAAAGCGCTGGGCTCCGCGGAGGCGCCGCCCGGGGCCGCCTAAGTTTCGATTCTCGCCGAGCGCGTCCGCGCGCCATGGCGGACCCGACGGTCTGCTGCTTCATCACCAAGATCCTGTGCGCCCACGGCGGCCGCCTCAGCCTGGACGAGCTGCTCCGCAAGATCGAGCTCTCCGAGGTGCAGCTCCTGGAGGTGCTCAAGGAGGCCGGGCCCGACCGCTTCCTGGTGCTGGAGACCGGGGACAGGGCCGGCGTCACTCGCTCGGTGGTGGCCACCACTCGAGCCCGCGTCTGCCGTCGCAAGTTCTGCGACAGACCCTGCGACAACCTGCACCTCTGCAAGCTCAACCTGCTGGGCCGGTGCCACTATTCGCAGTCGGAGCGGTGAGTGCGCGGG
>NW_004955494.1:3926857-3991315 GCF_000276665.1 Chinchilla lanigera
CCTGGAGCGAGCCCCAGAAGACCCTGGCTGGCGGGGACAGGCTCCCTCTGCCCGTCCCCGCCCGTGAGAATCCTAAGAATAAAGTACTCTCGGGTTAGCCACGGCCTGGAGAAGGGAAAAGTTGGAGGCAGGTTTGCGGGCCGGGCGACCCCCCTAAGCCTCCACCCCGGGGATCTTGGGTCTCCCTGGCTCCTGCCGCGGCCCCTAGACGTGGGGCGCCCTCCCCGGCCGCGTGGGCACCCGAGGCGCTTCCACGCGCCGGCGCGGGGCTCTTCTGGGTCCCGCCGCTCGCCGCCCCGCGTCCGGGTGACCGCTGGCTTGGCGCGTCTCGGGCACGGGCCGCACCCCCAGGCCACAACGGTCCCCTCCAAAGCCACCGAAGAAGTGGTGCTTCCCTCCTCCTTCCCTCCCGTGTCTGCGCGTGGCCCGCACCCCTGGCCACTCCTTCCTGGGACGGCGCAGTGGATTGAAATAACGCAGCTTGTTTATTCCAAAGCATCTGCATCTGCATCTGCGTATGTCTCCCCGGCTCTGTGTTTTGGTTTTAGTTTCCTTACAGTACTGGGGACTGACCCCAGGGCCTTGACCCTGAGCTACATCTCCAGCCCCTTGTTGATGTTTTATTTTGAGACAACCGTTCCCTAAATCACTAATTTGCCCAGGCGGGGCTTAAATTTGGGATCCTCCTGTCTCAGCCTTCCCGGCTCCCGCCAACCTCTTAATCTGTTATATAAATCACCAAAACCTTTTTGTGACGGCTCATTCGTCCTCTGCCCCTTCCTCCTTCCCATCTGCTTCCTAATGAATGCCTTGTTGAATTAACGAATGGTTCTTTCTGGACACTGTTTTTCCCTGTATCTTATCAGTCCCACCCTAGTTCTGTTCAATTATTTTTTTCTCGGTAGAGTACTTTTCCCACCTTTCTGTCCTTGAAAACTAACTGATGCCTAGTGACCAAACTGTGGTCATCAAATTTCGGGCGGGCACTTTCGAGCTACCTTATTTAAATATTTAATATGTTATGAGGCAACAATTTGAGTCTGTTTCTAGTTGTTGAGGTAACAGTGTCGCAACTGAAGAAAGAAGTAAATCACAAGAAGAAGAAAGTGGTAGAGAAAAGAGGAAGAAATGTCCTAGCACATTCTAGCACATTCTAGAATGTTCTAGCTTGATACTGAACAACAACAGCGTTGGAAGTCTTTGTAACCTTTTCCTGTTCTTATCTGTTTTGTAAAGAAGAATTTTTCACCAACTAGAGTTGACTTTTGGTTTTAAAAGTTTCAGTTTTCCTGGTTTCTTGTTTGTTTGCTTTTTGCTTTTCTGTTTTCAAAACTCAGGATTGAACGGACAGCCTGGTGCATCCTAGGAAAGGGACCTGTCACTGAGCGACATTCCCAGTCCTTCTATATTTTATTTTGAGCCAGAGTCTTGCTAAATTGGCCAGGTTGGACTCTAGGTTGCGATCTTTCTGCTTCATTCTCCTGAGCCGGTAAGGTTATAGTCGTGGGTCTCCACACTCGCTCTCTATGGAGTTTCTCAACGCACTTGAAAATAGTGAGAGGAGAATGTTGACTCCTTCGGACCTTTCTTTTTTTTTTTTTTTTTTATTTGTTTTGTTTTGTTTTTTTGGTTTTTTTTTTCCGGTACCGGGAACCGAACTCACGACCTTGCACTTGCCAGGCAGGCACTTTGCCGCTGAGCTAAATCCCCAGCCCCCGGACCCTTCATTTTGATTCAGCAGTTTTTAAAACATGGCCAGTCTCCTTTCACTTATTCTGCCTTTGCCATTGCTGACTCCATCAGTGTTTTATTTTAAAGCAAATCCTAGCATCATTTGCTTCATAATTCCTTCACTATCTCAAACAGGAGTACTTTTTATTAACAATCACGAAACCATCATCTTTTTTTATTTTTTATTTTTCATTGTTTTATTTTTTGGTGCTAGAGCTGGAACCCTGGCTGTCTCGCTTGCAGGCAAGTTCTCATACTGAGCTCCATCTGTGGCCCAGTGATTAAATGTTTTTAATAATACTATAATGTTATTATTCTCTAATACCAGTTTTCAAATTCCTTGTCTCATAAATTCAACTTATATTTTCAGGAGAAAAAAACCCCTACACAAACATAATCTGTACATGTTTTTAGTTTTATGAAAATTATTATGGCATTTTTTTCTTTCTTGATTTGCAAACATCAAAATCAGTTTAGCCTATAGAGTGGTTTGTTAATCTACATCTTTCTGTAATTTAAAAGATGATATATAATATAGGGATTATTTTGTCTGTGCAAGTTTGGATGGACCCTCCAGAGAATTCAGTAAATTTTTTTTTTTTAGTGTATTGATCAAAATCTTAGTTTTACATTTGCTGGTTCAGCTGTATTTTAAAATTTCTGTTTATATCACTTTTGAGTTTGGGAATAGAAACTTTCAATCTATTGTAATATAGAATTTCCTAATAAGCACCTATGGAGAGAATTTTTTTTCCTCAGAATCTGGAAAACATTTCCCACTAGACATGCTTTTTAATATTCTTCCCCTAGCAACTTTTATAAGAGCTGTCTTCTCAAGCTTGATGCCTGTGTAAGGACTTTCTTGGTGCATCTGTGAACTAAAAAATAGCTATGGTGATGTTACCAGAGACTTGAATAAATGGTTCGTGTGTTTACATGGAGATAATTTGCATTTTGTTGGACTTACAAACTTCCTCTGCAGTGCTATTATTTATAGATAGGTTTTCTTTCATTCTCTAGTTTCTATTTTATTTATTTGTTTGTTTATATTTATTTATTTATTTATTGCCAGAGTGCTTTGACCTGGATGTTTTAATTGAAAACAGAGCTTTCTTAGGTGTTGTATAATCATTTGTTCTGGTACATTGTTTTGGCTATTTGTTTGCTTTGCTGAAATACATTCTCCACGCATGGAGCAGTTCAAATCCTAATTCTGACATGAACAACAACCAGCATTTGTTGAAGTATACGCCCAGATCTGTGAAAAATACAGCAGAGTGATGTCCCAGTTAGTCTTCCGATGGCTCCTGAAGGTAGGTACAGGAAGTCCCATCTCGGTGGAATTAAACCTCCTCATTTGCTGAAGATCTCATAGCTGGTAGCTGGCAGAGTTGATGTTTGAATATGATCACCATGACTCTTTTCCGTCTGTTTGTTTGGCTTATGCGACCAGGTTTCTCTGTGTAGTTCAGGCTGGCCTTGAACTCACTGTGTAGCCCAGCCTGGCTTTGGACTTGTGGCAATCTACCTGCCTCAGTCTCCTGAGTGCTGAGATTACAGGTGTGTGCCACCACGCCCTGACTGGCATGACTTTTTAAGTATCTGCTTCCATTGTCCAGTAACTCTGTGACATGTGATCTTTGATTAATTAAAATATTAGCAATATTTTAAAAGCATGATTTCTGTTTAACGTTCAAAGTAGGCTGGCTGAGTGTCTTTGGCTTGTTTTGTGGTTTCTGCCAAGGTGGGTGTTTCCTCTGAGCTCTTCCTTGTTTGCAAACTTTTGCCATTCCCTCTCGGTTAATTGAAACCTTGGGTCGGGGTGGGGAGATGGAAAGAGGCCTAGTTGACAGTTTCGTAATTTGAAAAAAAAAAAAAAAAAAAAAAAAGAGGTATGGTGGCACATGCCTGTAATTCCAGCACTCAGGAGGCTGAGGCAGGAGGATCGTCACAAGTTTGAGGCCAGCCGGGAATACCTAGTGAGTCTGAGACCAGCTTGGACTACATAGCAAGACCCTGTCTCAAAGAGCCCTAAAAACAAGCACCATAGTATATGTACTCTGAATATATAAGGATATTGCAAAAATGTTGTATAATAAGTTTATAACTCATCTCCAAGAATCATTGCTTACATTTTTCATATTTGCTTCTTTTAAATGAAATTAAAAAATCATAGTAGCCTCAAGATATTTTTTGTCTACCCCAATGTCATTTCCCTCTCCTCAGAAACAATTTTGATGTATATCCTGCCCTTCCTGGTTTTTACTATTTCTAAACATACAGATTTATGTTCATATAAAAATGTATTATTAATGAAAGTTAGAATTTTTACTCAGTGTTGTATTTTGGAGGGCTATTGATGCTGACACATTAGGATCTAGTTGGGGTTTTTTGTGTTTTTGTTTTTTGAGATAAGAGTTTCACTTTGTAGTTCAGACTGGCTTTGAACACACCCTGCATAGCCCAGACTGGCCTTGAACTCCTGGGGATCCTCCTTCCTCAACCTCCTGAGTGCTGGGATTACAGACTGCGGCACCGCACCAGCTGTTTTGTTTTGTTTTGTCGGGGGAGAGTGAACTCTCTATCACTGAGTTACACCTCCAGCCTGGTGTATTCATTTGAACTGACTATGAAAATAAAGATGGTGAACAGTATTTCATCATACGACATACCACAAGTCAGTCACCTGGTCCCCAAGTGATGGGTATTCACACTGTTAGTTTCTTGCTACAAAAAACTGTGCTGCCGAGAATACACATTTGTTTCATCTGGGGGCTGAACACTGCTGCTCCGCTGTCCAAGCAGCCCACCGGGATCATAACCCAGCCCCAATAAAATATTAGAGGGACAAAGTTTAACTGAAGGAAGACACTTTATTTGTAAATAGGAAAAGGAGAAGATAGATAGCTACCCTGATAAGAATCAGGGTAGGGGGCTCCAGAAAGATGGAGGACCTGTGGGCTTTTGTTCCTAGCTACTTTTATAGGAGGGTGAATGATGCTTCTCCCGCACCCCCGACCTGGAGCTTGCCCTAACTGGATTGGCTTCCCAGCGCCTCTGCCTAATGTCATTTCTTCTGGTGGTCTACACGCAGCTTTTGTCTGTTTACTTGTCCTTGACCTACCTTTCAAGGCCTTATCTTTGGGCTGGGCATCTAGTTGTTGTTGGTGGGGTGTTGGGTGTGCCTTGCTCTTGGTTAGCTTAGCGTTAGTAAGGGCCTGTGGATAGCTATTATACTCTATAATGACCCTAGAGGGAGTAACATAGTGACTGTAGCGTGAACACACACGTATATGTGTATGTGTTAGTGCACAGGTGTAAGTACATCCTGCCTTAATAAAGTTAGCCCCCCCCCCTGCTTCCCCTGTACTTTTTAGAGGTGGGGCGACCATCGCATGTGCACTTGGCTTCCCTCTGTGTCCTGCCTGGCAGCTCTTTCTCTGGTCTCTTGGTGCGAGGCCCAAGGCCATTTCTTTATCTGGATTTTCATTTTCCCTGTAGTACCTCTGTCCTTGACTTGCTTCCCGGGGGAAATTTTCTAGTAAAATTCATTTTTAACTCTTTCTAGTCAGGATTAGCTAGATGATTCAATAAGCCCTCTACTATATTTTCTTGTTTACAGACCCCTGAATCTACACATTTAAGTGTTGATGCTCATGGCAAGGGTGTATCCTGGGCAGATCCTTACCATGGAATTGCTATACTGAGTGGTTACACACCTCCACCATTTCCAGGTTCTGACCAATCAGAATGAAAGGTGTAGAAGAGTGGCAGAACATGTGCTTAGTTTGTACAAGGTCCTAGGTTTGAAGCCCAGCATCCCTCCAAAACAATTTTCTCATTAAAGTTCTTTTTATGTAAGCTGTGTACCCCCAGTCAGTCAAAGAGTAGAACACTGCATGTCTACACCCTCCCGAATTCTCTTCCTTGATCACCAATGGTCTCCTTCTTACAGATGGTAATGAGAGGTAAGTGTGATTCTATATTTGGTCATTATTTTTCCCCATGTGTATTTTTTTTTTTTTCATATCATAAAGCAGTATTTTGGACCATTTTGCCAACCCCATAGATGGTATCAACACTGAAGGTGCAAATACAGTTGACCTCTATATATTATATAGTGGTCATACATATCAGTGGGTTCAACCCACTGCAGATGGAAAATATTTGGGCAAAAGAGTCCATCTGTACTAAAAACGTACAGACTTCTCTCCTGGTCCTTATTCGCTGAGCAATCCAGTGTAATAACTACTTACATACCATTTACATTGTATTAGATATTGTAAGTAATTAGAGATTATTTAAATTATGGAGAGGATATGTGTAGGTTATATGCATGTACTACACCTTGTATATAAGGGCCTGAGCATCTGGGATCTCAGTATTAGGAGATCCTGCAACCTATCACCTGTGGATCCCAAGGGATGGATATATGGGCTTTGTTTGCTAAACTTAATACTTCTGAGATTCACCATCTGAATATATAGTGCTCTGTTGCTCTACCATCTTCTGCCTGGGCACTAGGCTTTACAGGTCTCGCTCATGGTGGTTGTTTGCCTGCATCTCTACTTACTTTTTGAGGAATCCTTGCTGCAAGGGAATTGTGCCCATCTAGAGCCTGTGTCTCCCTCTACCCAAACTTACACCACACCCTGGGTTCTTGGGCCACTTCCGGGGCCGGTGTATGTGTCTTCCTTCTTCCCCTGGTCTTTCCTTAGACGGATGGAATTTGCATATACTGGACGGTGGGCTGATTGCCTCTGAATTCATCCCTGAACTGAGATTGCCTCTGAATGCACTAGCAGTGCGATGGAGCCCGGATGGGAAGAGAAAGGAATAGTGGAGTTGGGAGCTAGGGCTGGCTTCCTCTGCAGTCCTGTGTCCTTTCATAAAACTCTGGAGTGTCCAAGAATTCTAAACTCAAACATGGCCATCTTGGAAATTATAGAAGTATGTTCATTACAGTAGGAAGAAAGAACATATTTTAGTTAGTGGTTTCTTAACTTGATTTATTACTGTTAAATATTTAGGCATATTTTTACTTGGGCCTCCATTTATAGCCTTGGTGTGAGCCTCACAAATATGAGAGGGGTAACTATGGTTCATTGAAATGTATAGCTTTCCTTTGTGTGAATGTACGCAATTGATCCATTTTCTTTGTAGTTTTTTTTTTTTTTTTTCTTTTTTTGTCTTTTTGAGACAGGGTCTTGCTGTGCAGTTCAGGCTGACCCTGAGCTCACTTTGTAGCCCTGGCTGGTCTTGAAATTGCAACGTTCCTCCTGCCTCAGCCTCCCAAGTGCTGGGATTACAGGCATGTGCCACCACGCCTGCTTTTCTTCTCAGTTTTAAAATTGGTATTGTTTTAAATTTTTTTGCTACTAGCCGGGCATGGTGGCACACACCTGTAATCCCAGCACTCGGGAGGCTGAGGCAGGAGGATCATTTTGAGTTCAAGTCCAGCCCGGGCTACAAAGTGAGCTCAAGGCCAGCCTGAACGAGACCCTGTCTCAAAAAGACAAAAAAAAAAAAAAATTTTTTTTTTTTTGCTACTAAACCAAGATTTGCTACTAAACCAAGTTTGAATATTTTGTGGAATATTTTGGTGTGTTTCTTTGTGTACATGCACGCCAAGTTTCCTTAGGTCTGTAGTAGGGGAATTTGAATATTTACCTTAAGTTGTATGATCCCAGATAGTTTTTCAAAGTGTGTTTGCCAAGCTATTTTCCCACCAGCTATGAACATTCCCTTGCTTCATATTCTTGCCAAGTGGCATCTCGAGCCTTTAAAAAGTTGTGTCAATACAAAGAATGTGAAACTGAATCTCAGCGTTGCCTTGATTCTTCATATCGTGTGGGTCCCCAGGCCTTTAGGTTATAGTACTCTGATTTTAACTTGCTTGATGCTTCTTATTTTCATTTTACTCTTTTGGTTATCTGAGTGCCCAACTTATTTTCGTATGTAATAGCCTTCGTTTCACCTTTCTTTCTTTCACCATTTTGAGCAATAGCTTAAATCATTTTAAGTGTAAAATTCTGTGTCAATAAACACATTCATGATATTGTGCAACTATCAAATTCCAGAACATTTTCATCACCCCAGAAAGAATCCCCACACCCATCAGCAGTTGGTCTTCATTCTTCCCTTCCCTCAGCCCCAACAGCCTCTAATCTTCTTTCGGTTTCTATTCATTTGCCTTGGCTGAGCATTTCCCATAAATGAAGTCCTGCCATATATGGCTCGCGGGTTCTGCTTCCTTCACTGAGTATAATGTTTTTTTTTTCTTTTTTAGAGACAGGGTCTCATTATGCAGTTCAGGCTGGCCTTGTGCTCACTTTGTAGTGAGCTGGTCTTGAACTCGTAACGATCCTCTTGCCTCAGCCTCCCGAGTGCTGGGATTACAGGCGTGCACCACCATGCCCAGCAGTATAATGTTTTCAAGATCTGTGTTTTTCTTGTGTGTTGCCACCTTGTTAGTGTGTGTATGTTTATGCAGGAGGGGTCTGCCTGGAAAGGAAGTTTCTTGTGTTACTGATTTGTCTTCTGTCCTTGGAGTCGCTTTGTTTGGGCTGGTGGCCTCAGAGACCTGCTGTACTCTACAGCCTCATGGTACAAAGGCGTGCGCCCCGTGAGAATCATTTGGGAATTTCTATTCTCGCTCCAGATTTGCTTCATTTATTGAACTTCAGTTTGATCAAACTTGACTTCAATGTCTGCAGTGTTCTTTGAAGCAGTCAGAGACAGAATGGATACTGATGGAACCTTAAGGGCATCATGGTAAATTTTTGAAAGGCATATTATGGAGGGTGCGTAATGCCCACATTTATTTTTCAGGAGAATTTCTATTGATGAGTTATTAATTTTAATTTTATGACTTTAATTATATTAAGCATGTATACTTAACAGGAAAGTAAAATGTCAATAAAATAAAATACTAACTTTTAATGTAACAAGTGCTTAGAATAAGCACCAACATTTTCAACATTAACTGTTTACCTGCTTACAAGTCCTAAAGAATAACCACAGAAATGAATCCCTATGTGAACTATGATGAAAATACAAACAAAACTTTATCACAGAAATAATAATCTTTGCTTCAATTATTGTACTAACACAGTCTTTACACATGACAACTGCGTGTTCCATACACAAGTCTCCCATCACTGACAGCACCTGTGCTTAGCTTTCTTTTCCTGTTTGCCAGGCCATGCTTGTCACCTCTCTTGTCTTCCTCTTTTGTCAGGAGCTTCCTATTGTATTATACAATGTCCACTTAGCAGGAAAATGAAATATCAATAAAATAAAATAGCAAATATATAGTGAGTGTTTGGAATAAACATCAACATTTTCTACATCAGCTTACTAAACCAAAAAAAACCAACCAAAATAAATCCCTGAGTGAACTGCAATGAAAATTAATAAAACTCTAATAAATAAATAAAATAAATCAAATTAATAAATCAAATAAAACTCTACCACAAAAAAAATCTTTACTTGAATTATCATACTTAAGGCAGTTAACCTGCCCCATGCACAAATATTGTATCTTTTACACTGATAGCACATGTTTTGTTTTCCTATCTTCTTTGGTAGGACATATTTGACATCTTGCTGGTCTTCCTGTTTCTTTGGATGTTCTTGGGATGTTCACCTGTCTGTTCTCTGGCCTGCTCCAGAATCCTTTTGTGGAGTTCTTTGTGCAGATACATATTGTTCTTCCCTACTGTAATTGATCATTTATCAGTTCAAGTCTCAATCCTCTAAGAAAATTTCTCTGTGATATTTTGTGCTGGTTATTTTCTTTGTAAACTATGGAACCATTTATCCCTGACATGTTTAGGTTCAAGTAAAACACAACCGCTGGCCAATGCTTTGTGTCTGAGTGACATCATAGTTGGTGCATAATTCGTCAATATCTATCCCATCTTTCATTTTGTTGTAAAATGAAATTTCTGGCTTAATTTGTGTTGAAGATTCACTATCTATCTTTTTTTTTTTTGAGACAGGGTCTCACTATACAGTCCACACTCACCTTGAACTCACTGTGTAGCACAGGCTGACCTTGAGCTCACAGGATCCCCAGTCTCCCAAATGCTGTGACTACAGGTGTGCACCGCCATGCCTGGCTACCAATCTTAACATCATGGTGTGATGTTGACAGTAGCAATACTACTTTGTTTCTCTTCACCACATAAGAAGCCAGTGGTTTTTTTTTTCCCAATAAGCTTTTACTGGTACATTTTAGATATATATAATGATCACATTCATCATAGAGAATTTGTACCTGCAGATGATATAACTTTGTTTTTTTTTCCCATCCCCCTACCCTCCCTTCAATCTCTCCTCCCCTCCCCATTTACAAAAGACTTTTTCCTTCTTTTTTCATTTTTGTTTACTTTTCCCTTCTTTTCTTTCCCCCTCCCCTTCCTTTGTTCTCCCTCCCATTTTCTTCCTATTTCACAATATTTATACATTTTGATCTTTATTTACACTTTTGGTTACTTACACCAGAGAAACAATATGGTATTTTTTGTTTGTTTGTTTGTTTGTTTTTTTCCAGTACCAGGAATCGAACTCACGACCTTGCGCTTGCCAGACAGGTGTTGTGCTGCTGAGCTAAATCCCCAGCCCCAACAATGCGGTATTTACACACGTGTGTCCAATGTATTTTGCATAAGAGTACATCCATTTACCTAGAAATGTCTCAAGCATATCCTTCTTTAGGGCAGAGTAGTATAAAACCCCACATCTTCTTTATCTATTCACCAGTTGATGGGCATTTGGGCTGTTTCTAAGATCTGGCTATTACAAACTGTGAGGAGACCAATGTTATGTCTTTCTGAACTCCCAAGATTGTATTGTATATGTCTCTATTGTGAACTTGCAACATTTTTTTCAGAAATCTTGGCTTTGTTCTTTGGAGTAGTCCCTGTGCCAGCCAACTGGTATTCTTTTAACAAATGTGACATCAATAGGTAACTTGTGAACCTACTGTTGAATGTGATATTTGGGTTACTTTTTGAAATATGTGCAAGTCTGTTCTCAATGTCATACAGTTTATTATTGCATGAATAAAGACCTGATGGCTGAGTTCCAGGATAAATTTCTAAATCCAAGGTATAAAATGTTCTCACATCTACCAGGGCATACATTTTTATACCACATTTGGAAGGTTTACTTGGCATATACTGCCAAAAGCTTTGGCAACCATGAAATGATGCAAGTTGCTCATCAGTTGTCAGGTATTCCGATGGTGCATAAATTGCTTGACAATTTGAAACAAAGCTTTCAAAAAATGAGTAAATAGCAGCCAAATGGTCGTGTTTTTTTTTTTTTTTTTTTTTTTTTTTTTCTTGGCAGGTCTTTTTCTCATTATTAAACCCAGGAAATTTTGAAGGAAAACAAATCTGTTGAGTATCATTATTGTTCTAAAAATCTCAGTTCCACACCAGTCACTTCTCCATAAATCATTCAGATTCTGAAGATTAGGATAATAAAGTCCTGCTAGGAAGGCTTTTAGTTCAGATAGTGAGGGACTATGATAAATATATTTTTTGAGTATTAATTTTGATTCATACAGAATGTTTTACTTTTATTTCATTATTAGCATACTTCAAAACATCTTGTAGCATATTGTCTGTTACAGATAGTTTCCAACACTGAATCACAGTGTTAGTGTTCTGTCCAATAGATTTCACCCCTGGAAAGAACCTAATAACATTTCCTTTCCTAGTTCCAACACTGGATCATTCAGGTATACATTACCATTTTGACTTGTCAAATAGTTGCTTGCATTACTGTTTTCTTCCTCATGTGAATCAGAGTCTTCATTCTGTACTTCTCTGTCATATCTTGCTAACTTCTCTGACCTACATGACCCAGGTCATCGCTGGTAGCGGAATCACCTGATGACTCACTTGCAACCTCCTCCCAAAGTTGTAAACTCGGATTTTCATGCAATGTAGTATGAATTGGGCTAATTTGCGAAGAAAAATCAGAAGAAACCATTTAATAAAGCAAATTATACACACACAAAAATGTAACGTGAAGTGTAACGTGGGTAAAACTCATGTGCTGACCCTTTGTCACACGTGGATACACCTCGCTGTTTGTTGTAGCACGTGGGGGAACACAAAGATTGCTTCTTGTATTCCCCCAGTGCAGCTACTGAGACACACAGCTAGCTACCAGTATGCTAAAGTACATGTTTTCATTAGAAAACTATGGTATGGGTGTCCGCTACCCACCCGTAATGCCCCTAGTGACAAACCCTAACCTTAGCCCTAAATAGTGACAACTCGTCTTTATTTTAGTTATGAATAGTCTGTCCTCATGGTACAGAATCTACACATGGTCACACAGAGGGACACGTGTTTCTGGTGGACATGGCAACGGACAGACAGCAAAATACTTCCTACTTTTTACATAACATAGAGATGAGAAAACTATTTAAATTAGTGTAGATTTGTTTTCCTTCCATGAAATGGTTGTAATAATGCTTACTGACCATGTTTACTTTCAAACAGGAATCTGTGATCTTTACCTACAGGCTATTTTGGAATGGATGAGGCCCCCGGGATGGGTATATGGAAAAGGAGTAAAGGGTTCTGTCTAGGAGGGCCTAAGATTTCAGGTTCCATGAGGAATCAGAAATCAGTTTGCTAGGCGTGGTGGTGCATGCTTGTAATCCCAGCACTCCAGAGGCTGAGGAGGAGGACTGTCATGAGTACAAGGCCAGCCTGAACTACATAGTGAGACCTTGTCTCAAAAAAACCCCCAAAATCAGTTTAATCAGGTTGCAGTAGGAGAGCTGAACTTGGGTTAACAGAAAGAAGTAGAGACCCACTTTATGATCGTTTGTTTCCTGTTCAGAGAGAATTTAGACTAACTCATGGCATCAGATGAACACATGGCTCACTTTTCCTAGGAGAGAACTTTTTGAGTGTGTACACGAATCCCTGTTTCCTTGGGGGAATTCATTCTAAGACCCCCTTGGATGCTCAAATCTCTTACACAAAATGGCTTAGTTTTAGCATGTAACCTAAGCACACCCTCCCCATCGGCTAGATTATAGGTAGCACCCAACACAATGTAAATACTGTGTAGAGTTGTTATATTATATTGCTCAGGAAATAATGACAAAAGGGATGTCTGTACTTGTTTGGTTCATCTGCAACTTTTTTCCAATATTTCCCACCTACACTGGGTTGAATCCACAATCCTGCAACTTGCCAATACAGAGGGTCTAATAAGTACATTTATTTTAGGTTTTGCTTTGTTTTTTGGTACTGGGAATCGAACTCGGGACCTTGTGTTTTCAGGCGCTTGTGCCACTGAGCTATATCCCCAGTCCTGTACCTTTATTTTAAAATCATATGGTAGACAACCTGATTTCTGTATTATTTGTTAATTTTCATGTTTTTAAATTTAAAAATCAACATATGTACAAGAATATGGCTTCTATATAATATACCCATTTAAAGTGTACAATGTAAAGAATTACAACAAAAGGTTACACCCAGTTAACCAAGGCCAGTGGTAATTAAAAGATTCAGAACATTTTCATCAGCCTTAGAGGTTTTCTAGTACTCCTTCTCAACTAACCAGTTAATCCACACTCCTCTGGCCCTGTCATCTCAGGCAGTAATTGTCTGCTTTCTTAGATTAAAAAATATAGAGTTGTAGCATTTTTTTGCTACGCCGTGGCCTGTTTTGGTGAGCACCTGCCGTGTAAGTACTCAGCTTTGGAACTGTGCTTCTTAAACTTCCAGGTTGCTCTGAATCTCTTCAGGAAGCTTACTGAAATGCAGATTCCTGAGCCATACGTCTGAAATTCTGGTTCCACGAGGGGTGGACTTGAGTGTGGAAACTTGCTTTTGAACTGTCACGCTGAAGGATTCTTTTTCACAGGTTCAAAGCACACTTTCAGAAGCACACAGCAGCCATAGCTGCAGTGGCTGGCACATTGCAGACTGTTTTATGTGGCTTCCATGCTAGAGGGAGGAAAAGAGAAATGAATTCTTCAGTGTAGGGTGAACAAAAGATGAAAAAATATTGCTTCTTTAAAGGTTAAAGTGACCTGCCTTTGCCTTTTATGTGACATAGCCAGAGGACACAGGCTGCGTCGGCATTCTAGCCACCCATCCACAGATATTTATTAGGCATATACTTGGCGCTGCAAGGTAAACTCTTCCGGAGGTGCCTTCTCCTTTCTCTCTCTCTCTAAAAGGAATCCTCAAATATTGTTAAATAGTTAATCTTTCTTTAGTTCATCCTAGTTTTTATTTTTCCCAGGAGCTTATGTTGGGAAATACGGCTGGAGAGAAGGCTCACGTGACCTACTTTCTCTAATCATCCAGGTTTGGGGGTACGGACGTCACTTCCTGTCCTTTACTCGCTTCAATTCCTGTGCTTTTCTGAGTCCTGATGTGGACTTGGAGGGATGCTTCTCACATTTTGCTGTACATTGGCATCATTTGGGGAATCTTGAAGACAAAACAAAAATGCCACCTCACTCCTTGCCCTAGACTTAGATGTCATTAGACCTAGATGTTATTAGGGTGTGCACTGGACAGGGAGATTTTTACCATGCCACCCCCCCGCCGCCCCCCCTCCCGTGATTCCAGTGGGCACCAAAGTTTGCAGATCACTGCCTTAGGGAAATGTCAAGGCTGCAGGAACAGAAAGATGATGTTTGGTGGCACTATTACGTTTCTTGCACAGAAAAGAACCAAAGAAAAGAAAGAAGGCCTTTACTCCGGACACGGAGTGCAGAGGGCAACAGAAGATACTGGACTCCTCTGGGGCCAGACAAGGGACCTGGGGGTTTATAAAGACTCTGGCTAGGGGCGTAGCTTAAGGGGTGGGCTCAGTGACGTGTCAGGAGCTGATTGGGTCTCCCACACACACAGGAAGGGCAAGAGGAAGCTGTACTCTGGGCTGAGGCGAGGAGAAAGAGTGGTGGACATTGGGAAGATAAGCTGTTGTTTTGGGCTTCAGCTATGTTAGATCACCACCACCATAATAATTCAGCAATTCATACCCGGTCAGGAACCTATCAGGCACCAGTGCCGTTTGTCTCCCTCTGGGAATAAGCAGATGATATGTATGGGCGCTTGGCCTCTCACCTGCCTGTTGCTCTTTTGGTGTAGACCAGAAGTCTTTCTTGCTCTTTGCAGTCTTGCAGCAACCTGGTTCATTCCCTTCCTTGGGCTGAGGCCTGCAACCACCTGCAGCTTCCGCTCTGCCATTCTGTGTGATTAATGTGTTCTGGGAAAAGCCAACCTGTTCTCTCAACTCCAGTTTTCCTCTCCCCCCAGCACCAACTGTTCCCCTGCTCATTGTTGTCTCTGTCCACCCTGGCAGTTCCATGTTCACTGAACCATCCCCACCCTCTGTAACACTGCAATGTAATCTTGAACATCAAATGCAAGAGCACAGGAGTCTTGTGCTTTCAAATAATGTATCATTAGGGTTGTTTCGATTGTTAACATTTCACTCTCTAGGTCATTATTGTCTAGATTTTTAATCTTTCGCACATCCGGGTACCTTTTCTACCCAGCTTATATTACTGTGCGCTATTTCCTGTTTTCTATACAGAACGACTGTTTCTTTGTTGTCATTAACCCCCTGAAGTGTTAGGGAACAAGGGGGCCCAGAGGGGCCCTGAGGGGAGGACGGAAGGGGCATTTCAATACAAATTACTGTCAGAAAACAAGAAAAGCCCACGAGACTCTGGCCCGAGACTCTGGCCTGTCTGGTTACTTTCTTTTTGCTCTCGTGTCGAACTGGTCCTGTGTTTGCTGACGTGCTCAGGAGCCTAACCCAGAATCGAGCATGACAAGCCCAACCTGCGATTTTCTTCCCTGCCTACACCTTAGAGTCAGCGGGGGTCCCAGCGCCCTCAACTGAAACCAGTCTCTACGGGGATGTCCCAGGGGTCAGATATTTTTAAACCCTCTCCAGTTGATTAGTGTCTGTCACTGGGGGTGAGAACCAGCGTGCAGTGCAGGAGGGCTCTTTAGAACCACTCCCAGGGCAGGCGAGAGAACTCACTCCCTGGGTTAAAATAACATTTTGTTCTGGGGCTGGAAGGGAAAAGTGAAAATGTCATTTGTTTTTAGGCTTTTGGCACCAGATTTCTGCAAGACAGTTCTGCCTCTTTCAAGGCTGTTTTTGCTCCTTTTTAAAATTACCATTTCCTACCCTGACTCATGCAGTTTGAAGTTTATCTGGTTCCCGCACTCTGCAAAGGTTTGCTTTGTCCTGGGCATTATGGGTTAGTTTTTTTGTTTTTTACCTGGGAGGTGAAACGTTCCTGTGGCCATAGGCAACCTTCTACAGAGCCCTTTTATCGCTGGGGACGCACTGTACCAAGCTGAGAGATGGCCTCGAACCAGATGCTCCTAGCCTGTCCCCAGGAAAGCACCGGCAGGGTCATATGGGAGCTCGATAGAAATACAAATTCTTAGCCCCCACACGCAGACCTGCTGATTTCGGAAACTCTGGGGCTGGGGCCCTGCCTTAGGTGTGCAGCAAACCTTCTAGATGATTCTGATGCATGTTAAAAAGCTCAAGAATTACCTGGAGCTGGTAGATCTGTCGTCAGCTAGAGTAGGTTCTTGCTTTTGTAGAAATGGAAATTAAAACTGAAGCAGAAATCTACAAGGGAAAAAGCTTTACTGTAATGGGAAAGCTGAAGGAAAGAGAAGAAAGGACTCTCCCTTAGGCAGCTGGAGGCGGCACACTCTGATATAGGGGTTTAGACTTGCCTACTTGCATAGTTGGGAAACCAGCTTTCAAGGATTAGCCGATGGTCTGGGGTCAAGTTGATATCTATGTCAGTTTTGGTGTCTTAGCTCTGGAATCCTTTTGGCTGAGGGCTGGTCCCATTCCAGGAAATGGTATCTGTCTGTAGGGGTCTTATCAGGAAGAGCTCCAGGCTTCTGTGTGCAGTAGAATGCCCCTCTAAACCTCTTATCTCAGTGACCCGTCTTTTTTTTTTTTTTTTTTTTTGGTACCAGGAATCAAACTCAGGGCCTGGCGCTTGCCAGGCAGGCACTTGTGCCACTGAGCTATATCCCCGGCCCCATTGTCCAGTCTTGAAGGGGGATAGGATCTTGTATTTTCAGGGCTATTCAACTTTTCTTTGCTGACTTTTAGACAGAAATCCCCTAAATGATGAACATGTCTGTATGCAGAGCTAAAAGAGATTTGACCCCAAATTTACAGTAAAAAAAGACTAGAAAATGAAAGTAAAACTTTGTTCTACTTCTAGTTATCTATTGGGCACCTGTAGACCCAAGTGAAGTCATGACGATACAGGGGAAATAAATGGAACTCCTAACCTGCTAGATGTCCAAGACACCACCCAAAATCGAAGAATCAATTCTAAGGAACAACAGAGGTTAAGAGTAGGAAAAATTTTATTGAAAGAGCTCCTGAGAGAGACAGGAGGAGCCCTGAAAAAGGCTTGCTGTGGATCCCATTTTACAGAGTCATTTCCTATAGCAAAATCATGAGGTGGGTTCAACATCACAAGGTGGGCACAAGGCGAGACAAAACTATGATCAACCAGTAAGATTATAAGTTTAGCTGTTTAGGTAATATTGATCCAATGGGGAAGCAGGTCACATAGCTAGTGTGCCTGGAAAGAGCAAGGACCTTTTAGGAAGAGAGGAATCAGGGGGTTTATCTCTTGGGGAGGTCTGCAGGCCTGCTCATTTTGTCTTTATCTTGAGGCCTGGCCTCCAACAGGTGCTCCTCTGGCCACAGAGGGTGTGTTTTCATTCTCTGTATCAACTCCCTCAAGAGCCCAGCCCTGTCTATATTTCTACCCAGCTTACTTGTCTATAATCATGATTTATAGCAAAAATAGCCTTTAAGTCCCTGGTCATCCTAAGAAAAAACACAAATCATGCTTTTAATGAGCAGCAGGCAAGGGCCCAGGATTTTGCCTGTATACCCGCCCAACCCCCATGATTATAGCGATCCTAACTAATGTTATTGTTAGGGAAAGCCAGGTCCTAACACGGTGAGGTCTTGGGTTACTTTATATGATTAGCTGGGTCTTTCAAGGAATAGCCTTTCTGTTGTTGTTTTTTTTTTTTTTTTTTTTTTCCTGGTACCGGGAATTGAACTCACCACCTTGCTTTTGCTAGGCAGGCTCTGTGCCCCTGAGCTAAATCCCCAGCCCCCAGGAATAGCTTTCTTTCCTTCCAGGTCATTGATTGCTCTTGTACAAATAAAGTGGGCTGTGCTTACTTGCTTTGGAGAGAAGTAGCTTCCTGTTTACTTCACAGGTGGATGGCTCCATTTAGTTTGTTTTGAGACCCTGAGGTTTCTCCAGCTCCTTTATATGGGTCCTGAACTTTATAGGGGTCCCTATATGGTGAACTTTATTTGGGTCCTGTACCTTACTAGCCTATTTAGAAGGTGTTAACATTCTCTGGAGCTAAAGTTAGAAACCATAGGCTTTTTGGATATGGTCTCCAGTCTGCTAATGATTTTCTGCCTAACCTCTGACTGTGGCAGCTTGGAGTGGGGCCCAAGAATTTGTATTTCTGAGCTCTGGCCACACTCTGAGAAGCAGAGCTTAGAGAACCCCAAGAGGCTAAACTTTCACAAAATTTCCTGTTGTAAACTTATTAGTCAATATTAGGTACCTTAGGTGGGACAAGAAAATCAGAAAAAAGTGACAAGAAGATAAAGCTACGGCCACTTTAACTACTTAACAGTTTACGCTGAGCATTGCTTTGGCATTGTGTTTGTTTACATACCGAGTATATCAAGATGTACTGACTATACCAAGATACTCACTTGTACGTCTATTTGTTTTATATCAACCAGGTTTTGCATAGTTTTTATCTAGAACATTGTATTCGCCTGTGATGTTTGTTTCTAGTGAAGGTCTAATAATCTTCTTTTACTAATTTGTGTTTATTTTACTTGTGAAAAATAACCTATAATTTTGCACCACAACCTATAAAAACTCTTATCATAAGTACATTAGGTATAATTTGTATACTTCACCATAACTCAGTGGTATTTTTTTACAATGTGAAACGGACATGTTTGGGACACTGAGACTGAATAGGAAGGAAGTGCCTAAAGATCTGCAAAAGGAAAAACTGAAAAGGGAGAAATGTTAGCAGGTCAGAGAGGAAAAGTCTGTGGTAGGAAACGGATAGACAAAAAGGACGTTGTTGTCAACTATTCGTAATACAGAAACGATAGAACTTGAAGACACGAAACAGAAAATTCTAATAGTGGTCAATAATTATAATAATTCTATGGGTGGTGTTGACAGAGGTGACCAACATCTAACAAGCCATCCTGTAATCAAACACTGAGAGAAAATACTATTATAAAATGTTTATGCACCTCTGGACCAAACAATGTGGAACGCATTTGTTACTTATTTAAAACAAGAGAGTTCAAAAAGTCATTTACAATTTAGATTAGGTCTAATAGACTGAATAATTGAAAAACACGGCATAGCTAAATGCCAATGAGGATGTCTATCATTGATGTCTTCACCTTTATGTTGAACACATAAGGGGTCTTCAACATAGAAGTGGGTAGAAATTTTATTGAAATTACACCATCCACAGGGAAATAAAAGCAGAGGCCAACACAACAGTGTAATGTGTGTTGTTCAAAGAAAGATAATAATGTGAAAAGAATTTGGAAAGGGACTAGATACTACTGTCCAGATTGTAGTGTTGTGTTGTGTATTGAATGTTTTATGATATGCTATACATAGAAAAGTTATTGAGTAAATTTGACAGAATTGTCATTTTAAAATTTCCTGTTATAAAAATTAATGGAAAATATGCAACTTTTGGTCATCCTATATTTAAATAATTGGTCTGGTGAGTGCTTAACCCTGAACATATCCTTTTTATCAGCTGATCGTCTGCAATGACCATCACAAATACTTTCGATCGGTTTAGCCTCTCCACCGCACTGCGTGTATGATTTATGCCCCTTTACACTGCTGCTACTCTGATGTCAATTTTTCATTCAGTAATGGGGAACAGTGGCTTCAGTAATCCACAATGGCATTTTTCTTCTTTTTGGTTTGGAAAAGTCTCAGATCTGCTTGTTTTGGGTTAGTTTTCCAGATTAGGTGTTTTTTTTTTTGTTGTTTTGTTTTTCCTTATTTGTGGAGATCTGGATTCAGGGAGCAGATCTTCCTCTTATCTGAGTTACCTTTGAAGTTTCATTTTATTGGGCCTCAGTTTCCCAAAGTAAGAATATTGTGACTACTGAGGGAAGTAACAGCTGTAAAGTTCCTGTCACTCCATAAATGTGTAGCATTAGTTTCTGTACTTCCAACCACAGAGAAGCTGAGCACAGAGCACCCTGCCTTTGCTACTGATCAGTGTGCTGAAATGAGGGTGGAGAGGCTGACCTTTAAGAAGCTGCCGAAGGAGGTCTGTGGAGTGACGGGGAGGGTGAGGGCAGGGCCAGGCCAAAGATGGATAGAGGCGGACCTTGTGGATTCCGCAACATGAGCATCATAAATTGTGGAGGAGTTCGTAGTTTGCCTGAGAGCCGAGATGAGAAATGAGAAGGCTGTCAGATAGGCAGTAAGGACCCAGCCAGCACCGCTCCTCTGGGCTCGAGCACCTTGGTTGGGCTTGGGGAAGCCTTGCTACTTGGGGTTGGCTTGGCTCCAAATCCAGGGTGTATGAACAGGAGCCAAGGGAAAAGCAAAGATGAGCCGAGGGCAGAAGCTGTCGGGGTGCGGTGTTTCAGGGAGGTCATTTTCAGATCGGTATCAATGAGAACATTAATGGCAGTGGCCATGAAGCGAGAGTGATGCCTCATGGGAAATGCGGCTCCTACACATCTGGTCACGCCATGTGGGGGGGGCGGATTCCGCTTTGGGCTACCCTGGAGAGGGTTACTTTCGAGGGCCTTTCCCACTGTCGGAGTCTCTTCCGACCCCTCTCCCTGGGGCTGGGGGGTGAGCAAGAGGGGGCCGTCCTCCAGCTGCTGAAGATTCTGGATGGTGGAGACCGGTGCGAGCAGTGTCTGAAACCACAGAGCAGAACCTGAAAGGAAGAGAGGTGAGGCCAGGCTTATCAAGGTGGCCAGAGACACCAGAAAGCCAGGGTCACTGGCAGAGAACGGGAGAAGAGGACCCGCCTGGGGGGTGGCTAGGACCGAGGTTGTCCTCCAGCTGGAGCAGCTGCCCTTGACCTCTCTTAAGAGATTCTTCTGAGAAGTTTGAAGACACTTCCTGAGGGTTTCAGATACAGTTTACACACAGGCAATAACGTTTGTATAAGCGGCTTTTAAAGATTAATTCTTAGAGAATCATTTTTGCCTAGATGTTTACATTTTTGCAAATTCCATAATTTCAACAAAATCATTTTGCATTTCTGTATACCAGTGGCGAACAACTGAAAGATAATACTAGCAGTGGATAATATTTTATATTTGGGAACTGAAAGCTAACTATTAAAAGAATAATTTTAATCGAAAACAAGAGAAACAAAACAAAGTTTGAATAAATGGAAAGAAGCAGAAGATTTAACATAGTTAGGATGATGCCTAGTTAGTATACAATGTAATTATGGATTTAACAGAAATAAAATGATTGTTATGTTACTTTGTGGCAACTGACAACCTCTAATAAGATTTCTATGGAGAAAATCATAGTTAAGTACACTAAAGAGTTTTTTGGAAAGGTATAAGCCTTTATGATATGATATCTTATAAATTACTGTTAATATTTAAAATGTGACATAAAGGACATTTAAATTATATGGTGTTGGATTTAAAGCAAAATAGTTTGATAAAAAACAGTAGGGATCCTGATAGTTGTAAACTTGGTAAAAAGTTAATGTACAATTATCTAGAATACAAAATAATAAGAAAGGAATCATATTTAATCATTGTAATTGAGAAAGATTGACATAAAACACTTCTGTTCCCCTTTGACATCATTTATCATTGTGAGCTTCAGAGGTTTTAAAGAATTAGGGCTGAAAATAACTCTTGAAGGGAGACAGAATGGCATATGATAGTTATCTAGCTGTGGAGGATGAATTAATTTTGCATGTATTAAATAGTACCTAGGGGCCAGGGATATGGCTCAGCAGCATAAGCACCTGTCTGGCAAGGATTAAGGTCCTGAGTTCAATTTCCGGTACCAAAAAAAAAAAAAAAAAAAAAAAAAAAAAAAAAAAAAATTAAAAATTAAAAATAAATAAATAGTACCTAAATTGTAAGGTGCTGAACATACAAATATTCAGCAACAACAAACTTGATCAATTCTTGACTTCAAAAAAGGAAAAAATGTGAAATTGTTTGTAATAAATAAGGCTGATAAAGATTAATATTTAAGAAAATATAAAGAACAACTACAAGTCTGTAGGTTAATATATTTTCTCCATTAGATAGTTTTTGTGTGTGTGTGTCTGTTTGAGACAGTGTTTCACTATACAGTTCAGGCTGGCCTTGAACTCACTTTGTAGCCCAGGCTGGTTTCAAACTCACAAAGATCCTCCTGCCTCAGCCTCCTGAGTGCTGGGATTCCAGGCTTGCACCACCATGCCCGGTTTAGTTATTGCGTCTGTTTGTTTTGAGACAAGGTCTTGCTATGTAGTTCAGGTTCACCTTTAACTCACTATGTAGCCCACACTGGCCTTAAATTCGTGGAGATCCTTCTGCCTCAGCCTCCAGTACTGGGATTATAAGCATGCATCACCATGCCTGGCTAGATAAATAAAGGATGTAAATAAATAGTAATATATACTTAAAAAAAAAGATCAGGGGATATTTCCTTCTTGCTAATAATAGAAATGTGAATTAATAAAAGCATAAGCTTTACTTACTGAAGTAGCAAAAGTGACAAAACTCAGTCTTAATGTGCTGGTAGGGAAACAGACACACTCCTAGATTGCTGGTATGTGCAGTGGGTCAAAATGAAACACAAGCTGCCAAGAAAATGACTGTGTCCTTTGAAGCAATATTGCCAAGCGAATAAATCGCAGGAAAATAATGTAAAAGGAGAAAGGTTACTGTACCAAGACCATTGTAGTCACAGTATTTATGTTGTGAAAACCTGGCCATTAGCCTGCCTGACAATTTGACAATGATAGTGCAGCTAGAACAAATTAATATGCCATCATATTTTTTTTTTTTTTTTTTTGGTTTTTCTCCGGTACCAGGAACCAAACTCACGACCTTGCGCTTGCCAGGCAGGCGCTTTTGCCGCTGAGCTAAATCCCCAGCCCCGCCATCATATTAATAATTGTTAAACCCAAGGACTTTGGTGATATCATATGTAGGTATGTGAGTTAAAGAGTAAAGTGATTGTGCTATGTTGACGTTAATAACAGCTATCAGGGTTTCTCAAGCTAAATCAATCCTCCTCAGACTTCAAAGTGATAAATCAAGTATTCAGTTGCCATATATGGTTTCCATTTTGGAAAACTGACAACCTCTAATAAGATTTCTGAACTACATCCTGAACTACATAGCAAGACTCTGTCTCAAACAAACAAACAAACAAACAAATAAATAAATCTCTTTCAATTTTCTTTTCTTTTTTTTTTTGAGACAGGTTCTTGCTATGCAGTTCAGATTGGCCTTGAACTCACTATGTAGCAGCCCAGGTTGGCCTCAAACTCATGTTGATCCTCCTGCCTCAGCCTCCTGAGTGCTGGGATTACAGGCATGAACCACCACTCCCGGCTCTCTCTTTTAATTTTCTAAGAAAAAGCTTATGGCATAAGAGGTGATTGTGAGGGAAGCTGAAAGGAAGATCTTAAGAAAAATGTATATTAGTCCATGTTTGCAGTACATAATGATTACATTCATTGTGAGTTGGTGCGTGTACCTGACACACCTTAATTCTTTTTATATCCCTTTCTCTCCCTCTCTGAAAGCTCAAATTATATAGAATGATTCCATCATCACAGAAAATTCTGTTGGACAGTGTTAACGTAAATCATTAAAGTCCTAAAATAGAGGAGGTTTTCCATCTTTTTCTGTAGTTTGGATATACAATTAAGAGTCTGTTTTCATTTCTTTATAGTCACAGGTATACGGGTGTACATTGGTATATAACTCAGAGGAGATATGGCAATGAATAATTTTGTGTAATTAAAATGTTGGGTAAGGGAATTGTCTTACTGACTTTAATTTCTCAATGGGCAGTCATTTCTAAGACAGGTAGATTGGTTTTGGTTTCTTTTTTTCTTTTTATCTTTCTGAGCTATACACAAATGATAATGGATTTTGGGGAGATAATGTTCAAAGAAGTATTGCAATAATTAAAGTCAGCTGTGGATATATACGTATATAATTTGTGAAGAAAATACATCCCTATCTTGATCTATCTGCTCTATAAATGCAACTTTTTTTTCCTTTTCTATGCTTTATATTCATTCATTCATTCAGGTGTTTACTAGGCCTGGCCCTAGGAGTACTCACTCACATCAGTCTTACTATTTTTTTTTTTTTTTTGGTTTTTCTCCGGTACTGGGAACCGAACTCACGACCTTGTGCTTGCCAGGCAGGCGCTTTTGCCGCTGAGCTAAATCCCCAGCCCCTCACATCAGTCTTAAATGTATCTTTCTAATTTGTATTCTTGGGGCCAGGCATGGAGGTGCGCACCTGTGATCCCAGCACTCAGGAGGCTGAAGCAAGAGGATTGCCACGAGTTTGAGGCCAGCCTGGGCTACACTGTGAATTTAAGGCCAGTCCGAAACACACAGTGAGACCCTGTCTCAAAACAAAACAGTTGTACTCTTTGAGCAGGCCCAACCTGTATGAGTGACCCAGGGGTATGGTATTGACTTTTGATGAGTGAACATTTTATGGACGATTTTGTTTTCCTCTGTGAAGCAGAAACATGTCAATGGTAACTTTTTCTTCTAGGAATGTATGCAAGTATTCTCATGAGGTTCTCTCAGAAGACAATTTCCGGGTCCTCAAAAATCACGAACTGTCTGGACTAAACCAAGAGCAACTAGCAGTGCTCCTCGTCCAAAATGACCCATTTTTCATGCCCGAGGTAAGTGTCATGATTGCCCCGTGCTCTCAGCAGGGAGAGTGTCACTCATGGCATTGTATCACTGATGTGCTGGTGGAGGTGTGGGAGAAAGCTCAAGTCAGCAGCAGCGCCCTGCAGTTGGTGGTCAAGGCTGTTGCTGAGTGTCCTAAAAGACTCCAGCAGCTTCCCTCCTCCTTGAGGATGAATAAGAATTTAAATCTGGATGCCCTTTGTGCTAGGCTGCTAGGGAGCCCCTGGGTGGCCTCTTGGGAAGAGGTGGCCTTTGCCCTGAAGTTTGGCAGATGACAGGGGAGATGAAGGTACCGGCTCTGCTGTTTTGTCAGACTCTCTCACCCCACCCCTACAATAGAGTGAAATAAACTATACTTTTATTTCCCTACCACTTGACAGGTGACATGAGGAGTCCACAGTCTAGCGCACAGGCCTGCCGCCTGTTTTTATAGATAAAGGGTCATTGGAATGCAGCCACACCTGTTTGCTGATGTACTATGACTGTGATTATGTCATCAGGACAACTTGGGTAGTAGCAGCAAAGCCAGAATGGCCTGCAAAGGCTAGAATATTTACTGTGCAGGCCTTTACAGGATGACCTGTCAAGTTATGGTCTTGTCTCAGTGAGGTCGAGCAGGCAGCTGGATCATCCAAGCACTCGGGCCTGTAGGTCAGATCTGTCATCTTCAAAATGGGGCTTCCATCTCCAGATACACAACTGAGCTCATTTGTCACTATTTTCTAGCTGATTGGAGCATAGAGAGGAAGTAAGGGGAAGATGAACTTACTTTTTAGCTAGCGCATCTGCTTATATTTCATTGGCTGTAGCTTTTCACGTGCTCATGCTTAGCTGAAAGGAAGGCTGGGAAATGTAGTTTCCGGCTGGACAGCCATTTGTCTACCTAAAACTTCGGAACTTCTATTACTAGAAGAAAAATGGGAACACTGGTGAATAACTAAGTCTTATCTAGATAGGTGTAGAGACTTACATTCAGAGGATGCTGTTTAAAGCTTGAATCCAGCCTGAGAAAAACCCCTGCAGGTGGACATGTTAGCCTCGTACTGAAAGAGAGGTATAGAGACGCATCCTGGATGGAGTGACTGGAGGGATTGGGACTCTGTGAGTGAGGCTGGGATTCAGATGTTATTTTATACCCGACAAGATAGCTCAGGTGATTTCTTGAGGGTTAAATACTTTTTTTATTCTGAACTTAGTGTGTTTTTCTGACCACTTAAAGACCTTGTGATACCAGGTGTGGTGACAAATACCTGTAATCCCAGCACTCAGGAGGCTGAGGCAGGAGGATCGACATGAGTTTGAGGCCAACCTGGGCTGCTACATAGTGAGTTCAAGGCCATCCTGAACTACATAGCAAGACTCTGTCTCAAACAAACAAACAAACAAATAAATAAATCTCTTTCAATTTTCTTTTCTTTTTTTTTTTGAGACAGGTTCAGTGAGAATCATCAGCATCAGTTTCCATTCGGAAATACTGAGCAAGAGGTCTTCAGAGGAATATTTACCTTGAGGGGGGGGCGATGGGCAGAATATCTTCCTGGCACTTTAGCAGGGGGTCAGCCAGAGTGCAGGTAGTTTAACAAGACTTGTTTCAGGCTGGTTCTTGAAAAGGGAAGAATTATTATTGCAGATTAACACTGCTGTTTGGGGCCTGGGGATATAGCTCAGCGGTACAAGCGCCTACTTGGCGAGCGCGTGGTCCCAAGTTCGATTCCTGCTACCAAAAAAACCCCAAATATTGTTGTTTGGGCCTATTGAACTTTTGTCAGCAGGGGTGTTAGGGGAGAGGGCTTGGTCCCCCCGTCTCTCTCATGAACTACCTATGACCTTGGACAGACATCGAACCCTTTGTACACCACCCTATTTGTTGTTTTGCATTCTTTCAATTGAGACTTGGGTTAAATGCTAAAGGCAGCAGTGGACAAGATGTACTTCCTACCTTAAAAAAAAACTTAAAATAGTCACATCTTTCGAATCAGCCTTGCCCTATGACAGGGGTGGTAAGCTTGTGTCACACGTGCCACAACGGGCCGTTTGCAGCATTGAAAACTCGAAAAGGTTCACCATCGCTGACCCATGAGGACATAAAAACATCAGGCAAACTTTTATGTAAAGTTGTAAAACTAAAATGTGCTTATTGAAGGAAGAAATGACTTCATTTATCTTAGGTGAATTGAGGTAGGCACCATCTTGCTTCGACATTAGCATGGTAGTGGGCGTACTAACCAAAGCATTGTTTGTGAAGTTCTGAATTTTTCTCCAGGACACCGGTTCTCCAAGTTGAGCATGCATTAAAATAAGCTGGAGGGGACCAGGGATGTAGCTCAGCAGCATAAGTGTCTGCCTGGCAAGCACAAGGTTCTGAGTTCAATTCCTAGTACCAAAGCAAAAAAAAGATTTAATAAAATAAGCTGGAGTCTTGTTAAAGCACAGATTTGGGGACCCCACTGCTGCTGCTTCTGGGCTGTAACAAATGACCCAATGGTGCTGACAGTGCCTGGTCCTGGGACTACACTTTGAGAACTGGCGGTCTAGAGTTTAGAATCTGAGTAGTGGGCTCCACGGCAATTTTATCTGTTTGAACCTGGCTTTAGACGCTATCTTCGTAGCTAAGTCATTGTTCTTGAGTTTGGATTCATGTCTGTACCACGTAGACAAATCGTGGGAAGAATGTTGATCTGGTCTACAGAGAGCCTTCGAGAATAACCTACAAATGTTTTTATCTTTTTTTAAAATTTTTTTTTTTTTTTTTTTTTTTTTGTTTTTCTGGTTTTTCTCCGGTACCGGGAACCGAACTCACGGCCTTGCGCTTGCCAGGCAGGCGCTTTGCCGCTGAGCTAAATCCCCAGCCCCAAATGTTTTTATCTTTAAAATGCGTGAAGCTCAGTTTTTTACTAATCATACTGGTTTCCTCATTTGTAGTTTGAAGATGTGTGCCGCGCCTTCTGTCTTGCACAACACAGCCGCACATTGTGTTAGTCTGCTTAACCATGTGATTGAGGTGAACCAGCCAGATGTTTTGCTCTTGTTAGAGGAAAGGAAACCGAAACCAAGAGTAGGTCCCTTGGTTGCCCAGCTGCTGCTAGAGCCTCAGACTTTAAAAAAGCCACATCCTTGTGGCTAAGGAGATATAGCTCAGTGGTGCAGCACCTGCCTGGCAAGCCCAAGGTCCTGAGTTCAATTCCCGGTACCAAAAAAATGAAATAAAAATAAAAAAATAAAAAGCATCCTTTAGTCCTGCACCCTAGCGTCTGGACCCAGTGGTAGTATTCGACCTTTCAGAAGGAACTACATCTCTGTAGAGCTAGATATGTAGATACATCTATCTAGATAAAAATAGGAGGTCATTTGAGAAACTTCACATTCTGCTTAGCAGAGAACAAATTCCAGATTCCTGAACAGCTGCCCATAAGACACAACTACTTGCAAACTAAGTTGATATCCAAAACTAGACCGTCCTTTTTGGGTGCCTTTATACTATAGAACTCATTTGGCATCCTGTTTGCGGTCAGTACTCTCCCAAGGATTAACCAAGTTCATCACTATCTTTTATTTAGTGTGTGGACCTCTTCCACCTCCAGATAAATCGAGTGCATTTTATCAAAGATTGTGGAACACTCTTTTTTCCCTTTGTACATTTGTTTGCCATAGAATTTTTTGTGTACTTAAACCTTCTTTAGTGAATGTGTGGCAGATACAAGAAGGTGTTTTTCCCTCTGCTGTTATTTCTCTCTTCTGTAGATATGCAAAAGTTATAAAGGAGAGGGTCGAAAACAGATCTGTAACCAGCAACCGCCATGTGAAAGACTCCACATATGCGAACACTTCACGCAGGGGAACTGTAGCTACCCCAACTGCCTCAGATCTCATAACCTGATGGATAGAAAGGTGCTGGCCATCATGAGGGATCATGGGCTGAGCCCCGACGTGGTCCAGAACATCCAAGACATCTGCAACAGCAAGCACATGCGGAAGAACCCTCCTGGGTCCAAAAGTAAGTGGTTCTGCCTTTGAATTGCATGTACTTTTGAATGAAGGGAGATCACAAGGAAAGAAAAAAACAGCATCTACAATGTTTCTACTTTACCACATAAAATGCCTTCATTTTCCTTCCCAAAGCCTGTCCCAATATATACATTGTTTTAATATATTCGTAGTACTATATAAGGTGTGATTGAAAATGACAGTGAGTGTTTAAATTTAAACTTTTATTACAGTGAAAGACACGTTACCATAAACTCCCTCAAAATACGCCCCCCTCCAACACACTTAGCCCATAGTTCTTGCCACTTTCTGAAGCAGGTCTGGCAGTCCTCTTTCATGAGTGTCTTTAGTGATGCAGTCGTGGCTGCGTAAGTGTCCTGAACTGATTCAGAATGTTTACCTTTTATGGGTAACTGAGTTGATTCCCAGTACCAAAAAAAATTTGATATGATTCCGTTTATTGGTTCTTGGTACTATTTCCTATGCAACTGGTGCTCTGTTCAGAAAGTCCTTACCTATTGCCTATGACTTCAAGAGTTTTACCCATGGTTTTTCAGAAGATGAAGTGTTTCTGTTTTAACATTTAGTTCTTTAGCTGGGCATAGTGTCACACAGCTGTAATCCCAGCACTTGGGATCCTGAGGCATGAAAATTGCTATGAGTTTGAGTCTACCCTGGGCTACACAGTGAGTTCAAGACTAGCCTAAACTATAGTGACACTCTGTCTCAAAAAAAAATTGTTCTTTAATTTTTTTTTTTTTGTATCAGGAATTGAACTCAGGGGCTTACACTTGTTTTTGCCCCATTTTGATTTCAGTTTAATGCATGGTGTGAGATAGGGGTCTAGATTCAGTCTTCCTCATGTGGATAGCCAGTTTTCCCAACACGATTTATTAAAGAGGCTATCTTCTTTCAGTGTATGTTTTTGGCCCCTTTGTCAACGATAAATAGCTCAATATGCCTGAGGCTGTTTCATCATCCTCTCCTCTGTTTTATTGATCCACCTTATAAAAAGTCTGTTTTTATGCTGGTACCATGCTGACATTATCATCATAGCTTTGTGATACAACTTTAAGTCTGGGATTGTGGTTCCTCCCATTGTGTTCTCACCCAGGATTGCTTTTGCTGTCCTGGGTCTCCTCTGGTTCCATATGAATTTTAGGATTGTTTGACCTTGAACTCATAGAGATCCTCCAGCCTTAGCCTACCAAGGTCTGGGACTACAGGCGTATGCCACCATATCTGCCTAAGATTTTCTACATTTTGGCTATCTGAATAATGCTACTGTGAACATAGGTGTGTAAATATATCATTGAAACTCTGCTTTCAGTTCTTTTGGGAATGTAATCAGAAGTGGGATTGCGGCGCTGGGGATTTAGCTCAGCGGCAAAGCGCTTGCCTGGCAAGTGCAAGGTCGTGAGTTAGGTTCCCGGTACCGGAGAAAAACCAAAACCAAAAAAAAAAAAAAAAAAGAAGTGGGATTGCTGGATTCAATGGTAATTCCATATTTAGTTTTTTTCTGGAGCTGCCATACTGTTTTACTATTTTGCATTTCCACCAGTAATGTACAAAGGTTCAAATTTCTCCACATCCTTTTTTCCCCGGATCATTTTCTGATTTTTTATAATGACCATATTAATAGGTGTGAAGTGATACCATTTCTTAAATATTTTCTTCTGTATAATGGCCTTAATTTCAAATTTTTAAATGTCTTTATGAAGTGGAGTAGAAGAGGAGATTTTATGAAGCAGATAGATCACATGGTAGTGGGGTGCACACCTTTAGTTCCAGCTCCTTGGGAGGCTGACGGGGAGGATCACTTGAGCTTGGGCATCAGAGACCTGTCTGGGCCCCATAGTGAGGCCCCTATTTCAAAAACCAAACCAAAACAAAATGTGATGAACAATTACACTGCCCTTGTATTTATCAAATGTTTGTGGCTTCCAAGGGACTTTCACCAAAGTATCATTCTTTCTCACCATAAAACCATGCAGAAATACAGATTTTATTATTATTATTATTATTATTATTATTATTATTATTATTAGGTACCGGGAATTGAACTCAGGACCTTGCACTTGCCAAGCAAGTGCTGTGCCACTGAGATACAGTATTAATCAGTCTCTCTTATGGGATAAGAAAGGGCGACTCAGAAATTTTAAGCAACCTTTATTGTAAGCAGCTTTGAATCATTTTTAGAAAAATGAAGGGTGAGGTGATGAGCGAGCACAGCCGTTTCCGGGACCTCTAGAGAGGAGCGGAGCAGCACGTTCAGAGTCCACACCACCCGCTTCCCCCACACCATGCCCCTCCCCGACACCACAGGGCTCTTTGAGCAGGAACATCCGGACGGGCCATTTTTGGTGTGGTTTCACAATGTGTACCAGAGAATCTGTATTATCATTTCTAGTTCATCAGTGAGTTAACAATTCTGTTGACAGCGAGATGTTTGCTTTTACTATGTTACTGTTTCCCCTTGGTTTGGGTGGAAAAGAACTCCATCCCCAATAGCACAACGTGCACACTCACACGTACACACACACATGTGTGCACACATCTTCATGAGCACAGAGGCAGGCGTTGCAGATGCACCCATGCTTCAGACACAGCTGTGTGCATCTTTCACAGCTCTCCCCCCATAAACCTCTCTCTCTCTCTGTCTCTCTCTCTCTCTCTCTCTCTCTCTCACACACACACACACACACACTCTACACACTCCATGCATACAACATACTCACACCTTCCTTCCTGCTTCCAGGCAGGCGTGAGTCATTCAGGTTCTGGAAAGGCGACTGCTTTGTTCACTTTGACTTTGGCTATTAAGCTTGGGTGTTGGGGAATTACCTGAAGCAATCTGGGAAACTTCTAGTTTAAATGAACTCATATCTTGAGAATGTGGTTTCATTTTCCATTTTATTTTAAGTGTTGTGAACACTTAGATGATCAAGTATAGCCATGTACACTTAGATGATCAAGACAACAGCTAAGTAATTTTTGGAGAAGTCTTCCTCGTTTGCCTTACTCCGTCTCCTCATTCACCATAGCAGTGAAAGCTGACTCAGGACAAGAGGTAGTGGACAGTCCCACCTGCAGGTTGTGGGTGAGGGCCTCCCCGAGTCCCAGGAGAGAAACAGGAGAATACGAAGTCACACCACTCATCCCAGGCTCCAGAATGCTGGTCCCTGCCGTGCAGACTGCATGTAGGATTCCTACTTCGGCTTCATCATAACCGCCCTTTCGCAAGATTTTCATGCACCCAACTAGGACGAGTCTCTTGATAGTATTTGGATGGCAAGGCCGGAAACTAAAGAGAAATGGTGGCAGGAATGCAGTCCCTTCGAGTGTGGTTTTCATTCTTGTTTTGTCTTCTCTTTTCAGCTCCTGCGCACCGTAGAGGTGGGGCAGGGAGAGGAAGGAGCAAGAGTAGAGACCGAGTCTCTCAGGACAGCAAGGAGTTCCCTTTCACCTCAGCTCACAAGTTGGGCACTCCCAGTCCGGATGGCACCAGCAGCAGAGCTGCCCTGGAGGACAGGGCTATCGACGACCTCACCCGAAAGTTAACGTTTCTGGAGAATACGGCTCTCGCCCAGCTGTCCTCAGTCTCGTCTAAGGCTTCTGGTCTCGGAGGACCGGGTCAAGTGGGAGCGAGTCCGAGGTTCTCAGAGAATGGCCTTCCAGAGGACCTCTTTTATAGCAATAAAAGCAATCCTGCCTCGAATTCCACCTCGGCCTCTAACAGGAAGAGCTCCCCATCCTGGCTGAATGTTCAGGGCACTGGGAAGGAGAGTGCACTCTTTCCGAGTCAAGCTGTGCCTGGTTCGCCTCTTGATTCTACACAAACATCCAAAGCCATAAGCTCCAGAATGCCGATGGGAGTGCTTTCATCAGACCACGTAAACATCAAGGGCAAGAGTGGGACTCCAGACACCCGGCAAGTCCCTCTTTTCAATAATACTCATGATGGAGTGGCCATGAACATGAATTTTGGAATGATACCCAATGGCCAGAGAGAAATAGCACTACCAAGTTATCACCAGGACAGCAGAGCTACTCCCCTGGATCACCAGATTGGCAGCATTATCAGTGATGACCCTGGAGTGGCATTTCCGAATGGTAAATACAGAGGGAAGACCTTTTGGGCTGGTAAATCTGTCTATAAGGCACCAAATGGCTCTGGTCATGCGGATGAAACTTGTCATATAGATAATGCTACTAATTTTGGTTTAAAAACAGCATCATGGGTGGGGGGTGCATTTTATCCTGAAAGTCAGAGTGCAGGAAGCCAGGCCCCAGCCTCTGCTGGGGAAACCTCTGACACATGCACAAGTCCATAGGCTGCCTTGTCTCCTCCGCCTTCCTCAGGCACCAGAGATGCAGCCCATGAGACTGAGAGTCAGAACTCTGCCCAGGCCTCTGTTAGCTCTGCCAGTGAGCTCTTGAGGAGGACCCCAGAGTAGGTCCCCACTCAGGGTAGGTCCCTCAATAAAGGGGATGCCCACATCTGCAGTCGACAGCAGAGTGGCGTAGCTGGGAGCTCTTCCTTTAAGGATGAAGGGTTTGGTTAGCACTGGTGAGGAAGACAAAGAGGACTTGCTGGGAGAACCACATGCCGTGAGCGCTGAGAACAGGAGAACTAGTTAGGCTCTAGTTTAAGAAATAAACACAACTTGCATGTGGCCCTAGTGTCCATGTTTCATTTTCTGGAGGGTCTGTCTGGGCCTTCAGGGGCAAGGCACAAATCCCAGGAGTTTTCTTGAACATGGCCCTCACTTCATGATTCCTTCCTGTGAGGAGACTTTGTTTTCATGTTTGATTTAAATGTGAAGATCACCATACATGCATCCTCTTTTGTTTTGTAGATTCCGTATCTGATGTTGCAAGTACCACATCTAAGACGGGTAATCATGGCACAAAGGACATTTGTGTAGATTATCTGCATAACTGTTGTCAACTTAACAGTGAGTACTATAAGCTTTCTGTAAGCCTCTACCTCTTGGCCACTGTGAATAATCCTGCTGTGAACATAGGCATGGAAGTATATGCTCAAGGCCTGCTTTCATGTATGTTGGATAAATACCCGGATGTGGAATTGCTGGGTCATATGATAATTCATTCTTTAGTTTTTGGATGTACCATTTCCCGTTGTGGCTGGACCATTTGTCTTTCTCACTGGCAAAGCAGAAAGGTTCCCATCAGCGCACATTCTTCTCTCCCTTCCCCTCTCCCTCCCTCCTCCATCCTAATAGGGTGTGAGGCAGGGATCAGGATGAGTGCATCTTCCCTTTTGATTAGCTACATCTCAAGCAGTGCGCTTCCTATGGATTTCCCTGTGACATCCTTTTTATGTTAAAGTAGTTGCACTTCTTTTGAACATTTCAAAAAGCAATTTAAATATAGTAAGTTTGGAAAATAGAACTCTTTTTGGCGTCTTTGAATGATGGGCTTGTAAGACTGATCCCTTATCCAGTGAACATTCATTTTCATGACAGTCTTTAGCATGCTCAGCCTTGTGCCAATCACACAAGAAAAAGAGTGAAGCAGTTTTCTTTAGTGTTTATAATTAAGCTGGGACATCAAAACAGCCACAAAAAACTGCACAAAATAGATAAATACATCATATTAAGCCCAAACTATATTTTGGCTAAGGGAATGCAAAATCCGGGTCAGAGCACAATAGCGGGAGATTAGTTGGGGGAATTGCTTTGGAAGAGGTGCAGTTTTAGGCCCGGGTTTCAAGGAAATAGAAGTGGTTGCCTGTGTTGGAGGGCATCTTGTCTTACCGTGGTCCCTTGGGGAGGGCACACAAAGGCTACCTGTACCTTTAGAAATAGCGCAGACTAGGTAGGGAGTGGGGAATTTCTGTTTCTGGATTCATTCCCAAGGGTAATAAAGCATCCTGAGTGGTGGACATGGGGCACAGCAAACAGGGACCTGCATGAACAAAGGGACAGGTGGGAAACCCCAGGAGAGTGGGGAAGACAAATCCTCAGTGAACTTGGCTGAGTGGATCAGAATCCCCCAAACGGCCCTGAGATCTTCTTTCTGTCTTTGTAGGCAGCTGCAGCAAAATTCACTTCCACCTACCCTACCAGTGGCAGGTGTTGACACACACTTGGGTGGACTTACCGAACATGGAGAAGATTGAGAAGGCCTACTGTGACCCCCAGAACTTCATGTGAGTGGGTGACTGCACTGGGGTTACGAGATTCGCGTCATCAAAAGAAAGCAGAGTGTTAGGCTTACGGGGCAAACATCTGGCTGCCTCTAGGGATTCTGAACTCACTTGCTGACTCAAGTCAATTAACAGTGGTGATTATTTGTTTAGTTGCTGTCTGTCAGTGAGTCATGCAGAAAAGCACAGTGCAGAGGTCAGTTCATGGTCTTCTTAACCCGTGACAGAACCTTGGAATGCACCGAGGGGTTTAGAACAAACGAGCCTTTGGCTTAGTTTAGTAATTGTTAAGTATGAGTTGAGTAATTCCATGTAGTTCTAGCACAGAAATGTGTTGTGAGCTCTAGCATTTTCTACTTTCCTTATGCCAGCTCTTTATTCTGGAGGTGCTTAAGTGGAGGATACTTTACATTTCTGCTCCCTTGGGGGCTGAAATGGTGATACTTGCATGACCACATTTTGTTACGATGTGCAGGAATATAGGATGCATCATCATTTTACAAGGGAATTCTGTGTGTGTTGGGGGATATCTGCATACTTTGCATCCTGTGCACACTTTAGTAAGCTGTCAATGGAGGTTGTGTATTGCTGCATTCTGTCAGTAGAGGGTGGTATCAGCTGTTCCCTTATTTTTAGGTTCGAATCTCCAGCCCCCCCCCCCCAAATACAGTAGTTCCTCAACTTTGAAACTCCAGGTTGACATTGGGGCCAGATAATTACTTGCTGCTGGGAAGTGGCCGGTAGTCTACCAGGTCTCTATCCTTGATTCTAGTAAGCACTACCCTCCCTACCCCACCTGAATGTCCCTGGATATGGTCAGATGTCCCCAGGGGTCAACATTAATCTGACTGATCCAAGAGATCTTACTTACAGTAGTAACCCACAAACGTTCCTGCTTTGGGACTCTTTAACATTCTTAAAATATATTAAGGGTTTCCAAGACTTTCTGTTTATGTGAATTGTGGATATCAAGATCTATCATATTAATAATTAGAACTGAGAAAAATTAAATTTTCATGGATCCACTTAGTGACAGCAGTAAGCTCATCACACATTAACATAAATAGCGTTTCTATAGAAGTAGGTGTATATAATTATGTGCCTACATGTAAATAACTGTAACAACGACTGTTCTCTGAAACAAAAAGCGTTATGGAGAAGTGTGTCATAGGTTTATATTTTTGGACATCTCCTAATGGCTGCCTTAATAGAAGGCAAGTGGATTCTCATATCTCATTCTTTAGTCAATCTGTCATGAAACTGTATTTCATTCAGCCTCTAGAAAACTTGTGCAGTAACGACAGTAACAAAGCAAAGAGGACAAATAATGGCTTGATATTATTATGAAAATGACTTTGACCTTGCCAGTTCTCTTAAAGAGCCTTAGACCACACTTTGGTAACTAGTCAGATAATTGTAAATAATTTTCAAAATTGACCTAAGGAGTTTCCAACTTGCTTTCTAATATTGAGCCCATCAGTTATTTTGTGGGCAGTTTTATTTGTGGATATATTTTAAGGAAACAATGCATTTTGTGACACCCTTAAATATGGGATGTAGGCAAGTTACTTGAGCTCTCTGCGTTTCAGTTTTTCTTTTAAATGTGATACCTGGAGCTGTAGGAAGAAAAGTTAAGACTTTATTTACAGCATTAAAAACAAAGGAAAGAAAACTTTAACATCTTTCTCGGTCCTAAAACATTAATTGTGGGGCTGGGGATGTAGTTCAGCGGTATAGAAACTGCCTAGCAAGCGTGAGGCCCTGGGTTCAATTCCCGGTACCAAAAAAAAGTTAATTCTGCATAATTGTTATGGAAGTGTAGACTGTTGTGTTAATTTTTTTTTTTTTTTTTATTGTTGAGACAAACTATCTGACACCCAAAGTTAAAAGGGGAAAAGGTTATTTGGCCCTACAGTTTGTAGAGGTATCAGTCCATAATTGGCTCCAAGGCAGGGCTATATAGCAGACAGGCACTAAAGAGGAGAACTAGTTCATGGCAGGCAGAAGGCAGCAAAGCAACAAGGGACGACCACAGCTCTTTCTGTCCCTTATATATTATCCAGGCTATGTAGGGCAGGCAGCACTCACACCCTTAATCCTAGTGCCCTTGATCCTAGCATTGCACCAGGAATTAATCTCAGCATCACACATTCTAGATCCAGCCACCTCTGAAAAAGCCCCATCTATGTCCACATGAGGCTTTGAGGGGACATCTAGACACAAACTGTAACAACTGTAGAAGTGGATGTCAATGAAGCATTTTGTTACTTTTCTATCTCAGGATTTTAATAGGAAATCATACAGTTGATTTCCAGAAAATGACTTACAGTGTTAGGCCCATGCGACGCTTGTCTACCCCTTCATCTGGCACGAACCAGGCCAATTCTGTCTTCACCACCAAGTGGATTTGGTATTGGAATAATGAAAGTGGCAAATGGATTCCATATGGGGAAGGGGTGAGTACCATTCTTCCTTGCGGGCGGCTCTTGTTCAAACTTGCTGATTTAAAAATAAAAATCTATTAATAGAATATTTGAAGTAAGGAGGAACTTTTTTGTTTGTTTTTTGCTCTATATACAGCTGTATTTACATTTTTTTTAGCAAGCATATTCTTCGATTGTAATTGGGAACCGAAACTTTTATTGGTACTAGGGGTTGAACTCAGAGCCTGCGCATTGAGTTACGTGCCCAGGGCTTACAGTATTTTTTCATTTTGAGACAGGATCTTGCTAAGTTGCCCCAGGCTAGGCTGAAATTTACAGTCCTCTTGTCTCACCCTCCTAGAAGGCTAAGATTAATAGATATGTGCCACCCTGCTCTGCTTACTAATTATTTTTAAGGAACCCCTTTAGACCTGAGTTGGCTATATGGCCCCTTTCCTCACTATCAGGGATAGAATAAAACCTTGAGATAGCTGTGTATTAACAATGAATGTGGAGGGGCCAGAGATATAGCTCAGTAGCACAAGCACCACTCTAGCAAGTGTGTGAGTTTGATTCTTGGTATTCCACCCCCCCAAAAAAACAAAACAAAACAAACAAACAAAAAACAATAAATGTTGAGCCAGGCATGATGGTGCACACCAGTAATCCCAGCACTTGGGAGGCTGAGGTAGGAGCAACTCTTGAGTTCAAGGGAAGACCAGGGTACATAATGAGTTCAAGGTCAGTATGAACTCCATAACGAGAACCTGTATCAACCTGTCCTCCAAAAACAGAAAGAAAAAAAAAAATCACAGAGACTACTGCTTTGAGCCTATCCTTGAGTCAAAATTCTTAACACCCATAACCTAAAGAAGAGATTTATCTTAGCTTATAGTTTCAGAGGGTTCTGTCCATGGTTGGTTGGCTCCAGGGCAGAAATGGTAAGTTGGAAGGGCATAATGGAGGAGAGCTGCTCAGCCCATGGAGGCTGGAAGCAGAGAGAGAGGGAATGAACCAGAGACAAAGAGACACCCTTTGGGGTCACACCTCCAGTGAACACTCCAACCAGGTGCCACCTCCTGATTGCACACTCGGCAATAAGCAACTCATCAAAGGATGAATCTGCTTGAGTACAGAGCACCGCTGTGATTCATCTGCCTTCCAAAAGCCCACCTCTGAATAGTGAGACATTGGGGGATCATTTTAGAGCTAAACCATAATAGCCAACAAAAGAGGGTAAGAGAGCAAAGTTAGACCAACAGGGAGGATGGGATGGTTAACTGTACCAGAGGATGTGTTAATTTGTTCAAGCAATGTCTGGCATAGGTAGTCACCTGTATTTAGTCAGTTTGAATTTAAAGGACTAGAACTAGAAGATTCTAGGATAGAAGTTTAGAATTCTAGGATAGAATTCTAGGATAGAAATTTTAGATAAACTGAGCTGCTATCCTGCATGAGCATCCCTTCATTTTTTTTTTTATTTTATTTTAAAGCAAAAACACCACCAAAATTTCAGAACAAGATAATAGAAGAGTAACAATGGTTAACACATTGTGTATTGTTATCTCTAAATTATTACTTATAGTACAAGATATACGCTTTTTTTTTTATACTGGGAATTGAACTCAGGACCTTGTGCTTTCCGGCCAGGCAATGTGCCACTGAGCTATATCACCAGCCCAAGATATACAGATTTAATTGTCCAAACAATGTTAGCACAAACCTTTCTTTTCAATGAACTAAGAGAAATTAATAGTGTAACTATCTTAACTATCATATATGTATATATTATATAATATATATATATATATATATATATATATATATATTACTTTTCCCTTCCCTCTTTTGTCCTTTCCCCCATCTAGCTTCTCTTTCTTTTTGAACAGTTTCTTACCATTTTACAATATCTGCTGTACATTTTGGATGTCATTTATTCTTTCAGCTTCTTACACTAGGGAGACAATATGATGTGAAATAAACTAGACCATGTAGTATGGTCTCGAGTTGTACCCTTGTACTTATAAAAATCTCCAGTTTACCCTTTGTGACTGAGTAGTACTCCACTGTATGAAAACACCACACCTTTTTTATCCATTCCTTGGTTGATGGCCATTTGTTTCTAAGACCCAGTTATTACAAATTGTAAATTAGCAACTGAGTTTATCCCATAGATTAATGTGTGATGGTCCAAGTTTGCAGTTCCTTGGTTTGACTCAGTGTACAGGTTGGACTACTTAGAGAACACAGTCTCCTCTGTAGCCTTCAGACAGTGCCCCGTAGGTTTTCTTCCTTGTGGCTGAACTGTTAATCAGAGTTGGGCAACTGAGAGTCCTAGGTGAGGAACTTCTGTTGTAGGATCTTAGGGTGCAAACATTTTTACTAACATAAGGTAGGCGGAGTTCCCTGACACAAGCTTTCTGGAAGGTAGAATGGGGATCTTTTATGGAAGTGGAGATGCTTAACCAGGACTTGGACCTAGGTGGAGGGTGGACATGGAGATGTATTAAAGCGATGACTGCAGGGATGGGCAGCTGGGCAGCGGTGGTGTAGGACAGTGGGAAGGGTGGGCCCTGGTAGTCACCGGGTGTGCATCAGGGCGGACACGCAGTCCCAGGTCCTTGCAGAGCTTTACCAGCACACAGCTTGACTCGGGAGCTGTGGAACTCATGTGGGGAAACAGCAGAATCCCCAGAGCAGGGCAAGCTGCAGCTCTGGAAAGTCAAGATCAAAGCAATAACTGAGACACAGGACAAAAGCCAAGACCTGGTTACTACAGCTGAGGTATAAATCCAAGTCGTGTGGGAGAATAAATAACTGAAGGCTCAACCCTTCAGTCATTCTTTCCCTCCTGCAGAACTGGGCTGCTGTAGCCTACGCTGGGACACATTACAGCTTTTATTTTATTTTTTTTTATTTTTATTTTTTTGTTTTTGTTTTTGTTTTTCTCCGGTACCGGGAACCGAACTCACGACCTTGCGCTTGCCAGGCAGGCGCTTTGCCGCTGAGCTAAATCCCCAGCCCCTACAGCTTTTAAATGAATGGTAGCCGAAAGGAAGCATCTCGTAAGGTTTTCATTACCTGTCACTTAGGAGCAAGAGATAGCTCTGTCTGGGGAGATTTCCAAGGAGCGAGGGCCAGCTCAGCACAGACACAATCAGAATAGCTTGCAGAAGAGATACCTGGTAGTTGATCTGCACAGCACACAGGTATAAAAGAGAAGAAAGGCTCCTCACACTTGGAGAGCTGGCTCCTGACAGAGACCCTCTCAGTCAGCTGTGTGACCTGTCACACAGCTGTGATATCCAAGTGCCCGTGTCCTGTTAGCCCGTACGAGTGATGCATGAGCAAACCAGTGTGTGTATCAGTCAGTGTCTGAGACTCATCTGTGATGTGGACTCAGCCAGGGGAAACATAACCCATGAGAACTTTGCCACATATCAGAGTCTAGGGACGTCGCAAGTGCAGTGTGAGGGCAAAGCCAGGAGGAGCTGATTGGAGCCGTTTGGGCCATGCGGATACCCAGTCGATGATCTTCCAGTCCTGGGCAATCTGGTGTGACAGCCCACAGCCTCATGTGGCTATTTCATTTTAAACTCAAATAAAATCAAGAATTCAGTCCCACTAGTTGGTTGCACCAGTGACATTTTAAGTGCTCCACAGCACATACAGCCAGGCAACTGAAGGAGTGAAAAATAAGCCACTCTGGCACCTTGACTATTCTGAGTTAAAGGCACTTGAAAATCAGTAGGTGCGAGAAGATTACTCTGATCTATTTTGTAAAAGCAGAGGGTGAAATTGTGGAGGAAAAGACACCCTTCCTACACCAGGAGCCATGTTCTTATGGCCAAGGCGGGACCCCACAGCTGAGGGAAATCTGCACAGACAAACCCTGTCAACGAGTCCTTCTCATCCCGGACACCTCTCCACCCAGCTGACTGCCCTAGCCAATGCCCTCTTTCCCCGTCACATTTCCGTAACTTACTGCTCTGTGGCACTCACTAAGTGCTCATCCCTAACTGTCTCTGGGTCATTTCCTCCTGAGGGCTCCCATGCCATGTACAATTTGGGTGACAAGTTTGTATGCTTTTTTCTTCTGGATTTACCCTAGGTCAGTTAAATTCCCAGGTCCAGCTGAGAAACTCACAGTCACATGGGACAGCACAGAGAACATTTCCACCATTGCAGAATGTTCTAGAAGCAGCTCCAGCCTTGACCCTAGAGCCTTGCTAGTCAAAGTGACATTCAAAAACCAGCAGTATTGATAGCATCTTGGAGCTGTTGAAATGTGGAGCCCCAAACCCTTCACCCACTTCCTCTGAATTATATTGTTTGTTTGGGTACCGAGAATTGAACTCATGACCTCAGGCTTGCCAGGCAAGCACTTATGCCACTGAGCTATATCCCTGGCCCTTCTCTGAATTATAATCTGCACTTGAACCTGGTCTCTGGATAACTCAGAGGGACGTCAGAGTTTGAAAGACTGTGGCATGTTATGCCAGGGTTCTACAGAGCTGAGGAAATCTGCACAGACAAACCCTGTCTGTCAGGGCAGGAGGTAGATACAAGACTTCAGCGCTAGAGACAAGAAATCCCTAAGCCCGTAAGTGTTGGCTGCTCTTTGGGCCAGAGAAGGCAGATAGTTTAGCAGCCCTCATCTGACCATGGCTACCATCTCCCTTCCAGTCTTCCCTGGCAATAGACATCTTCATGGTATGACCTGCGGGGTGCTGTAGGTTAGAAAGTTCTTCCAAAGTCTTCCACTCTTTGTCCTGGTTCCTCCTCTGAGACACAGTCAGCTTTACTCTGCTTTGCCCTGTGTGCACATGTTTGAACACAGCTTCTCTGCTCCAACCATGCTCTGTCAGTGAAGGAGACCAGCTCGGACTCTTCTCCACCCAATTTTCCTTGGGCGCTTTCGTTCTGGGCCCTTCCCTCCCATGCAGAAGGCAGTTCCCTTTGGGAGAGGTGGGCGAGGGTGCAGCAGAAAGCTGGAGAGTCTGGAATATCATCAAGGGACCGTGAGTCCCTCCTCAGCATGGATGCCACCAGGATTTCGCCGCATGATCCCCTCTATTCTAGTTTATGAGAAACAAGCATTTCACCGCCTTGAAATGTTGGGAACCCCTGCTGCTAGGGCCTTACATCCAGTCTGCCGTGGTCTGCCGCCCTTGTCACAGGGCAGAGTGCAGTGGCGGCATAGCCTGCCCCCTCGATAGATCAACACCCCTCCCCTTGCCCCCACCATCCTGATGCTCAAGTCCCTCATAGATGCCTTGAAATGAGACTTTTACAGCTTTGTTTTCCTGAATATTCTTCACTCCTTTATCATAGCCCCTCTCAGGGGCAAGTTCAAGTTCGTTTTCATTTTTTAAAATGAAAAACTTTTTAATCCATTTTAATTTTTATTGATGCATGTCTGCTCAGGAGGAGCTGGTGCACATACATAACACGCCTTACTTCTCTTTTCACTCCCTACCCTCCTCTCCTACCCTGCTCCTTCCATATATCTTGGTCTCCTTCCCATTTGCAGAAGCTCTCTCTCCTTTTTTTAAATCCCAATTCTTTTTTGCCCATTTCCTTCCCCTCTGCCCCCTCCTGCCTCCATCTCTAGCTCCCCTTACCATCTGAAAAAAAAAAAAAAAAACCTTCCCCATTTCCTATTATCTACCTTTTCCTTTGCTCTTTTTTCCAAGTTCAGGTGCAGTATAATCAACCGGCTGGAAGCTCAATTGTTTTATTTACTTACTCTGGTTGGGGAAACACGGAAAGGGTAGGTCACTTATGTTTGGAGCCCAGCACACCTGTTGGAGCTGAGACAAGAAGTCCAAGGTCTTCTTTCACCTGCCTTCACTACAGCTCTAAATGTGCTGAGCTAAAACGGCCTACAAGGGCTTGTTTCTTGAAGTGTGGAGTGCTGGGTTCTGTTAGGGGCAGGTGCACACAGGCATCACACCAGGGGCTGTGCAAAGGTTGAAATCTGGGTGTGGTGGCGCACGCCTGTAATCCCAGCACTTGGGAGGCCGAGGCAGGATTGTGGCAAGTTCAAGGTCAGCCTGGGCTACACAGCGAGATCCTGTCTCAAAAAGCACCCCCCAAAGGAGCCACGGCTGAAAGCAGACTAAATAAGATGTAGCAGTAGAGGTTTCCCAAAGGCCTACCCTGATGATGTTTTCTTTCTTTTTTTTTTTTTAAATTAGAGCAACAACCAGCCAGGTTCCGATGTGGACTCTTCCTACCTGGAGTCTTTCTTTCAGAGCTGTCCTAGGGGAGTAGTACCGTTCCAGGCGGGTGTTCAGAACTACGAGCTGAGCTTCCAGGGTGAGTCGTGTGAGCAGCGTTTGTCAGTGTTGTGTGTCAGTGGAACACAGCGAACCTTGAGGGAGTGGGGATGTTGGGCTCACTTAGCAAGGGGAGCGCCATGGATGTCAGACCTGTGTTTAGAGCCCTGGCTCTGAGGGACACTTGCTGCACCCCTGAGGAAGGACACCCAGCCTGCCCTGCCCCAGCACCCTCATCTAGAAAAGCAGAGGATGACAGGCAGTAGCTCTGGGGACCACTTCGGCTCTGCTGGCTTGAGCTGATTCTTGGGGAGAAAGCTGAACTTTCAGATGCTGAAGAACACAGTGGTGGTCATGAGGCTTTGGGTACCTTCAGAGCTTTAGAAACTTGCTGTTCCTCTTAGGCTTGTTCATCTAGGCTGATAGTTCCATCCATCACATTGGCTAAAGTACTCTGTCTTCTGCTATATTAACTTTTTTTTTGTACTGGAAATTGAACTCAGGACCCTGTGCTTGCCAGACAGGTGCTGTGCCTCTGAGCTATATCCCCAGCTCCTGCTGTATTAACTTTGGCTAGTATAAAAAGGTCTTCCGTTCAGCTTCTGCGGACTCCTCTGCCATGTTTAGTAGGAAATCAGGGCAGGAGCTGCCCTCCCTCTGCAAGTACTGTCCCACTGGCACAAACCCAGGACCCTCCATTCCCATGGACAGAAACTCCAGGACTCCAGGACTGGCCCACGGCTGTTTTGGTAAAAGTGGGACTCTCTCAGGTCCTGCACTTCCCACATAGTACCTGAAATTTGAACCCTGTACTACTTTGGGTGTGTTCACTACTGAAGCTTTTTTTTTTTGGTGTTGGTGGTGGTACTAGGGATTGAACCCTAGACTTCTTCACTGAGCTACATCCCCAGCCCTTTAAAAAAATTTTTTTTTTTTAATTTTGAGACAGGATCTCACTAAATCACTAAGTTGCCCAGGCAAGACTTAAACTTGTAATCCTCCTGCCTCAGCCTCCCAGAGTGCTGAGAAGTAATGTAACTTTCTTTTGGTAGTACTGGGGCTCAAAGCCAGGGAGTGATACAGCTTTTAAGGACCATTATACCAACTCTTTTGAAAGGTAAGTTGGCAAAACCCTGTAATGAAGTACCCAGAGAACGGAGGAGGTGGCGGAGAGCGTAGGTTGATCCCAGCAGGATTTGGAGTGAACGGCAGCCTGGGCCCCTGGGTGAAGGGCACAGCAGGGGACGCAGGAGATGGCAGAGCCAGGCCACGGGCACAGAAGCTTGGGGTTTCAAGGAGCAGGAAAATCTGCAAGCAGAGGTAGAAACCTGGGTTTGTTTGCTTGGTTAAACACAGAAGACATAGGAAGATTTGAGCAGCACTGCAGCATGGCCTAATTAGCTTGTTTATTTTGCTGTCCTGTCTGTTTTGTTATGTATCACCTTTACTGAGGCTTAATTATTAGAGTGAAATGCATCAAGTGTGTGTGGGTCAAGTGTGTGTTGGTTGAGTACTGGCAGATGCATGTAACCACCCGAATCTAGCTGTAGAACATTTCCATCATCACAATGTTTCCCCCGCCTCTCTGCAATCAGTTTCTGTCTACCCCACCATCCTCTCCTCCCCGACAAGCTACAGCTGATTTGCTTTATGTCCTTCTAAATCAGTTTTGCCTTTTCTAGAACTTTATATAAATAGACTCTTTCAGGGTGTATTCTGCACCTAGCTGGCTTCTTTCCCTCAGAATAATGGTTTTCAGATTCATCTATGTTGTTGCATGTGTAATAGTTCTTTTTGTTGCTGAGTAATATTCCAGTATAAAGATACATTATCATCTTGATATCTATTCATCATCATGGACAGAAACTCCAGGACTCCAGGACTGTTGATGAACATTTGGGTTGTTTCCACTTTTTGGTTATTAGAATAATGTAGCTGTAAACATTCTTCTGAAATTTCTGTGTTTAGGTTTTCATTAAGCTTTAAGTACCCCAGAGGGGAACTGTTGGATCATTTGGTAGGACATGTTTAATTTTATAAGACACTACCAAACTATTTTGCAGAGTGGTTGTATCACTTTATATTCTTACTAGCAATATATAATGATTAATTTTTTTGAGAGAGCCAGGGTCTCACTATGTATTTCAGGCTGGCCTTGAACTCACTATGTAGCCCAGGCTGGTCTTGAACCTGCAGCGATATCCCTGCCTCAGCTTCTGAGTGCTGAGATTACGAGTGTGCACCAACATGCCTGGCATGATTTACTTCTTAAAAGGATCACGTCACAGTGTGCAGCCAGGCCAACAGCATGCATGAACTGGAAAATAACATTTCACACTTGATGTTCAAAGATCTGGCCAACAGGCGCTGACCCACAATCAGTGCTTTCTGGTTTGAGGCCACCTGCATGCATGTCTGATCATCTCGTATCCCAGCTCTCCTCTTTTACCATACCATCCACCTTTGATTTCAATATTAGGTTTATTCCTGAATGCTCACTTACCACACTGCATTCTGAATCTCTGAATAAGCAGCGGGGGGATACATGAGTCTTATCATGAACAGTTTTCATCTAAGTTCACACTACAACTCGGACATGAACATTTGCCATGCAAATTGCCTCTGAAACATGAGTCATTTGCTAGGATGGTTCTTGATTATTTTATTTTTTCTGTTTGAAGGGATGATTCAGACAAACATAGTTTCCAAGACTCAGAAGATTGTTGTCCGAAGGCCAACCTTTGTTTCCTCGCTGGATGTGGAGCAGATGAGAAGGAGGGCAGAGTAAGTGCTCTGAGGCCCTGAAAGCTGGCAGATGTCTGAGATGTTCACATCCTGCTCGCAGCATGTCACTCATGCATCTGGATTCTGTGCTGTTTTTTTTTTTTCCGGTACCGGGAATCGAACTTACGACCTTGCGCTTGCCAGGCAGGCGCTGTGCGGCTGAGCTAAATCCCCAGTCCCCTTGATCCTGTGTTCTTGAGAAGTTTCTGATTGCGTTGCATTGCAGTTTCCTTTCGCATTATCTTTAGGAAGGCACTCTGTTAAGCAGAGTGCTCTGGCTGCGAGAATACCAGACCAGGGAGTGGGGATGTGTGGGCGGTAGCTCGGTAGTTCAGCGCTTGCATAGCATATGTGAGGCCTTGGTCTTCCATCCCCAGCACTGGGAAACAGGCTCACACACACACACGTTGGGCCAGGAAACCAGCGTTTGCTTCTGGTTCTTGGGGGATTTTATGTTTGTCTCTTAAATTCTCTGGGCCTCAACTTCTCCAACGGGATTAATGGGGAATGCCTAAGAAATCACCAAGTGCACTGAGTTTTTGTTTTGCTCTGGATCCTTCCATGTCTTTGGTTGTGCATGATTTATAGAGAATGCGATGAAAGATGAGAGAGAGATGAGATGAGGGAGAGAGAAAGATGAGGCAGCTGCCCGAATAAGGGCTTTGGAGAAAGGTCAAACTGATTAAAGGATTTTCTTTTTTTTTTTTTTTGGAGACAGGGTCTCGTTATGCAGTTCAGGCTGGCCTTGAGCTCACTATGTAGCCCAAGCTGTCCTGGAACTCATGGGGATCCTCCTGCCTCAACCTCCCGAGTGCTGGGATCACTGGCTTGCACCACTACCACGCATGTGCGGCTTACAGAAATATTTTAAGTTTTACTTTATCTTTAATTGGTTTAGTTGTATCAATTTATTGTAAAGGGGATTTTAAAAGGAAATTTTGCTATGGGATAGTCATTGTAATTTTCTTGTCTGTTCCTGAAACTTTCAGTAAGAATCTACCTTGTACATGAACATTTTTGGAGTTGGATTTTTTTTTTCCCCTCCAAATGATATGTGATAATGAAAACAGATTTCAAGGCTGGTATAAAATCAGGATGTTCTAGTTAGGTCCATTTGGTTGTAAGAATTCAAGGTATTTCATGAAAAGGACAATCCTTGAGAGAATGGGGAAAATAACATCTCACGAGAACAGGAACGGGAACCGGAAATGAGCTATGGTAGGACCTCAGGGAGCAGGATTAGTCTGGGTTCTGCTGTAGAATCAGAGCACCCCAGGGCCACAGGTCCTTGCCCGTGGCCAGGTAGATACTGGTCTTTGATTCTCGGTCACCTCAATTAAAAGTTTGCCCCCTGTTCATTCACTGAGGGAATTTGGACAAACGAATCACTCTTCACCTTCCCATCTATAAAATGGGCTCAATAATAGTACTTTTCTGGAGGTTGGTTGATTAATACACTCTAGGCATGCAGAACAATGGCTAGTTCAGTAAATGCTAGTAATATTTCTGGTTATTATTTTTATTCTCCTAATATTTACAGTGACACACGCACACACACACACACAGTAATTTCCCTGTACCTACAGTTTCACTTTTTGCAATTTCAGTTCCCTCCTGTCAACCCCAGTTTGCAAACATGGTACAGTACAAAAGGATACTGACTTAATTGATGTTGAGAGAACAACATTCACATAGTTCTTATCACATTATATTGTTATAATTGTTCTATTTTATCTCTTAAGTTAATCTCTTATTAATCTTAATCTCTTACTGTGCCTAATTATAAATTAAAATTTATGATATGTGTAGGAAAAAGCAACAATTTTTGTGGGCTTCAATTCTCTGCAGCCTCAGGCATCCATCAGGATTCTTGGAATGTGTCCCTTGCAGATAAAAGGGAATTTCAGTGTATATGTAAATAAGATGACTGAATTTTAAACTCAGAGTTTTAATCGGGATATCTTTTCCAATTTACCTTCTGCTACTAATTGCCTAATATTCTCTATATTTCTTAATTTGACCTCCCCAGAATTAGAACCAAATTGATCTAGCTATTTGTCATTTCCAGCACTTTTTTTTTTTTTTTTTGAGACAGGGTCTTGATATATAGTGCAGGCTGGCCTTGAACTTGCTTATGTAGCCCAGGCTGGTCTTGAACTCACAGTGATCCTCCTGCCTCAGCCTCCTGCATGCTGGGATTACAGGTCTGCACCACCATGCCTCACTTCCAGCACTTTTAATGTTCACATTAATGAAATAAAGTATTGCAGGTTAAAAGAAAAAGAAATATACGGGATGATCAAAAAACAGAGTGAATGTTAAATTTTTAGAAAAAAATTCGTATAGTAAAAAAACATATTACCATTAACCCCTCTCCCCTTTGCTTCAAGCACACTTATCCCATTGTTCTCGCCACTTTCTGAAGCAGTTCTGGCAGTCCTCTTTCATGAGTGTCTTTAGTTGCATTGTTGTGGCTTGATGTCCTGAAGCAATTAAAAATGTTTGCTTTTCATGGCCAATTTGACTTTGGGGGAAGACCCAGAATCTTCATGGTGCCAGATCTGGTGAACAGTGTGGGTGAGGACATCGCATAATGAGCAGCTTCAGAAAGTGCAAGAATGGTGGGCGAAGTGTGTCCAAAGTGAAGATGAGTATTGTGAAGCAGGTTAATGGCAATGTGTCTTTCATTGTATTGAATAATTCAATTTAAACATGTATTTTGGTCACACCTAGTATAGTTCATGTATGCACGAAGCCTACATTCTGATGGACAAGACTGTGTATCAATAACTGCTCCCACGCACTTCCTCACATTCCGGTCGGTGCCGACCACATACCTACTACCATACAGGGCAGTGGTTCTGTAGGATGGTGCTGCCTGGGGACTTCTTAGCAGACTTAGCGCCTGTGAAAAGCGGTACACCCTCTGATGACTGCAAAGAATGAAATCACCTGGGACAATTTCTCACCTTGCACCCCGGTGGGTTAGCAAAATATGATTGTGGTTTGGTTCCTGACAAGTGTTGGGTGGGAGTGGGCAGAGAAAGAGGCCCTGAGGTGCTGTTTGCTTCAGGCAACTAATGGGATCCTCTCAGCTGATTCTTACTACAGTGGCTCTTATAAGATGTCTTGGCAAGGGCTGGGGATTTAGCTCAGCGGCAAAAGCGCCTGCCTGGCAAGTGCAAGGTCGTAAGCTCGGTTCCTGGTACCGGAGAAAAACCAAAAAAAAAAAAAAAAAAAGATGTCTTGGCAAGATTTTCCTTAAACTATTTCCGTAAGGCAGCACCCTTCGTATTTTTATTTTTATTTTTTATTTTTTGGTTTTTTTCCGGTACCAGGAATCAAACTCATGACGTTGCGCTTGCCAGGCAGGCGCTGTGCCGCTGAGCTAAATCCCCAGCCTCACCCTTTGTATTTTTAGAAGGTTAATAATTTGGGTTTTTTAACAGTTCATGTACACACACCCTGATAACCTCAACTAGACCATACCCTCACCTTTCTGGACAGCAGAAACTAGAAGGGTTGCTGCCTTTCTTGTCTCCATCTTGGGTGTTTCTTTCTGTACACATTTATTTCAAGGAGAAGAAACTGGAGTATTTCTAATATGTCCTGTAGTTCATCCATCCCCTGCCTCAGTCACTTATGTCTGTCACAGCTGCCCAGCTCATCCCTGCCTTCCAGGAGCATTCCTGGCCATTATTCTTAGGAATCCAGCATCTTTTTCTTTTTCTTTCTTTTTTTTTTTTTTTTTGGTCTTTTTGAGATAGGGTCTCACTATGCAGTTCAGGCTGGCCTTGAGCTCACTTTGTAGCCTAGTCTGGCCTCGAACTCGCAATGATCCTCCTGCGGGCTGGGATTACAGGCGTGCACCACCATGCCTGGCTGAATCCAGCAACTTTTAAAACCCAGCTCTAATGCCACTGCTCCTTACTGGAGACTCTTTGATCCCTCCTTTGCCCTCTAGCCAGACTTGGAACTCCCTTGGTTCATTCACTCCATTCTAATAGCCTGTAGTACAGTTGTGTGCTACATAGTGACGTTCTGGGGACCCCGTACAGCTGGGTATGTAGTATGCTATACACTGAGGCTTGTGTAAGTCCAGTCTGTGGGCATCACAGAACAAACTAATCTAACAATGCATTTCTCAGAAGGTGTAACATCCTTAACTGATGACTGTAGTGGTCACGCAAATGTCACCCCTAGCAAAATCCTTTCTGTCCTCTTCTGCGCTCAGTTATATGCCCGCAAAGCTCTTGAAGTAATTAGTATAGTGTGTGGCATACAGTGATCTGAAGTAGAAAGCTGTGCAGGAAAATGAATTGAGAAAGAACGTCCACGGGGGTTGTGCAAGAAATGAGCTGTCATGCTGCTGCTCCTACCCCAGAGGAGACACAGCTGCTGTTTGTTTCTTTCTAAAAATGTTTATTAGCCCATGTTTGCAGTACGTAGTGCTTGCATTCCTCACGCAGAGTTGGTGCGTGTACATTAATGTATCTTCTTTCTTTATTACATCCCCTTTCCTTTCCCTCCACCTCTTGGACCCCTTCCCATTTGGAAAAGATCTGTCTGCCTAGTTCCTATTATCTACTGTTTATTTTACACTTTGATTTATTTATGCTTTGGGTTTCTCATAAAAGAAGAACCATGCAATATTTAAGCTTGTGTGTCTCATTTATTTCACTTAACATTACGCTCTTGAGGGAAATCCAAATATAAAATACAGATAAAACAGGGCCAATCTTTCTCATTCCGAAAGAGCCTTCATTTTACAAGGGGATCTTTAAATAGTTTGTTCCTGAAGGAATTTATTTTTTAAGTGGAATTGCTTTGATCATGGTAAATGTCAAACATCAACCACAGTAGAGGGGGTTATATGATAAACTCTTACGTAGCTAATATCCAACTTCGTCTGTCAATATTTTACCATCTTGTTTCTTCTATTCTATAAACTCTAATTTTTTTCCTCTGTTGGGATATTTTTATGTGCATCCCACACGTGTGCAATTTCTCTGTAACAAATTTAGGTGTCTTTAGCAGATACGGAGTATAAAAACTGTTATTCAATACCCTTAACCCACCTAAGAAAAGTGGCAATAATTCCTTTCTATCATCTTATACCCAGTTCATGCTGTTCTTTCATTGTCTTATAAATGACTCTTCAGAGCTGACTTACTCTAGTCAGTATCTAAATAGGATCTGTGTGTTGCATTTGATCTGTCTCGACTTTTAACGTATTAGTTTCCTTCCTTTACTTTTTTCATATTTTTTTAAAAGAAACCGAGTGATTTAACCTATAGAATTTCCCAGTTTCAACATGAGCAAACTTTATCCTTGTGGGACCATGTAATGGGTAATTTCCGTAAACTGATGATATAATTTGGAGAACTGATTATATTCAGTTTTTGGTCAAGAATACTATGTAACGGATATACTTCCGGTCATCCAGTTGTCCGAGTGTTAATGATGCAGATTAAGGTGTGGCCTCTGCCATTCCGGTCTGACTCCTCCAGTCCTCAGCTGATCTGTCACTTCATGGTCACAGTATCTATTGCTGATCACTGTTTAGGTTCAGTATGTTACTAAGTGTTACAAAATGGTGGTTTTCTAATTCTCTTGATTCTGTCGCCATTATTTGCTGTGATTCATCTAAAAAGAATTCTTCCTCATATATAGCTACCCTGAAATTACAGTTCACACCATACAGGAAAAGGCAATTTCTTCCGTCCATATCCCTAGTAAGATGTCTTATTATTCCACAAACAGCTGAAAAGCACGCTTGCTACGTGGTAACAGATTAGACCCTCCACAAGTGAAGCAGAGAGTTAAACCTTCAGGTCTGTGAAGAGTTACCGCATTTTTAAAAAGCATGACTATGGGCACATCAGTACCAGGATGGTGCAAGGGGATGGTCGAGAGAAAAAATACAGAAATAAGCAGTGGGTTTCTCTAGGAGGAAACCTTGGCTTCCTGGGCAAAAGTCAGGGTCGGGAAATTGCTTGGGCATAGGGAGCAGGGAGCAATGGAAATGTCTTTCTCTGCAGTCCTCCGCGGGTGCGGTTCTCCGCTTCCAGTCAGCCTGTGCAGACCCCGCCAAAGGCTGCCGCCTCAACATTTGCTCCTCAGAGGAATGTCTCCTCTCTCCCCGCGAAGGGATTCAAGGTACTTGGCTTTCACTTGATTGGTGGGGGAATCCTTTAAGGGTGGGAAAAAGTACATTGGTACAAATGTTTGTTTGTTGGAATGAATGAACCGCTTCCGCATAACTCTGCCATCAAAGGCAGTGATAATGTGGGTTCGGCTGCACCCGGCTGCACCCGGCTGCACCTGGCTGCACCTGAGCAGCTCCCTCAGGACAACCCTGAGGGACAGAGGCCTGTATCTCTACTTCACGGGTGAGAGTAAACGTGACTTGGCTCACTGTGCTCCCTTTATCTCCTGCCCCAGTTGGGGCAAGACGATTGCTAGGCCATTTAGCTTCCACATCGCACTCCGATTTCTGTGCAGGTCAATCTGCTTAGCATCCATGGGGACATCCAGTTCCTCTGCGCTGCACTGGTTTTGGACCTTTAGGCAAGAAGCTTGTCCATCACTGTATTCAGCTGACACTGCAGGGGACCTCCTTTTGCATAATGCTTTGTTAGCGTTAAGTTGCCCTAAATGGACAGGCCCGCTGCCTGTTGGGTTCATTACTGGGACGAATGGGCAGATGTGGACAGACAGAAGTCAGACTATCCCACTTCCTGTCTGAGAACTGGCAATGATACTCATGGCATAGGGGGCCCATGCATGTGGGCATAGCATGCTTTCAATGTTTCCTGTTTCTGATTTATGTATTTTTAAAACTTTTTTAGTTGCTAGATCTCAGTCACGAGTCTCTGGAATATGCCTCAATAAGGGATTATTTTAAAGAGTCTATGAAAAATTTCAAGATTGAAAAGATAAAGAAGATCCACAATCCAGAGCTCCTCAATTGTTTTGAAAGGTTGGTGACCACATTATCTGATTCCCTTACGTAATATTTGGAAGGATTATTTTGTTTTTTTGTTTGTTTGTCTTTTTGAGACAAGGTCTCGCTGTGCAGTTCAGACTGGTCTTGGACTCATTTTGTAGCCTAGGCTGGTCTCCAACTCGCAACGATCCTCCTGCCTCAGCCTGTTGAGTGCTGGGGTTACAGGCGTGCACCATCACGCCCAGCCTGGAAGGATTATTTTGATAATTCTATTTCTATAACTTAAATGTTTTCATAAATTTATTACTTTACAGTTGTGGTTTTAAATTTTCCATTTTGAAAGCAGATGCAAGAGAATTTTAAGATGCTTAAACTTTAGTTGGGATCAGTGTTATCAACTAGCGTGGGAGAGGAATGTTCTTGGTGTTCAGTCTCACATTTCCTGTATTAGGAGGCGACTGATGATGACAGAGAAAAAGGAAAGACTTCTATTTTATGCAGCAAGCCGCACCCAAGTGGATTCCATCTGTGCGAATAATTTTGTCTGGACCTCACATGGAACTCACGAAAACAAATATGGAAAAGGTCTGTACATGCTTCAATTAAGAGGTGTATGTAATCATTTTGTGTCCACTAGCATGTCCATGTTTAGTAGTCATGGCGAGAAATTAAGCTCGCAGTAACATAAATGTGAAGATTAGCATGGCCCGGCTGACCTGGGCCTTAGCGTGGCTCAGGAGCTGGGCCTTAGCAGGGCTCCCATCTTTTGCTTGCAGACTGTTCTACCTGTTGGCAACACCGCCTGCCACTGCTAGTCACTGGCCATGGCTCTGTCTGAGCCTAATCTGTGCTATTGGAGGCCTCTCCCCTTCTCAGCTGCACTGGGCCACCTGGGACTTGCAGTCGCACAAGTGGGCCCACACAACCTTCACACCTGTTTCTTTTTGCTCTTAAACTCCTGCATGCAACTCTTAAAAACACAAGCAGCCAAAGAAATGCAAGGCAGAATTGTTCACATCTAGTAAGTAAATAACAGTTTAGTGGGGTCCAGCTCAGAAGTAAGATTAAATTTATATACAGTCTCCAAAAGCAAGAAATTAGTCATTCAGCTAATATTTTGAGTACACTGGATACTGGACACACAGCGGTGAACAAGTTAGACACGGGCCCAAACACATACTTTTCCATAAATAATGAAATGATGAAAATGTACAGCTGCCGTAGAGGAACAGGGCGGCTGTAACCCCACTCCAGAAATGCTCCCGAGAACGGGATGTGAGGGGCCTCACCCACCTCACGGATCAGTGTGTAGACAGTGAGGGATGAGCCCCACAGTGTATAGTCAAACAGTAAAGCATTCAGGCTTGACCATGAGGATTCCGGAGTTAATGAAAGGTTTTAAGCTGTGGAATGATATGAGAACTTCTACGTTTATAGAGTTTATTTATTTATTTATTTATTTTTGCGGTACCGGGGATCAAACTCATGCATGACCTTACGCTTGCCAGGCAGGCACTTATGCCACTGAGCTATATCCCCAGCCCCAGTTTATAGAGTTTAAATAGGTTACTGAAGGGGGCTGGGATTTAGCTCAGTGGCACAACACATGCCTGGCAAATGCAAGGTAGTGAGTTCGATTCCCAGTACCGGAAAAAAACCAAAAACCAAAAACCAAAAAAAAATATATATATCTATATCTATGTCTATATCTATATCTATCTATCTATCTATATATATTACTGAAACTTTTCGGATGTACTTGAAAGCTGTGGGGTAGCCATCTTTTTTTTTTTTTCCCCCTCTGGTACCAGGAATTGAACTCACGACCTTGTGCTTGCCAGGCAGGCGCTGTGCTGCTGAGCTAGATCCCCAGCACCCCCGGGGTAACCATCTTAAGTGACACGTGATATGTGAAATCTAAACCTGTCAGTTTCTCATATGTAGAACTGTTCATATAGTATAATACTATCCATGAACAAATAAGTTACTATAACATGACACCAGAATATGTGTGCATATAGATGTACGTGAAATGTATAGGAACACTGGTGAAAACTTTTCCACCAAGCTGCTAACGGTCTGGGGAAAAGGAATGGGAGTGGACCTGAGAGTCAGCTAGTGTTGCAGTCCGCTTTGGATTACGGCAGGGAAATTCCCTGGGTAACTAAACAAGAGAAGGTTTATTTAGTGTACAGTTTTGGAAGTTCAAAAGTGTGGCGCCTGCGTTGGCTTCGGTCTGGTGAGAGTGGTGACTGGTGTTGAAACAATCATGTCTCCAGCAACAGTGCAGAGAGGGGGTGGGGGGGTGCCACAGTCCCCGCCCCCCATCACCCAAGAGGCTCCCCTAGGCTCTGTCTCCAAGATGCTTCCACCTCTGCACTCCAGGAACCAAGCCTTAAGGGTTTAAACCCACGGGGGATATTCAACATTCAAACCAGCGCTTTCTTGCTTTGCTTCAAATACAGTTCCACATCTTTTAGCCAGAATACCCAGTATCGCATCTATTCAAGATAAGCCATGTTTCTGGAGTTTAATCATCTATGAAAAAGATGATAACAAACACAATAAATGGAAAATGTATTACACAGTTGTCACAAATAAAAAGAATTCATTTTACATATTGATTTTTATGGAGAAATTAGATGTTGCATTTTCTTTCAAATGTCAGAAAAGCATCTGACAGTGAGAACAATGAGTAAATAGGAAACTTCCATAGGCAGCAACTTGTGTAACTGCCGGCTACAGAAAGCTTCCTGGTTATCTGGGGTGTTCTGAGGTTAAAGGATTACACACCGGCTGCCTGGAAAGCTTGGTGAGGGTCAGTTCCTCGCCCATCCTTCCCTGTGGCATTTCCTGGGACCTTCCATCAGTAGTCAGTGACCTTTGTGCCTTAAAATGTGTTCACTGTAAAGTGGCCTCTGCTCTGAAACATCTTTGGCACGTCAGTCCAACTTAACTTATTCAACTTCTGCTCACGTCACACAGACGGTGCCACTGCAGTGTCACCGCATGATCAGTACCCAGGGGCTTGCTGTGTGTCCCCGCCATTTCCATGGGCGTGTCTCCATCAGTGACGTGTACTTGTGTACACATTTTTTAAGTACAGAGGAGATCTACGGTCACATGCTTAGTCTGCTTTGTCATCTGAGTCTGTGAGTAATCTTATAAACCATAATAATGCTTTTATCATAATTCTCAAGCTTTTTCTTTTTCTGATTGTTTCTAGGAAATCACTTCTCAAAGGAAGCCATCTATTCCCACAAAAATTCCCTCTACGATGCCAAAAATATCGTTATGTTCGTGGCCCGCGTCTTGGCGGGAGATTTTATTGAGGGAAACATGATGTACGTGAACCCTCCTCCGCCGTACAACAGCTGTGTGGATACAATGCTGAATCCCTCAGTTTTTGTCATCTTCCAGAAGGATCAGATTTACCCAGCATACCTGATTGAATATTCTGAAATAGACAAAGAGAAAGACAAAGACAAAGAGAAAGCCTGTGTGATTAGCTAGAGATGATGAAGGCAGCATTATCCAGGATGCGATAACCATTTTCCCTGCATAGAGGACCAAATTGCTCTAGATAATGGTTACCCTTTTCTGTTTTCTAAGTTATCTAATGTCTTACGTCAGTCATTCCCAAGCTTTGCTGTACAAAAATTCCAATGCCCTGGTTGTACACTTCCCAGTTAAATCACACCTTGGAGTGAAAGCCAGGCAGTAGTATTTTTTAAAAGCTCTCCTAATAACTCCAATGTTTTGGAAAGTTTGCGCTGTCTTAGCTGTAACTGGTCCAGGCTGGTTTCTAAATTTCCTATACGTATACCAACCATCTTCTCTCATTTACTCTTTCTTTGAGTTTACTGGGTAACATGGCTTTGTTTTGGTTCGATTGAAAAAAAAATCAATTTGGAAACTTGGAAAGTAAGCTAATACTGCCTGCTAAAATAAGGACAAAAGATGGTACAGCCTTGGGTGGAAGACTGTGAAAGCTGGGAAAAAATGTGTAGGGATATGCTAAGAAGAAAAGTAGGAAGGGTAGCTATAAACGCTGTTATAGACATAACCGCAGTGCTGCATCTTATCATGTGATGATTTGAGAGCCTATGTCTGTTTCTACATTTAGTTACGAGACAGACCCCACGGAGTTGGCTCTTTCTGGAATGCAGTCAGAAAGGCCTCCAACTGAAGTTGGATTCTTTAAATAATTATGGCAAAATAGAGATGTATGTTCTAATTACCCTAATTACAGAGAAAGCTTCCCCCCCAGGTCAGGCTTTCAGGAAAGTGTATATATTTTAGGAGAAATGAGCTGTAGTAGTAAGAGTCATATAAACATACATTCAAGTGCTATTGTGGTCGTTTGCATGGTAGATGCGGCTCTCAAGAAATTAGTAGCAGGGCCATCCCACAAGGGGATGGGCCTCTGATGGAGGTGTGATTTGCTTTCTGGTGAGCACACATTTAGAACAAAGGGAACAATGTCCCAAACAGGCCTCATGCCTGCTAGGGATTTATTTGTGTAAATATAGTGGATTCTGTGGAATGGTCATAGTTTTTACAGCTATTGAAGTGCCCGGGCCAATACTGCCTTCCTGCCTTCCTGTGAATGAGATTTTTCCTTCTAATTTTCCTTTTTCAACATTCCGTTCCTGTGGCCAAAATTTCCCACTAGAGTTCCTTCTAGCAGACATGTTACAAATAATTCACTGGCATTAGAGTTGATTTTTATATTAGTCAGATTTTAGGACGGTACAGAAAGGTTCACAGTTCTCCATCAGTAACAAATGTCGGCTTTTTTAGAGTATGGTTGTTTTCTGGGAGCTTGCCACAAATGATTCTTCTTATTCATTTTTCCCCCCCCCCAGGGGTTTCCACCTCTTGACTTTAACCCTTGCGCTGTAGAGGTGTAATGTATGCAGCTCTTGCTGGCTGCCCAGGAAACACCTCAAGCTGGATATTTTGCAGGGACCTGCGGTCCAAAATGGAAATCTTTATCTGCTCCCTCAGAGGAATCCGTTCGTAGCCTGAGTAAAAACAATCACTGGATCCATTGTGTTCAAGCAGAACTGCAGTCGCTGGGGCTCCTCACACGTTGGAGTCATTCCCAAATGCAGTTTTACCTCTTGCACATTTCCATGTTCCCTTCTAATCTGTTTGCTCCTTAATGGCAATTTAAAATTTTACTTAATGGGATTGCCAACCCAACCCGGATCGCATTTTTTTTATTTTTTATTTTTTGGTCTTTTTGAGACAGGGTCTTGCTATGCAGCTCAGGCTGGCCTTGAGCTCACTCTGTAGCCCAGGCTGGTCTCGAACTTGCAATGATCCTCCTGTCTCAGCCTCCCGATTACAGGCCTGCGCCTGGGATTACAGGCCTGCGCCACCATGCCCGGCTTTGGATCGCATCTTTTGGATAAAGTTTAAAACCATGATCACAGCCCTGAAAGGATCTTTCCTTTCCCTACTTTTTTGTCATTTATTTTCTTCTGTACAATGTGCTTGGCTTCCTAGTAGTTCTTGGTCCCCTTCTTACCTAGTTCAGTGGTTCTCAGTGAGCACGTCTGCTTTTTTTTTTTTTAAATAACAAATACTTTTGCAAGACATGCTTTATTATCCTCAAAATGCAATTAAAAGCTAATATGGCCGGGCGTGGTGTAATCCCAGCACTCGGGAGGCTGAGACAGGAGGATTGTTGTGAGTTTGAGACCAACCTGGGCTACCAAGTGAGCTCACGGCCAGCCTGAACTGCATAGCGAGACCTTGTCTCAAAAAAAAAAAAAAAGAAAAAGAAAAAGCTAATATGCCCTATGCATACATGATTCTAGGAGTAAATTAAAAGATTAAACCAACTAATATTAACATAAAAGGGAAATAAAAGGTACATAACTTAGGTACAATATCACAATACTATAAGACATGAAGAAGTCAAATGCTTACACCTCCTGATAATGAATGTAAACTTGGAAGTAGATCAGAAGCTGTTTATAGAGAAGCATGGGAAAATGAATAAAGCAGGGAAATGAGTGGGCACTAGCATACGGACTAGTGATACAACCACTTCCTTGCATATAACACTTCTGTGTGTACAGGAGAAGGAACGAAATAACCTTCATTGAAATACAGTACTATGTAGGAGAATGTACAGATTCCGAAACAAAAAAAACCGAGGAAATACATTCCTGCAGACGAGCTTTGTGTCTTACATGAATGTCAGGTGAGACATTCAAGATTCGTATAGGGCGCAGAATAATTTCTTATTGTGAGAAGCTGTCCAATGTATTGCAGTTGTCCAGTGCCCCTGGCTCTCACATGCTAAATGCTAGCAGCGCTTCTGCCTTCAGCCCCAATCATGGCAACCACAGACGCTATCAGGCCTCGTCATCCTTTTCAGAGCAGGTGTTTTATACTGTCATCCTCTTCCTATCCTGAGATGATTCATAGATAATATCATCTACTTATATACAGGAATTTCTTTAAAAAATTAATTGACTGTTCTAGTTCTATTGTAATGGGGACAAACTTTGTAATGAGAGTAAAATGCATTTTACTATATAAATGCTCAGGCATGACTACGCTATACAAGCCATGACACAGACAGATGTTTACTCTTACAATGCATAGTTTTGGGCGTAAGAGTCGATCAGGAGCTATTGCCTATAGCACAGAACAATGAAATACTAGAGGTATGTGTAATAGAAAGAAAACCAGCTGTAGGGTAAGTCCTAACAGACCACATGCCTTATCTGTCTATGGTAAAGGAATGGGCGAAATCACCTTAACTGAAATAAGAATAGGACGAATTACAAATTGTCTCAGAGGAAACAAAGGAATTGATTTTATTCTCTCAGACGAGTTGTAGGTCCTACCTAAATGTCCAGCAGGACATTAGACAGTCGAACAGGGTACAGAATAATTCTTCGTTGTGTGGGACCGATCCACACGCTGTAGGACATCTGTGATCTCTGGCTGCATCTATTCGGTGACGGTATAGTCCTCAGTTATCATGAAGCCAGCCACGACCTGTCACTTTCTAATATACCACTGTGAGAACCACTGACATAGTTCATGTCTAGCGTCCTTAGCTGAACTCCATTGTTACTTCCACAGCTGAGATCCTTGCCTCCAAAACCCTCAGTTTTTAAAATGCTTTGTGCCTTGATTTGTTCATTTTTAGGATCTATGAACTTGAAATGGTTAACTTTCTGTATTAGAATGTAAGCTCAAGCGCCAAATAGATCTGTCTTACTTTTTATGTTATACGCGACACCCAGGCTAGCTGTGTTCTTCCTACGCTGGTGCCTTGCAGAAAAGCCTGCGGAATTAGAGTAAGCGCAACTATTTATGTTTTAGTAATCAAGTTGTATTACATCCCGGTTTGCTTAATTTGAGACTAGCAAATAAAAAGAGAAAAAACATTCTGTTCTGTTGCCTTTATTTGCTCTATTTGTTCGTATATCCACAAAGATCATCAACTGCAGATACCAGTTTATTCAGAGGGGAGAAGAGACAATGAGTTTTATCACTTGTTATGGTTTAGATGAAGGATGACCCCCCCAATACTTCTGTGTGCAGTGGCAGGGTGTTTGGAAGGTGACTGGCTCATGGCAGCACTAGAGCTGACTGGCTGTTAGCTGGGTCACTGGGGTTGTGACCTACAGGGGTGTGTCTTTCACTTTGGTTCCTCCCTTCTCTGCTTCTTGACCAGCAAGACATAAACAACTTTCTTCTGCCCAGACTCTTCCACCATGGTCTTTCTGCATTTGAGCCTGCCAACCATGGACGGAAACTTCTGAAATCGTGAGCTACATAGGTGTCTCCTCCTTTAAGCTGTGGGTGTTGGGTATTGTGTCTCAGCCACTAGTAAAGTGACTAAGACATCATTCCAGGATTTAATGAGCGAGGAGCAACAGTCTTTAGCCCACTGCCAGGCAATGCAGAGGAGATGGAGAAGCCCAAAGTTGGTTGGGACATATTTGAGGGCTGGCAGCTGCTCACATTCTTCCCTTCCTCCTGTCCCAGGGTCGGCAACAGGGCCACACTTTTTTTTTAAACAGTGCCACACTTTAACAAAAGTTAAAAGTATAAATGGTTATCAGCAGAATTATCCAATCAGCCAGTCCTCCAAACGCCCTTCTCCATACGTTCTTTTTAAATCACAGAGATCTGAATGGAGAACGCAGGAAAGGGGAGAGAGAGCGAGGGAGAGGCAGAGAGAAAGCAACAGATATGGTAGCATGAACTTGATAAAGTGAAGGTTAAACTATCATTTGATTTGGACCACAGTAAAAAGAAAGATACAGCAAACCAATTTCTGTCCAAACACCTGCATTCAAATACACAAAAACACACCGAAACAGGCATGAGCAGATATTTGAGGGCCTTGATAAATTATTCTTTGTGCGTGCCTATTTGTTTTCTATGTGTGTATGTGTGTATGTTTCATCCCAGCAGGCTCCCGGTAAGATCTGCCACTATCTGGTTTCTGGCCTGAACTCCTCAGCCCACCATTTGGTGGGAGGAAGCAAAGCTAAATAGCAACTACTTCCTGTCCCCAGTTAGCTGCTGTAAAGAAAACCAGCAGGAAAGGCAGTGGGTGACAATTGGGAGGGATGTGCGTGGCCACTGGGCTATGACAGAGGACCTACATGGCTTCAAGCGAGCAGAGGGATAGCAGACAGATTTTGTTGAGAAGATTAAGGACAGATGAACTGACAAGTAACACCAGTCTAAGTCTCCGGCATGACTTACTCAAAGCCTGTGCTACTGAAGCATATCTGAGCAGGAGCTTCAGAATCAGCAGCAGGACATGGGAATTCTTAAGGGACTGCCTAAACCCTAAAGCTCCAGTCCTGAAGTGCCACCTCCAACCTTGACCTGTTTCTTTTTGCCCTTCCCTTGTGAACCTGCCCGGCCTTTACCTTTTCTTCCCAAACTCCACATTCCCCGCTTGTCTGCTCTGGGATCATCCCCGCTGCACACATACGTTTCCTCATGAATGACCTGACTGATCCCCAGACTTTAGCTGTCAGACATGCGACAGTCTGCATAGGAGACGTCCCCCAGTGGCCCCCTGTTGCATGAAGGCTTGGTTTTCAGCTTGACACTACCGGAGGTGTGTTTGCCCCTGACACTCATTTCTCTCTAATCTTTTTCTTGGTCTGTCACTTAGGCTGGGTTCTGACAGAAGCAAACAGTTTATTTGGAAGGTGAACCCAAAACACAGGTAGGGGCGGGGCGGAGAGATGGGGAAAGAAGTAAGGCAGCGCAGGAAAAGCTAATGAGCAGGCTGTGGCCCTGGGAAACTGGGAATCCACCCAGGCTGGCTGCATCCTGTCCCTTATCCATCTTTGTATTCTGTCACTGAACAAGCATGATGAGCAGATATTTGTTCTTTTCTCATTCCCGAAAAGTCCAGGATGGTATATTTGACTTGTGTACTGAGCACCAGGCATGCTGTCCACTCTGAACACAGCTCAGTAAAAACTGGCCTTCTAGTCCTTCAAAGTGGGCTTCGTTTCCGTGATTCCCTATCTGTCTCACCTCTAGAAATCCATTCTCTTCTTGCTGCCAGGGATCTCTGTAAAACAACTATCCTGCCAGGGTTATAGCTCAGAGGCCAGCGCCTGCCCAGCACGCACAAGGCCCTGGGTCTGAGCTTTAGCACCTCAAAATAAATAAACCAAAACAAAACACCTGTCCCACCATACGGCCGAACACTTTACTTTTTTAAAGAGTTTGTGATATTTCCTTTTTAAATGTACTTTTATGCGTCCACGTTTGCGGTAACCGTTACATTCACTGTCGGGAGTTGGTCCCCATGAAGCGCATCTTGATTCTTTTCACATTCCTCCCCATCTCTCCTCCAGCTCTTGGTCCCCTGCCCAGTTGCAAAAGATCTCGCTCCCTATAAGACACTTTTAGATGATGGGAATGTAGTGACGGCCCAGACAAAGCGGGTTCCTGCTTCCGTGAACTTCAATGCTACAAATACTTATGTGAACATCATGGGCCTCTTCCTCGCAGAGGGCGGGGCCCACCTCAGAGGGGAGGTCATAAAGCTGTGCTGAGCTCAGAACTGAAGGACACAGAGGGGGACTCTGTGCACGCCAGGCAGAGCACCTGTCACTCCCTGGGAAAAGCCTTCCTCAGGGAGCCCCCGGGTCCTCTGATACAGCTCCATTTCTCAGCATGTCCGAGCAGCTGCCTTCTCTTCCGCTTCTTTACATGACTTGACATCACTCACTCAGTACTCCAAGCACCTTGTAAGACAGCAGCGGGGCTGGCGGCATCCCCCAACTCCTTGTCCATCCTGGTACTCTGTCATGAAGTGAGCATGCTGTAGCCGGGCCTGGTGGTGCACACTTGTAATCCCAGCACTCCGGAGGCTGAGGCAGGAGGATTGCAGGGAGTTGGAGGCCAACCTGGGCTACCTAGTGAGTTACAGGCCAGCATGAACTGCACAGTAAGACCCTGTCTCAACAAACAAACAAACAAAACAATCAAGCCAAAGCAAACATGCTGTTGGGCACAAATGACAGATGCTTAGCACAGATACAGGCCTTTGTGTGTGATTCAGCATGCTCGGGGCTGGGGAGGCAGCTCGTGGTGGACGGCTTGCATAAGGCCCAGGTTCCCCCTCCAGGATCACAAAATAAAGTACAACAAAATAAAATTGTCTTATTGCTACACGAGAAAAACAGACGACATAAATGAAACTGTCATAACAACCACGTGATTCATACACCATCGTTGAGATGTTTTATATATTTTTTCATTCGCAGCCTTCCAAATCCAGTGTGCGTGTTTCCCACTTACACCTCATCTGAATTGGGGCAGATCACTTTCAAAAGCGCGCGGAGGGTCACGCGCGGTCAGCGGTCACCTCCCTAATGACCGTCTCCTGCCGGCTCCGCCCCGCCTCCAGCGGCCGGGCCCCTGCCCTGTGTCACCTTTACAGCCCCTCGCGGTTCCCGCAAGGAGCCCACCCGCTTCGGCGTCTTCTCGCTCCGGCTCCACGAAGCTCCCAGGGCGAGCGCGCAGCTCGAGCATCGGCGGCGGCGCCCAGCCGGCCCCGCTCGCCCCGGGCGGG
>NW_004955494.1:3991590-4023011 GCF_000276665.1 Chinchilla lanigera
GAGGCGGGCGGCGCCCGGGCCTGCAGGGTGGTGGCCGTGTCCTCCGCGCGCCTGTGCGCGCGCTACCAGCGCGGCGAGTGCCGGGGCTGCGACCAGCTGCACTTCTGCCGCCGGCACATGCTGGGCAAGTGCCCGCACCGGGACTGCTGGTGAGGGGCGCGGGGCGCCCTGGGCCGGGTGGGGACTTCTCCCGACGGGACGGGCGGGCCGCAGGGGACCCCAGGCTGCTACCGAGGCCCCTTCTGTGTCCCCACGGGTTGTTTGTTCGTTTTGGGGACCAGATACCTTTGTGTAGCCCAGGCTGGCCTCGAACTCTCTGCGAACCTCCTGCCTCGGCTTCCTCAGTGCTAGGATTCCAGGCCTTAAATCCGGGTTAAGTCCGAGTTCACTTCTTCTCAGTGCCCCCTGAAGGGACATTTGAGAAGCTTGGGAGTTGCTCGGACCTTTTGAACCTGTGTAGTGTAGGGGAGGTTTTGCAGTGTGCAGTTCAAACCCCGGTCCAGTCTGACCCCAGGAAAGCGAGGCCTAGGGGTCGGGGGAGCGAAGTGCTGAGTGCGCACAGCTGGTGATGCCAAACGCCCCTGGGGCCCACTGTGCCGCCCATCCCGCGGGAGGGGAGGGGTGGCGAGGGGAGGGGCGGGGTGACTTGGCTTTAGATCATGGGACATGAAAATGACCCTGGGAAGGGAGTTGCTTTAGTCCAGCTTTCTGATTATCTACCAGTAATCGTTCACCTTCACAAGTCGGCTGAAAGCTGGCCCCTTTCTCACTGGCTTTGATACAGAGCTTGAGGGTCGGGGATATAGCTCAGCGGCACAAGCGCCTGTCTGGCAAGCACAAGGTCCTGAGTTCGATTCCCGGTACCAAAAAAAAAAAAAAAAAAATTGATTCAGAGCTTGGTGTTCTTCTAGGTCCACCTGCAACCTTTCCCACGACATCCACACCCCTGTCAACATCCAAGTTCTGAAAAACCACGGGCTTTTTGGCCTCAACGAAGCCCAGCTTCGGGTCCTGCTTTTGCAGAATGACCCCTCCCTTTTACCAGAGGTGAGCTGCCACCCTCCTATCTGTATTGGTTGCAAGTGTTTTCTTCATTTACTTTGTGGCTTTTGATCTTACATGTAGCTGCTTGGAAGCAATCTGATTTAGTGTTAGATCCTTTAAAAATACGCAGTATAATTGCTATGATGGGAAAAGTAGCCTGTTTCTTTCTGCTTAGACATACTCAGAGAATTTTTTTCAACAGTGTAGTAAGACTCCCAAGAGGCAGTATTATGAGACTACCAGTTAAAAGTGTCATTTTCTAATCCGGCACCACGATTCTATGATAGACATTCCCAGGTTGCTAGAAGCAGGGTTGGAAGTGGGGAAGGAGAGGAGACTTCTATTGGAGATGGTGGCCCTGTGTGAGCCAGGTGTGTGTGGGGGGCGGGGGAAGCCACAAGGCTGGAGGTGTGACTTGGAGCCTCAGTGGGGACAGCAGAGGCCACCTGGTGGCAGCAGGACCCATACCCTGAAGGTCATCGAGAGTGGATCTTGGGAGCTAAAGGGTTCTTGACACCCTGCTTTGTGAATTTCTTTGAGCTTTGCAGCCAGGTTTGTGAGGTCTTGGCTGGGAGCCTCACGGCTTCCAGCCGTGTTGTGCAGAGTGTGTTTTAGCAGCAGCTGCACCAGGTTGTCCCTCGAGGCTGGGACAAGGGCAACTGCTATGTGCTATTTGCCGTTTAATTTCATGATATTTCTAGATTTACAGAAATGTAACAGTTTTATATTGTCAAGCCTACTGCATCTTTTTCTTTGTGGCTTCAACCTGGGTGTCTTAGTTACTTTTCTAGTTGCTGAAACAAAATGCCCTTCACCCAAAGTGAACGGGGGAAAGGTTTATTTAGCTCTCAGTTTGTGGAGGTTTCAGTCCATCATGGGCTGGCTCCAGGGCAGGGTTGCATGGCCGAGGGGCATTGCAGAGGAGAAACAGTTCATGGTAGGCAGAAGGTAGCAAAGCAACAAGGAGCGACCACAGCTCTTTCTATCCCTTGTATCTTATCCAGGCTACTTAAAGTGGGTAGCACTCATACCCTTAATCCTACCACGTTCGATCCTAGCATTGCACCGTGAATCAATCCCAGCATCACACATTCTATATTTAGCTACCTCTGAAGAAGCCCCACTTATGATTGCCTGAGGCTTTGGGGGACCGTCTAGATACAGGTCACAACACCAGGTGTCCTGGGTCCAGCCTTACTCCAGGGTTCCCTGAGTCCTTACCGTAGGAGCTCACCCCATCAATTGGGTCTGGAAGTATGGTTGTGTGGCACAAATCATACCCAATTAGGGACTTAGACTCTTTCTTGAAACGGCCTGAGTCAGGCGTGGTGGCGCATGCCTGTAATCCCAGCACTTGGGAGGCTGAGGCAGGAGAATTGTTGTGAGTTTGAGACCAGCCTGAGTTACAAAGGGAGCTCAAGACCAGAACTGCACAGTGAGACCCTGCCTCAAAAAGACCAAAAAAGAAAAAAAAAAGGGCCTGATAATTCCTTTCACCATTTTCTAAAACACAGGGCACAGTAAAAAAGATAAGGGATAGTTTGTAGAATATTATGCTGCCACATTTGAAAACTTAGATGACATGGACGTGACTCTAGAAATTAGGGCTCATTAAAAATTGATTCAAGGGGCTGGGGATTTAGCTCAGCGGCACAGCACCTGCCTGGCGAGTGCAAGGTCGTGAGTTCGATTCCCGGTACCGGAAAAAAAACAAAACAAAAAAAAATTTGATTCAAGAAGAAATAGAAAGCCAGAATAGTCATAAACACTTTTAAAAATAGAAGTGTCAGGTAAACATATCCCACAGCATTAGTCTCCTACAAGAAAGTATCAGGTTGTCTGGGTGAGGTACATGCTGTAATCCCAGCACTCTGGGAGAAAGAAGCAGGAGGATTGCTAAGTTCCAGTCCCGTCTATACAATTTAGTGACTTAGCAAGACCTTTTCTTAAAAAATAAAAATAAAGAAGGACTGGAGATGTATCTCAGCGTGAAGGCTTTGGGTTCAATTGCCAGCACAAAAGAGCAACAAAGTAACAACAAAAAACCAACATGCTTGTGTGGTTTTACCGGTGCTATCAAATATTTTTTCTTTATTGAATAATTGACAAATCAAAATTGTTTATTTCTGGTAGACAGTGTGATGTTTTGATGTATGTTTATATCATGCTAACTAATATTTCCATCACTTCATAGCTATCTTTTTTTGAGTAATGAGGACATTTGGTATCTATGTTAGCAGTGTTCAGATACAGCATGCATTATACACTATGTTGTAATAAACTGTACTCATCCTGCTGTACATAAGGTCTCCAGAACTGACTCATCCCAACTAAAACTTCATACCCTTTAATCTGTATCTCCCTATTCCTCCCCCTGGGTTCTAACAGCTCTCTAAAGAACAGATTGTTATAATTTTTGTACTAGATTCTCCTCAATCTTCTACGTATTCTGGAACAAGTCTCCTACTTGTTAATGAAAATCGTTTATGTTTTACTAAGTAAGTCCCTGTGCCCCTTACTCTTTGTTCTTCTTGTCTTTTTCAGATAAGCTCTAGAAGCACTTACATTCCTAAAACTATTTCAAAGAAGGAATGCAATTTAAATTGCATTAAGGGCTGGGGATTTAGCTCAGCAGCAAAGCGTCTGCCTGGCAAGTGCAAGGTCATGAGTTCTGTTCCCGGTGCCGGAGGGGGGGGGGGAAATTGCATTAAAATTGAGAGTTCATTTCAGGAAATTGGCACCGCATTTACAGATGGAAGGTTTTGGTTGTAAGGTGGTGATCTGACTGTATTCTTGTTGTACCATTTAATACCTGTTGCATAACATCTCACTGTCACGTCAGTGAACACCTCTGTCCCCTGAGTATATCTAAGATGATCTAGAGGTTAGATTGAACTGCTTGATTTTATGTCAAGAATTTTTTTAGCGGCAGTGCATTGCTAGGGTGACTAAACATCCCCACTTGCCCATGGCTGAGAAACACTGGTAAAGTGAGACTTTTATGGGAAAACCTAGAGAGCTGTAGTTCCTGTTGTGTCACATCAGGAGGCATAGAAGGTCTCTCTTGCCATTTTTCTCTTGTTTTATTTTTTAGTAGATGAGAAACCAGAGATTAAATTTTATTTTTCCAAGATGCTTCATAATTTTAAAAAATCGTATGTCTCTCTCTGTGTGTGGATAGATAGATAGATAAATAGATAGATAAATAGATAGATATTTTGGTGGTGGTAGTACTGGGGATTAGACCCAGAGCCTTTACCCTGAGCTACACACCCAGCCTTTTTTTTGCTTTTTCAGTTTTATTTATCTTCTAAATTATTTTTTCTTTAGTGCATGTGTGCTGTATGTAATGATCCTAGTAATCATGAGGAATGTGTATGTGTACATAATATATCTGAATTCTTTTTTCCCCTTTACCTCCCTTCCCTTCAGCTCTTCTTCTCTTCCGCATTTACAAAAGCTCTGTATCCATTTTTTCTTTCCATTCTTTTATTGAACATCCTTTTCTGTTTCTTCTTTTCCCTCTCCACCATCCCTTGTTCCCCCTCCCACTGAACAAGTTCTTCTTCCTTCCTAATATCTGTCCTCCATTTATACTTTGGGTTTCCTCACCCAAGCCGCCATCTTTCTGTGGCGTGAGGCTGTCTGATGCTTGGCTTTGAGAGGACAGCCTGCTGTGTCGTTGTGAAGTTCCCTGTACACATCTCCTTGGCGTGCCTGGGACAGGCCAGTTCACCGTAGCTGTCCCTCATGACCCTTGTCTAGGTCAGAAATGACACATTAGTGCTCCCGGTGGAGGTTGGCTTAGTTGAAAGTAGAGCCTGAGGTAAGGATTCAGGCTCAAGTGAATTGCTGAGGGAGGGCTCTTCAGAGAGCCCTGGAAGGGAGAGACAGAAGCAGGACGTGGGGAAGGAAAGTGGACCAGGAGGGTAAAGCCTGGCCTTGACTTGATTCATGGGGGCCTAAGGGGTAAAAACTGCACTCAGGAATTGCAGGAGCCTAAGGCAAGGACCAGCCTTTTGTATGTCCACGGAAGTCCCTGGCTGGCTCTGCTCCCTAGCTTTCGGGAGGAGAGCAGGTTGTCTTCATGTCTAAGGTCCGAGAGGGGCAGCTGTGAATTGTTAGCAGCCAACGCCACAGCAGCTGGGGCGATCTGAGGGGACATTAGTACAGTGAACTAGCCATTAGCCTTTCGCCCTAAGATTTTAACAGCCATGAATGATCAGAAGATGCCATTTATATCAGGGAGATGCAAATCAAAATCATCCTGAGATATCTCCTCAGCCTGGTTACAATGGCTGTTGTTGAAAAACAAAAAAATAAATGCTGGTGAAGGTACAAAGAAAGAGGAATGCCCATGCGTGGTTGGTGAGAGTGCAAAGTAGTGTAACCATTATGGAAAACAGCATGGCAGTTTCTCAGAAAACAGAACAACCATATGGCCCACCAATTGCAATGCTTCTCTCTCTCTCTCTCTCTCTCTCTTTCTGTCTCTTTCTCTCCCCCCCCCTCCGCTCTTTCTTTCTTTGGTTTATTGGGACAGGGCCTTCTTACATAGTTTAGGCTGGCCTTGAACTCATGCCAGTCCCCCTGCCTCAGCCTCCTGAGTGCTGGGATTATAGATGCATACCACCACGTCCTGCTCTACCACTTTTTAAACCACTTCTGAAAATCCTCTTGACTGAGTGTCTTTAGCAGGTATGATTTTTTTTTTTTTTTGCAGTACCAGGGATCGAACTCACGACCTTGCTCTTGCCAGGCAGGTGCTTACGCCACTGAGCTATATCCCCAGCCCCTTAGCAGGTATGATTTAAAAAAAAAATACAGTGAACGTTGCTGCCCAGTGCCCTTCAGCAGAAAGCAGGCTCATAAAAACGTTACGGTCTACCTTGTTTACCAGCTCTATCCTCACGCGACTCCGGGCTCTTTTCCAAAGTCAAATGGTCATAAAAAGTAAATGTTTTCAATTGATTCAGCGCATTGAAACAGCCAGGAGAGCACAGCTGAAGAGGTCTTCCAGATCGGCTTCAAAAATGGGCAAGAATGACGGGACAAGTGTACTCAAAGCAGGCGGGGGAATATTTTGAAGGGAATTAATGGCAGTGCATCTTTTACTGTAATATATATATATTTTTTGAGACAAGGCCTTGCTTTGTAGCCCAGGATGGACTTGAACTCACTGTGATCCTTGTGCCTCAGCTCCCCAAGTGTTGGGATTACAAACTGTGCCACCACATCCTGCTTAATTTTTAAAATTTAAACACGTATCATATTTTTTATGACACCTTAATATGTCTGAGTTGTCAGGTGGGCCACTTACCCCCGATCTGCTGTTTATTCACAATGGATACAATTGCACATGTGTACCAAGATGCCTGGCTGTAACCCGTCAACATGTGTCAATTAAAGCATTCACAGAAAGGGTGCCGTTTAATGTCCACTTCAGTTGGAGAAGCTGTGGTTCCTCCAATGAAAAGATACTGTGAAAACTGGTACCTCAAGCGCCGCCTCCTTTCCTACAGGTCTGTCTGCTGTACAACAAAGGCGGCGATCCCCTCTACGGTTACTGCAACCTGAAGGACAAGTGCAACAAATTCCACGTCTGCAGAGCCTTTGTCAGGGGAGAGTGCAGATCCCAGGCCTGCACCCGGTCCCATCAGCTTGTTCACGCCGCCGCCCTGAGCCTGCTGCAGGACCAAGGACTGAGCATCCCAAGTGTTGTGAATTTTCAGATCATCGCTGCCTACAAGCATATGAAGCTGCACCAGAGGCTTGAGCAGAAAGGTGGGCGTGGCAGAGGTAGACAGGGGTGGTCCACAGGGAGGTGGGTTTGAGGTGCTGTGCCATAAAGAAATCGGGGCATCCCTTGAAAGGGAGTGTGAGGATAAAGGACTTCCTGTGTTAGCTGCGACTTTGTCTGTGGGAATTGTAGGACAGTCAACATTGTATTACTTAGAATTGTGGTCTGAGTGAAGAAGGGAAGACAGATTCTGCCTAAATGTTTGGACAGTGTGACTCCTGGGCAGTTAGGAGGTCAGGAGGGAGGTGGGACAGTTTGAGGGCTGGGAAGAGCAAAGGGAGATGGGGTGGAAGCTGGACATGTAAGGATAAGGAGGGATGACTTCCTTTTATTAGAATTTTTGGGGTTTTTTTGCAGGGGTACTAGGGATGTAGCCTTCACAGTAAGCTACATCCCCAGCCCTTTTTTAATTTTTAATTTTGAGACAGGGGCTGGGGATATAGCTCAGCGGCACAAGCACCTGCCTGGTAAGCACAAGGTCCTGAGTTTGATTCCTGGTACCAAAAAAATAATAATCATAATTTTGAGACAGAATCTTGTTAAGTTGGCCAAGGTGGAACAGAACATGCAATCCTCTTGCCTCAGCCTCCCAGAGTGCTAGGATTACAGGTGTGCACTATGACACCTGGCACTTTTTTTATTTTTAAGTAATTTCAACCACATCACTGAAAAATTTGTAAACCAGACTAGAAATAAAACTTGAGTATGATTCTCCTTACTGTAATCCACAACAATTATTTTAACAGCAGCACTTGGGTCCTGTTCCTATGGAAATACTAATCTAATTGTGTTTCAGATAGCATTAGTTTTCTATCTTAAATTTTCACTTTGTACAACACCATCTTCCCCGATTGTTCTGTGTTTGTGTACACGTCGAACCGAGGGCCTTGAGCATTCGAGGCACATGCTGCACTGTGGGGTTCATTCCCACCCTCTAACATTTTTTAAGGCTTGCACAGTGTGGTTTGGTGTTCTTTTAATTACTTATTTTATTAGATTTTCTCATAGTTGAAAATATGTTTGTGGTGGGTTTAGGAGAATTGCTGGCTCCTAAACTACCTTCAGCTGGCTGTGGTGGCGCATGCCTCTAGTCCCAGCACTGGGGAGGCTGAGGCAGGAGGATCACAGTGAGTTGAGTCCAGGCTGAACTACATACCCAGAGCAAGACCCTGTCTCAAACAGACCACCACCACCAACAAAGAAAACTGGGTTACCAAAGTCAAAGGCTCTAAGCTCTTAATACAGAGTTTTCTTGTGTGGGGATGTTAGTGGTAGACTGCAGATTTGAAGTTGGGGAGGGTTCTGCATAGACAGTAGCGGCTGTTGAGGGACCCCTCACTGGGGGCAGGGACCCTCATTCTGGGTCCAGGGGCGGCCACTGTCATCATGTGGTCTCCTTCAGTGACCCTTTCCCACGTAGGAAATAGTGACTTTCTGCTTGCTAATACGCCATTTGCAATATGTCAATCATAATAAATATATCAATTATGTATTTTAATCCAGAAGACACAAACTCTCAAAGCCCAGGGTGCTGGGAGTCTTGTGTGAGTCATATGAGGCGTGGGGTGCTAAAAGGCTGCTTTGGGAAAGCGCTTCTCTTTGTTCATCGTAGATGACTTGGCTGCCGCCCCTGAGCATCCACGGAGCCCTGGGAAACGAGGAGCCGGCCCGGCTGGGGCTGCGGAAACCAGGCCTCCTGCCCCTGTCGCTGCTCAGTCGGCCCCTAGGCCGCGCCCAGGTAACCCCTGCAGGGCATCGGGGCCGCCGGAAGCGGCGCGTCCATCCAGGAAGATCTGAAAGCAGGGCTTCTGCTGCGCTCTGCAACCGCGCATTCCTTGGTCACTCGCTGGTGCTCTGATGACACCTACCTCAGCGATTACAGACGGAAGGGAGAACATCCACCGGGAGGAGACGGATGGGTGTGTGGGGATGAGGCTGCATGCAGAGCTGACAAAAAGAGGGCACGAGTTGAATGCAAAGCCTCGGGGTGTTCCAAGCGCCTTCCCCGGCCTGCGGGGGGGAGCTTTGCCAAGGGTTGGTTTCTGCAGACCTCCATTCGCTGCCATCCATCCGCAGTCACGGTTTACACTGTGATAATCATACACAAGTTTTTACTTAGCTGTTTCAGAAACGTCTTTCCATGTTTGTTCACATTTACACATAATCTTGTTTTATGCACACATCCATTAATATATATCCTAGTTTAACTACCTTCTCTTGTTCTGGCCTGTTTCAATTCTAACAAATTTTAAATGTAACTCTTTATAAAATCTGCACAGTATTGAATTTATAAAACCGTTCCTTCCTTTTGCTTAGCTTATGGGTGCTACATAACAATATCTTCTTCATAATATTCAGAGTACCTGCATCCTGTAGGCATTGAATGCATTTTCCACATGACCTTTTATTGCTGAGCCTCCCTCTGTGCTAATGTGGGGTGGCCTTTAATAGTCTCAGGAGGGTATCAACCATTCTGTGTGGGTGAAAGCCAAGTTTTGGGGGTCCATCCTCAACCAGCCCCACAAAGCAAATAGTCTTGGGATTCTCAGCAGAGATTTCTACCTCACCTCTTTACTTTTCATCTTTTATTGCGCTTTTACCAAAGCCCACCTGCTATAGTTTGAAAGATGCGCACGCAGGTCATCTGTTCTCCCACATTGTATCTTTTCTTTTTGTGGATGGGGATGGACCCTCAGAAATCTATATACTCACCTTCATTGTGCTGACTTCACCTTCCTGTCTGACCCCCACGCCCTGTGGGATTCATCAGGCTATGCAGAGATGTGCTGAGCTTTGTTTGTATCAAGGTACCATAGCTGATGCAATGCTCTGTTGTGCTTGTAGTAATGTCTCAAATGTCACTGGATAAAGTGCTTGGAAAAAAAAAAAAAAAACTGTCCCGTAATGACACAAAATTTAAGAAATAGGGATAATATAGTGAGTTTTTGTATGGCTGGGTTTATTTAATTTAGGGAAATTTTATCATGAAATGTTCTTTTCTGTTGGGAGAAAGAATGCAAAACTATCCTTTCTTTCTTCCTTTTTTTTTTTTTTTTGTCTTTTTGAGGCAGGGTCTCGCTCTGCAGTTCAGGCTGGCCTTGAGCTCACTTTGTAGCCTAGGCTGGTCTCGAGCTTGCAATGATCCTCCTGCCTCAGCCTCCCAAGTGATGGGATTACAAGCATGCACCACCATCCCTGGCTAAAACTGTCCTTTTCAAAGGGAGAGATTCTGTGTTTTCCCCTAGTGGACAGTCCTGACACTGACAGTGATCTTTTTACTTTGGTTGTCAGCAACAGTATTTCTGAAAGCCCTTATGTTCTGCATATTTTGTTTCTCCTCCTCCTCTTTTTTTCCTAGTTCTGATTTTTCCTGGTATTTTTCTTTTCAGCACTAGTGCCTTACCACTGGGCCACCCCCTGCCCCAGCTGTGGTGCTTTTTTGAACAGTATTTTTACATTTTATTATTATTATAATTTATACTTTATCATTTTACTATGATGGCTTTTTGTTGTAACCAGCTTCAAGCTTTAATGGAAACTGCATAGGATATAGACACATGTCCTTTACATTTACATTATTGAGTTCTTTTTATATATCTTACAATTATGTTCTTGTGTATGAAGTTATTGGCTCTCTGTAACCGTTGTAATATTTTATTGAATTCTGTAATACTCCATTTTATTTGAATTGTGTTGGCATTTGGTAAAATTGTTTCACATAATCATTCCTCTGTATCTTTCTTTTACTTTCATCTCATGATCCAGCCATGAGAGAATTTCCTTTTAGAGCTGGAGGTGTTTTCTTTGGTCATTTATCGGGCTTGTGCGGTGAAGCTGCGTGTCTTGAACAAGATTCTACAAATTTATATATACTGGGTTGAAATACAGATTTTCATACAGTATTCTTTCACTTTTTATTTCCTCTTTTTTTGGAAGCTACCAGCATCAAGTCATGTGGCTAGGGACAAGCCAAAACCTGGCCTGTTGTCCTGTACCCTTCTTTCTCCTGGCCATGGTGTCAGGTTGGTTACCCAGTGTTGGAGGGGGTGTTGCCCGCAGGAAACTTCTCCAGTGTTAACCCTGCTCTGCCCTTTTTTTTTTTTTTTACCAAACCAGGTCTGCTATTTGCCCCAGGACTGGTAGGTTAGTTGGGAGCTCAGGTACCGAAGGGCAGGAAGCCAGCCGTGACTGGAAGATAGGGGACTCACAGCGGTCTTGCTGGGAAGCTGCTTTGGGGATTTAGTTTTTGCAGGTGGCTGATGGGTGCTCAAACAGGTGGGTCTCTCCTCACAGCCAGGGGTATGAATAATGCCTGCCTAGTGCACTATTTCCTTATTTCCTCAGGCTGACCTTGTCACCATTAGTTATCTGGGGCAGAAGGACAGGCTTGAGGAAGTGGGGTAGCTGCCCAAGGCACCCTTGCTCTTACGGACTCCCAGTAAGAATGGAAGCACCCTTAAGGCTCCTTCCCTTCCTCTTGGGTCACACTGCACTCCTCTAGTATATCCTCACAGGTGCCTAACTCTGCGATTTTCAAGTTTCCTGCTGTGGGAGGTTTCTGTAGGAAGTGGCAGGTGGGCTTCTTGCCCCATATCCATAATGATAGCCTGGCCTCAATTTGCAATAAAATAAGGGCTTGTGGGTTTCCTGGGTCTCCTTCTCCTGTCTTCCATCAAGTTGTCGAGGTGATCTTTTAAAACCAAACCTATTCATATTGCTTTTATTCTGCTGAACCCTTCCTTGGTCTCCATCCTGTAGGGCAAGAGTCCTAAACTCAAATCAGTCCTACAGGGACAGGAAAGGGGAGTTGAAGGGATGACACAGACTGGATGGAAGAGGCGCAGGAGCATGAGAAAGTGCTGTAGCATCTGACATCTAACGGGGGCCGCGGCCCCCTGCTTTCCATCCAGTTGGTCCTATTGTTTGACTTTTCCAAAGAGCCCAGAAATCTGGATTTTTATAAGGGGTTTCTGATTTTAAATTATTCACTTTTAATTGAGCTATGTCTCTGTCTGCTTCAATATCTGGCAAAATTATAATCTTCAAAATACTGGCTAGCCTTGCCAGATCCCCAGCAAGGCGGCTGGTGCGGAGGTCGTGTGGTGCCAGCCCCGTGCTTACTGCATTGCACTGCAGTGTTTTCTGATTTTATCCCCTGGCATAAAATTGATCAAAAGCATTACCTGTTCTTCCTGGTAATTCTAATGCTTGGAAGAAAGACTTTTTTTTTCTCCACATAGTGAGTTAAACTCTGTATCTGAATCTGCTTGAATAAGTATCCTATTGTTTGGTCTTCTACCTCCATTTTTTTTCAGAGTCTGAAATCTTTTTCTGCCTAATGAGTGTTTTATATAAGGAAAACATCTTTTTCATGGCTTCCGTTCGATTGTCTTGGTCTAAAATTAACTCTTTAAGATTTATACCTAATTATTTCCATCATGGATTAAGTCTCTTCATTATTGATGTGTTTCTTATTTTTTTCATTTTCCTTTGTTATTATTTTCGTCTAGGTTTTATAAATCCTTTATTATGTTAATTCCTCCTTCTTGAGTATTGTATATCTATATTCTCTTCAGTTTGGGAATCTCTGTCTTTAGTTAATTTTTAACGTGTTTATTTTTTGGTGAATAGTTACTAAGGAACTACTTATTTTTTCTAAATATAAAATCATAGCTGAAAAATGATTTTTCTTATGTATGCTTATTGTTTTTTTGTTAAGTACAAAATGTGATAAAATATTTTTTGATATTTCTTTATTAAGTATGAAGTTAGTTGTTGATTTTACATAATGTTCTTTTTTAAAATAAGAGAAATAACATCTATTGTTATTTGCTGGAAGCTAAAAGCTTGATAAAATGAACTGGCATCTTTTGATATAATCATACTTTTATCATTTAAGTCACCTAATGTGATTGCTTATATTAAAGGTTTTTATAGTATTGAAACATCTTTCAATTCCTAGATAAACTCTACCTGATTAAGTGTTCTTTTAATGTATATTTTTCCTACTTGGTATACATCTATACAAGCAGTGATAAAATTTATTATATTTTATGTATCCCTGTAGTAATTTGATATATGGTGAAATATAAATTTTATTCTAAGTACTGTCTGGAATTTTTATAAATTGATTTATAACGTTTTATTTTAAAAATAGTGTGTCATTATGTCTTAAATTTGTCTGTTATGTTTAAAATCAAGCCAGGAAACATGGGCAGGTGCTGTCACAAAGCAGCTGGTCCACTTTTCCTTACCGATCTGTTTCTCTGTGTTCACATTGCCCCTCAGCCTTTCCAGGAGTTGGGCCTTGACACCTGCGTCCTGCTTGCTGGAACTGTCTCGCTTGGTTTGTTTTAGTCCCTATGTCTCCAGCCCAAGTGCCCACCTACACACACTCAGCTAGAGCCACCCCCTGCCTAGGGGGCACTGTAGGGAGTCAGGTACTTTGCCATGCTGTTGGATTCCTGATCTCCACCTCAGTACCAGCGGCTGAGATGGCTCCTGCTTTGGAAATAGGGCACTGCTCCCGCAGAGGAGGCTGCTCCTGCGGGTGTCTGGGTGACAGGCTATACATCAGCACAGCTCCGACTGCACAGCTGGGCCTCTGCCTGCTCCCCAGCAGGTAAGATTCAAGAGCATTCAGCCCGTCCAAGTTGGGGACCCAGGTCAGTGAGCTCTCACACACAGTGGAGAGATGGCTCAAGGTGCAACAGTATGTGACACCCTGGTCCCATAGCATGTAACAGTAAAGATGCATCTCTTACGAGTTCATGATAGTTTTGGCTCTGATGCCTGTCATTTCTTCTCTTGCGTCCTGGGTTGACAGGGTTGTCTGCACCTATGCTGTCCTCTCACTGCATTCATCAGAGCAGGCTGTGTGGCCATGCTGTGTTTGACAGTGAGTGTGATTAACCCCCATGGAGCGCCACTGCAGGTCACACGCCAAGCTTAATGCCATGGAGAAGGCGTCCGTGGAAAGGGGCTGCAGTGTTTTTGTCTTTTGTTCTTTTTTTTACACAGGGTCTCGCTGTGCAGTTCTGGCTGGCTTTGAGCTTACTTTATAGCCCAGGCTGGTCTCAAACTCTTAACGATCCTCCTGCCTCAGCTTCCCAAGTGCTGGGGTTATGGGCATGTGCCACCATGCCTGGCAAGGGGCTGTGTTTTTTAAAATGCAGTTGCTATGGTTTGAATATGGTTAGCCCCCCTTGGAAACTCATGTTGAAATTTAATCCCCATTGTACAATATTAAGAGTCAGGACCAGATGGGGGCCTTTCGGAGGTGATTCGGGCTGGGGATAGCGGCATGTGCCTGTAATCCCAATTATCTGAGAGGCTGAAGCAGGAGGGTCTTGAGTTTGAGGCCAACCTGAACAACATAACAAGATCCTATCTTGGTTTTTAAAAAATGGTGACTGGGGCTCTGTTAACCCATTCATGTGATTAACGGACAAGTGGGTTAATGGGCTAATGAGTTAACTGGAGAGAGGGTCTGCTATGAAAGCCAGCTTGGCCGGGTCTCTCTCACCCTCTTGCCATGGGATGCCCTGTGCTGCCACAGGATTCCGCCAACCAGAAGGCCATCCATGCCACTGCTCAACCCTGAGCCGGAGCTGGAGCCTAGATTAACTTCTTTTCTGTGTAATATTTGTCTAACGCATGGTATTCTGTTACTAGCAGCAGAAAAATGGACCGAGACCAGAGTCCCCTTCGAAGACTCTGGGGGAGCCCTTGGGCTGCTCTGGGAGGAGCTCCCTGTGGGATGCTGTGGAACCGTCTCTGAGGTTTGGCTTTGCCTCAGACAAGGTATGGCAAACACTGCCAGTGTGCTGTCAGCAGAGGGCAACAGATACTCTGGAGTTCTGCCTTCTCCCAGGGGACCTACACCGGCGCTGGGCGCCTAGTTCAGACCAGGCCGGGTGAGCGGCAGAGAGGACCGTCCCGCAGGCAGAGTATGGTGTAGTCCAGGATGACCACCTGTGCGGAGGGGTTTCCAGGATGTGGGGTGCAGCTAGGGCCTCTGTGCCCCCACATTTCATCGGCAGTAGAGGGTTGGTGTGAAGAGGAGGCCGGCTGAAGGCTTGTGGGGAGTGTTTACAATCCCTGATAGGGTCAGCAGAGCCTGGGAGGTGGTGTGTGTGTGTGTTAGGATAGGAAAAGCTTATAAAATGCTTGCATTGTACATAGAAAATACTTTTTTAAGTGTTCTTTTGTCATTAAAAAATGGAGATATATACATCTAAGAATATATTTGATGACCTTGAGGATAACTTAACAGATGCCACTGCCTAAGTTATTACAGAAAACCAGATAGAATCAAATGCCGTTGGCCTAATAAAAATACACAAAGGAACAGTCAAGCCAATGACAAGAAGAAAACCGAACAGCACATCCGAAACAAGGTAGCAGGAGTGGCTGAGTGTACTGCTATGGTTTCGATGTAGTGTGAGTTCATCCCCGAAGGGTCCCCGTATTGGAAGTGTGTTCTGCAGGATGGCAATGTTGGCAGGTGATGTGGAGCCCTGGGCCACGTGGGACATCCTTGCCCCAGCGAGGGGTCGTGGGTCCCACTCTCTTTCTGGCTTCTTGGCTGGGAGATGTAATCTCTTCTTGCATGTGCTGCTGTGGACGTGGGGCAGCAGGCTGGGGTCATCACCAGATGTGAGCTGATGCTGCCACCGTGATCCTCCAGATTTGTGAGTTAAATAAGTCTCTCTGCTTTCTGAGGTTGTGTATCACACCTGTTATCCCAGCACTCTACAGGCTGAGGCGGGAGGATTGCTTTGAGTTTGAGGCCAGTGTGGGCTACGTACTGAAATCCTATCACACCCTCCCCCCAAAAAAACCAAAATCAGGTACCTCATTATAGTAACAGAAAACTGACTAATCCACCTAGCAATCAAATACATAAGTATATGTATATTTTAAATTTTATTATTTTAATCAGATTAGAAAACAAGAATGAACAATGTCCTGGTTATGCACTGCCTCAATCTGTTTTTAGTTGCATGCTATGAAAAGCAATTCCAGTTTAAGAAAAGAAAGGACTTTGGCTGAGACAATGACATGCACCTGTATTTCTAGCTACTTGGGAAGCTGAGGCAGGAAAATCACCTGAGCCCAGTTGATTTTCTCAGGTATTTTATCACAGCAGTAAAGTGCTGCCTAATACACCCTCATCTGAGGTGAACTTATCCAATGCATGGCGAGGATTTAGAATGACAAATGCCTACTGCATTTCATTACTTAGGCATCCTAATATCGTTCTGCACAGTTTCCCCCTTTTTCCTTCAAAAAAGAGGTAGGGGGTTTTCTAAACATTCTTAATAATATTTTTAATAGGGTAAAGAAAACCAGAATAAAAGGTTTGCACATGAGTTTGTAGAATAACCAGAGCTAAGAATAAACAACTCAGGCCTGGAATGTAGTGCAGTGGTAGAGCGCTTGACTAGCATGTGTGAGGCCCTGTGTTCGATTCTCAGCCCGTTAACCACAACACAACAAAACCAAAACATCCCTCAGTTCTGGTGAAAATTTCAGGAAATAGCTACTTTCATATGGTACTGATAGAAGCATATTAGCAAATTCTTTAACTCCAGGTGGATGTAGATTGAAGATTTTATGAATTCAAGGAATCAAACCAAAATCTGGTAGAACCATGAGAACTCCTTGGCTTCCTGTGGTTTGTGTAATTTTTACTCATCACTGTTGCTAGGGCAGACCTAGTAGCAAGGAAAGCCAACTTCCACAACCTGGCATGAGGCACTTGCAGTGGAAGCGGTAGCGGGGAGTATGGTCTTACACACGGGCACATGGGCCTGGCGTCTGAGTTTCAGTTGTGGCTCTGCCTCAGTTTATTGTGTAACTTTGGATGGATTGAAAAATCCCTGCAAACCATTTTGCCATCTGTGAAATTGGACTAAGTCTGTTCCCAGAAAATGAAATTCATTTTATGATGGTATAGGGACTGAATGGTCCAAAAAAGAGATGCCGTGTGTTTTATTTGAGACACAACTACTATATAGTTAACGGTTCTCAGGAAGAAAGCTAAGTGTTTGCCTAAGAAAACTCTGGGGCTGAGAGTGCTATCTGCTGTCTGGATAAACCAGAGACCCTGAAAAAAAACAAAAAACAAACCAGAGACCCGGAGAGCGAGGATGAGGGATGGAGCGGGGAGTGGTGCTGGGGTAGAAGAAATGCGAATGCTGAGGCACTCCGGAGTATTCACAAGAAGGGAAACACACTATGCAAAAGGGCAGGGAGACACAGGTCCAGGGAAGACAGTGACACCTGAATATAGCCCGACAATAAGAAAAGGAGGTTGGTATTTATGAAAATGTGTTTACACCGAAAGGGAAACTTATGAATATGGAACATCACATACAATAGAAAGTCTTTCTACTTAGAAAGCCCATGAGGAGTAAATTAAATCAAAATAGGGACAGAAGTGTTCGAATCACCTGTGATGATGATACTATGACTTGATACTGGAGTCTGGGATGGGGCCAGAGCCAGGCAGAGGAGGGTGCTGAGGTGCTGAGCGTAGCCCCTTGCTGGCTTCACCATCACCAGTCTCAAGAGCAGCTACGGTGAAGAATGCAAATACGACGGGTTTGTTAAGAGCTTGTGGGGCTACTTGATTTTTAAAAAATAACTTGCATTTGTGACTTTGATAACACACACAAAAAAAATTTTTTTTAATGACATGGTGGTATAGGGGACAAAACCAGAACAAAGTTGTAGGTATGTGGTAATCACTGCCTGCTGGGCTTGATGAATTCATGAGCGAGACGCAGAGGTTGATCTCAGTCCAACCACGCTGATAGCTGTTTTCTGGTGCAAGTTCTCAGCTGGAAAAGAATCCTTTTCAAGGGAGTGGCACAAGAAACCAGTTCTCATCTTGCAATATTTAGGATACTAAGGCCTTTTTTTAAAAGAGAAAAGAACTAAAAACATTTTCTTTAAAACCTTTGTCTCACCAAATGAAGATGACTGCTAAATTTTGCTTCACAGTGCATAGTTCATTTAATTAAAAATATGTATAAATAAAGATACTGCCAGTTGGATGTGGTGCATGCTTGCAATCCTAGCACTTGGGGGGCTGGGGATTTAGCTCAGTGGCAAAAGCGCCTGCCTGGCAAGCGCAAGGTCGTGAGTTCGGTTCCCGGTACCAGAGAAAAACCAAAAAAAAAAAAAAAAAAAAAAATCCTAGCACTTGGGAGGCTGAGGCACAAGGGTTGCTATGAGTTCAAGGCCAGCCTGGATGACACAGAGAGACCCTGTCTCGGAAAACCATACTAAATAAATTAAAAAGATACTGATATAATTAGTATGTCATTGAGAAGATCAATACACTAGTGATTTTGTTTTTGTTATCTTTTAATGTCAACGTAATTTGTGAATTAAGCATTTCTAACATAGTTGATGTTCTAAATGTAAATTTACATTTTCTCAGCCTGTCTCTAAGACATAATGAATACCCTGAAAATGCAAGCTTTTTTTGGTTGTGTATGATGGAAATGACAAAAGACCAACAAAATCATCCAAATCCAAACATCAGCCTCAAAAATCAGGCCAAGCTGGGCATGTAGCTCAGGGCTACTGTGATTACTGAGCTGGTGTGAGGTCCTGGGCTCCACCCCCAGCCCTGGAAACAAAATTCAGGAGAAAAATTATTTGAAGAATAATGAGGAATGGGAGGGGAAGCCTACAATTACTTTTAAAAGTTATAGCACAAAAAAAAAGCAGAAATACAAATTCCAAGTAGAATGTTATGGCTGCTTGCAGTCTTGTGAAAATATGGAAAAAGCAGATTAAGATGAAAGACACTTCAATGCATTTGTAAGGGCTATAGAGATTAATGCTTAATTGTTTTTTGTCTAAAATGATATAATCAAATCCACAGTATAGCCAATCAGCACAGCCCAGGGTTAATTGAAAAATCAAATTCAAATTACAGATCGATTAAGTAAAAGGGTTATAATGTTACCAGCAAAATTATTGACCCAGGCAGCAGAGTACAGACACACAACTGTATATTAAAAGGAATTTCTGAGGAAGTAATACACTAGCGGCATAATCAGGGTTGTAATAGAGGCAGGCCCATTTCTTAAAATTGGAAACAAAATGTCAGTTCAGCCTGAAATTCAAAAATATACCCAGGAGCTGGGTATGGTGGAGCACACCTGTAATCTAAGCACTTAGGAGGAGGCTGAGGCCGGAGGATTGCTGTAAGTTCTGGGCCAGCCTGGGCTACATAGTGAGTTTAAGGCCAGCCTAAACTACATAGCAAGACCCTGTTTCAGAACCCTCCCCACAAAAAAGTTAATTAATTTTTTAAAAAGTAAATGGCGCTAACAGGACTGTCATAAATACAAGTAGACTATAAAAGGTTATCTTTATCATCTGTCTATCTCCAGGGTTCTATCAAATAGTGTCAGAAGAAACCTGAATATATATCTGAATATATATTGATTATAATTACACACCATCTGAATATATATGATAATCACACACCCCCAGGGCTGGTGATTCAGCCTAGGGCCTTGTGCATATTGAGCTACACCCCTAGGCTCGCCCTCCTTTTTAAATTTTGAGATAGAGTCTCACTATGTAGTTCAGGCTGGCCTTGAACTCACTACATAGCACAAGCTATCCTTGAACTCGCAGCAATCCTCCTGCTTCAGCCTCTGGAATGCTGGGATTATAGGCATGTGCCACCATGTCTGGTTCAAATCAAATTATTTTGTATCTTGGGATCCAAATTAGAGGCCAGAGGAACGGAAGTCATTGTATTTGTAATTATAATAGCTTTCACTTTCTGCAGCTTTCCTGTAAGACAAATATTGTGGGATGCTCTTTAGGTCTCCCACCTCATGTAATTATTAAAACAGACTTGAGCCAGATCAGTGTTGCCTTTAGACTCAGGCAGGAGGCGCCCTTGCCCTGGGCCTCTGCTTGGCGGAGAGGTTTCTGCTCATAATTAACACCCTTGGGCCGCAGGGAGCAGCGTCTTCCATCTCTGCTGTGTCCTCAGAGCCAAAGGTGACTGCATCTGACTGCTCTGCGAGCCCGTGGGTTGCATGAACATGATTTGGAGCTTCGCAGAGGATGTCGGTGGTGGAAACATATAATTTAGCAAAAGCAAACTAACTCATCAAGTCCTGCCTTCCAGACCGCATTGCAAAATGAAATAATTTCCCCCAGTTGTTTCCAGTGTCGTTTTCCTCTCCTTCCCTTGTGTCTAATCAGTAGTTCTGGACAGACCCACAAATTGTGTAGCATTTGCCTCAAGTGCACATGGCAGCTGTGTATGAAACTATTTATATGGCTCTTCAATACGTGTACAAGTACTTTTCCATGTTATATGTGAGAGGCAGGGTCTCAGTTTCTCCCATGAATAATTAATTACATGCATATTGAATGGGCAGTTGAATAGAGGTTTATCTTTTTAAAGAAAATATTCTTAAGATTTAATCACCTTTTCAAAAAGTAAATCAGGACTTGAACGTCAGCCCAGGCTTTGTCACAAGGGAAGTCACAAGGGGAAAAAAAAAATCTACAAAATCATAATTTAAGGTTCATAAAAGAAATATGGTCATGAGACAATGAAGACAGTTGAAATCCAGAGGGATAAGAATTGGCAAGGAGCGCCGTGACACAAAATCTTTGACCTTTGGGCAGTATGCAGGAAACAGAAGCACCCCGCCCCCCACAAATGGGTCATGAAATCGGCAAAAATCATAACAAATTCTTATTTATAATAGCTAATAGCAGACAAAAGCACCGAGAAAGTTATGCAAGAACTACCAAGCAGACTGCAAGGATTCACAAGTCGCCTCCCCAGAGATGGGATGATCTCCATATTACAGAAAGGTTTCTACACCCCCCAATACAGGAAGAGAAACACTGATTCTCCGCTGTCTCCCCAGGCGGACACCCGCACACACTGCTGCTGGAAGGGTGCGTAGGAAGACATGTTAGCTGTGTTATGGGTCCTTAACGTGTGCGTGCCTTTTGATTAAATAACCCTACTTGAGACTAATCATGTGATGATAAGAAATGTGCCACGATGTGTATGTTTGTTTGGGTCCTGAGAAGAAACAGGCAGCAGACGTGAACTGGGAAGGTGGGGAGAATGTAATGATGCTGACAAGGGCGTGGGCAGAGCTGAGAGAAACCAACAAAGATGGCGGAGTACTCTGGGGTGACCAAGAGTGGGCCCACTGGCCACCTGGGCAGGACTGTGCCAGGGAAGCAAGCTATTACAGTAACCCAGGGAGAGTAGCCATAGGACAGAGTCTCCAGGCCGCTGGGGTGGTCTTTAGTTCCAGTCAACCAGTAGTCCTTCATGGAGGGAGCTAAGGGAATTATTTACTACCTTGATCTCCCTTTTCTCCCCAAACCAGTGGTTTTGCCAGTGGTGTCTCCCATTGGCCAGACCTGCCAGAAGCCAGTGGAGAGGAAGCCAGTGAGGCAAAGTTCAGTTCAGTGATTACAAAGATCAGCTTCCCCAAAGAGCATGGTGGAGAAGGCTAGTGGGTAGACCGAGGGCTAATAAAAAGATCCAATACTGGGCTGACGGTGTAGTTCAGTGATAGGCACTGGGTTGTATCCCCAGCACTGGAAAAAAAATCCTACACAATACAATGCTTTGTGTCACATTTCTTATAAAGGTAAGATATTAGAAACCACCTAAGTGTCCAGTAGGGAATTCACTGAAGAGTTTATGATAGGCTCATACCTTGGAATCCAATGTGACTATTACAAGTTATGTTGTGGAAATATGATTTATTAAGGTGAAAACATGTTCCTGATATTGATTAAAACAAAATTTTGTGCATAATTGGGTCCTTTATCAGCATTTTGTGTACATGTATGTATATGAATTTATGCATTTAAAGAGTAGTCTGGGAAGAGCATATGTCTGGTATTAGTAATGCTTCTTTTGCCGGGCCTGGTGATGCACGCCTGTAATCCCAGCACTTGGGAGGCTGAGGCAGGAGGATCGTTGTGAGTTCGAGGCCAGCCTGGGCTACAAAGTGAGCTCAAAGCTAGCCTGAACTGTATAGCGAGACCCTGTCTCAAACAGACCAAAATAATAATAATAATAATAATAATAATAATAATAATAATGCTTCTTTTGCAGAGGATGAGATTATAGATAATTTTAATACTCACAATTTTGCTTCTCTGTAAACTGTGCTTTTTCTACAATGTGTGATTAAAAAAATTCAAGTTCTCCTTAGAAAAATTAGAAAGATGGCATGATCCCAAATTAATTCTGTGAGTTAAAGAGGTGCTATTTTTAACCCTGATAAGATTCCTTTAAAATTCTATTAGAAGCCAATTTCATTTATGAACATAGTTACACAATTTTTAAATAAAATTCCAGCACAGAGCAATAAGCATTCTATATTTAACTTGAGGCCAATTATTACTACATTGGATGCACAGTGTGGTCTAAGTTGCCAGTTTTTCTACTTAGATCACCAGGCCATTTCTCATACTTTTTCATGATCTCGAGCTGTGTTGTGCAGTACAGTAGCTACTGGCCACCTGTGTATGTTAAAATTTAGATTAATTAAAAATGAAGTTTCTCAGTTGTACTAGCCACACTTTGAGTGTCTGAGAGTCATTTGGGGTTAGAGGCTATTTCACTGGACAGCTCAGATTTACAGAGAAATTCCACCATCATAAGAAATTCTTCTGGACAGTACTAGTCTAGAAATTTCTTACCTTTCCCTTCGAAATGGTGGGTGAGTTCCACAGAGAGTTGTTTGTGGGCAGGTAATTTTATCATCTGGCTTCTCATAATTGCCATCCAGAGTCTATACAATTCAATTTTGTATAATAGAAATAAAATTCAATATTCAAGCATGTTTTATTGTTTGGGGAATGTCATTTCCTAAAGGGCAGAGATTGTGTTCTTGCTCTATTTCTGTCAAGAGCTTCGGTCCACTAAATTTAATTTATGTTTGCTGGTGCCAATGAGAACAGCTTACTAAACTCTGTGGAAGGCCAAGCCAATGTCATGTCCGAAGCAGCCTTTTATGTTTTGCAAGCAGTCTCTGGTTGGTGTTTCATAGCGCATGGCAGAGGAGTCCAGTATTGTTTGACCTATTTTGAAGTTTGAGAAGTTATTTTGTCAGAGCAAAGATGGGAGAAGTAAACACCAAGGTGCCTCCTTTCCGGAACCAGTACTGAAGAGCTATGGGCAGCTTTGTGCTCTTCTTGGGCTAATTTCCTTCTTCTCGGGTCAGGTGGGAGAAGAGCCTGGACTGGCTTAGAACTTTGTGCTTGTGCTGCTATTTATTCATTCCACAAGCACTTGTGGGGCTCTATGGCCTGCCAAGTACTGAGGAAGAAGTAAACAGGAAGGTCTTTGCCCTTGAAGAACTTACAGTCCAGTGGGCGAGCAGACAGGCGAAGACGTAATTCCGCGTGGTCAGTGCAGTGGCAGAGGTGTCTGAGGGCCTTGCGCAGGAGAAGGCAGTGAACTGAGCTGTGGGGGGATGCGGGGCAACTTCCTGGAGGAGTGAGGGCCACAGTGAGGAGCTTGGGGAGCAGAAATGTCTGTGCTAGGGAGGAGGGCTCCAGAGACCTGGTGAAAAGGGGTTTTCTAGAGAATCAAGGTGGTGAGGACAGCTCTGTACCTGGTCAGGCTTTGGCTTCATTTATTCATGTGATTGCGCTAAACTCAGGACGGGATGGAAGAGCCAGGCGCTGTACGAGATTATTACCACTATTCCCACTCTGAGTTGCAGCCAGAGCCGCTGAGGTTGAGAACACTGTCATATGTGAGTTGGAGTTAGTAGAAAGCCAGCAACTGAGGGAGATCCTAAAATAGCTCTCGCCAACTGTTGCTGCGGTGCTAATGTGGATGTCTGGCTGCCGCTGTGGGTCTGGGGCTGGCGCAGGAGATGGCCATGGGAGCGTGGGCAGGGGACTGGGTCGGTGGCTGTGTGGCAGCTTGTGCGTTGGGGGCCCGGAGGCGAGGGAAGCTGCAAGAGGCAGAGGCCAGGCTTGGAACCGCTTTCTGGAACATTCTTATTTGCCGTAGTTGCTACCAAGCTGTGTGAGAATGGCAGGCACCTCCCTCCCACCTCTCCAAGGAAGGATGCTGGTTGTGACGGTTGTGCCTGTGGGTACGGGCACACTGACGATGTCCCTGTCACCGCTCGATTCCCTTTGGGTAGACAGGAAGTCCTCCCTAAGGACCAGGACAGACTGAGGGAGCTACTTAGTTTAGATCATGGCAGGTGCAAGTCTGACCTTATATTATTCACTGTTTTGTCCCCAACTCCTCTGAATAGCTTGTCCTCTGGCAAAGCAAGTGGCCCTGTCCTACGCCATATTCTGTCCACTTCTACCTCCTTGCCTTTGGTTTCTCCTCCTCTTCTTTATTCCTTTGATGAAAGTCACCATTGTGTCTGTTATTCAGGAACTGCCTTCAGTCCCAAGTGCTCGGCCACACCTTCCCTACCTATGCAGCTCACACCCACCTCTTCCTTTTTCAGATTTTCACATTTATCGTCTCAGTCCTGCCGTCTAACACTGGGGTGACAATGTGGAAGGGAGAAATCACTTTGGAAACCATCAGAATTCTCGCCTTTGACTTATTTCTCCTTTCTCAGGAAAAGACTTCTGAACTTTTTTTTTAGTTGAAAAGACAAGTATAATAACATCATCAAAGGAAAGAATACCCAAAATCCCATTATCCTAACACGACAAGTTTAAACTTTGCCCTGGGAAGACATGTTTTATATTAGCTCACGAGCCATTTATATTAGTATTTACCCCCTCTTCACCTTCTACCCTTCCTATGCCTGTTCAGGTATTGTAACAAACACACCATGGCCTCTGGTTCCGGGGCTTTGTGAAGCCCCTCTCTCGACACTGGCCAGGGGGCTGCTGACTGTGCCCTTTCAAAAGAATTACATGTTGCTCTCAGCTGTCTCCTCTTAGCTCTGTGATGCTACCGCTCTTGCATTTTATTCTTTCACTCTCAGGAAACCTTCCTAACTCTTGTGTATCCTAAAATGTGTCTCAAGTCTGCTATCTACGTATCATTCTCTGTGTCCTCCACAACTTCTCAACCTGTGCACTTTCTCCACCTCTTCTTTTGAGTTTCCACTGTCAACTTCAACGTACGGTGATACCTGGGCTCACAAACTTGATTCTTTCCACGATTGTGGTCACAAACCGAGTTGGATGAGAACTGAATCAGAGTCCGTGGTTGGGTTCAACGTTGACCTTACGGGGAAATTTGACTCGATTCTCATCCAGTTTGGTTTGCAACCAGAATCATGGAGAGAATGAAATTCATGAACTAAGGTACCACTGTGGTAGGGAGGTTGCTAAAAAAACAAACAGGGAAACAACAACAACAAGAAAAATACCAAACAAACAGAACTCTCGTCTTACGTAGCAGTGGCACCCCTGGGTGTGTATCCACAGCAGGTTAAGTCCGTATGTCACAGAGACACCTGCACTCCTATGCTCGTGGTAGCACTATTCATGATTGATGACCAAGGTTGGAAAGCAACCTGAGCTGGCTTTATCCAGGTGGCTGGATAAAGAAAAAGTGCATATTATCAGAGCACCATTTGGTCACTGAAAGAAGGAAAGGGTCATTTCTGACAGTGTGGGTGAACCTGGAGGACATGACGCTAAGTGAGATAACCCAGACACCGAGAGAAAAATCTCAGACAAGATTGTCAAGTCCCAAAGGTCTTCTCGGGCACATTGTCCCTGCTATTGACCAGTCCTTTCATTTCAAAACTTTCCTCCCAGGACTTTGACAGTATCACTTTTCCATCAACCTCTTTGCTTTCTATCTGAATTGTTCTCCATCTTTTTCAACAATACTCTTCAGCTTTTTCAAAACAAAAGTCTTTTCCTGGGAGCCTCTCCTGGGTCTTTTTTTCTTTCTTTCTCTTCTCTCTTTTGAGGCACAGTGACACACTGTCACATATTTAGGTAATAACCCTGTGCAAATGGCTTCCCTACCTGCACCTTTAGTCTCCCCAACACACTGCCCAAGGCCTAGCTCATCTCCACCGTGACTTGGGCCATTGTGTTCCAGAGCTGGCCAATGGCCCAGCGTATCACAGCCAACACATTTGTTCTCAGTGTTTTATCCTTTCCCCTAATCCAGTCTCTCAAAAAGGAGAAAGACAAAAATAATTGGTTTTCATAAAAATTCATAAAATTGGTTTTCATAAAAATTTTGTTCTTTGAAATACACCATTAAAAAGGATGAAAAGACAAGTGATGGACTAGGATATAATATTTGCAAAGCATATGTCTGATAAAAAGACTCTCTTAAGAACAAGTAACATTACTTAAACTTGGTAATAGGAAGACAATTAACCCAGATATTAAATGTGGGAAAGATCTGAGTGGATCCTGCAGATCTCAAGATTCCAAGCAGACAAGTCAATGGCACACAAACACGGGAAAACTGACCACCATATCAGTGGTCACTGAGCAAATGCAAGTAAGAACACCATGAGCTCTCACTACACAGATCCTGGCATTGGATTAGTTAAAAAGACCAACAAAATAAGTGCTAAAAAGGATGTAGAAGAACAAAAACTTTTATTCATTACTAGTAGGAAGGATATCCTACTTTGGAAGGCAGTTTGGCAGTTTCTTATAAAGTTAAATATACATGCACCAGACAACCTAGCAGTTCTCCTCACAGGTAGTTTTAGCAGCAATATTCATTATAGCAAACAAACAACAACCAGGAAACAACCCAATGTCCTTTAATAGGTGAAGTAGATAAATAAATTGTGGTATATCCATTCAATGGAATACTACTAAGCAATAGAAAGGAACAAATTACTGGTACATATAACAACTTGTGTGAATCTAAGCCACTATGTTAAGTGAAATAAACTAAACTCAAAAGGCTGCACACTGTAGGACTCCATTTATATGAAATTCTGGGAAAAGCAAAGCTGTAGAAACAGAAATTGGATAGGTAGTTAGCAAGAATTGGGGGGCTGGGTTAAGGGATAGATATAAGCTGTTTAGATATCTGGCATGTAGTGGTGGTTGTAACATTCCACAGAATTATCAAACTTACTAAACATTTTTTAAAGGGTGAAACTTCTCTGATTCATTGTTCTGACTGAATTTATCTGGCTGAATTAAACCTTACTTAGGAAAAACAGCCAACAAATAAGCAAACAAAAAAATCAAAAACTGATGTCCTGGTGCATGCCTGTTGAGGCAGGAGGATCACTGCAAGTTCAGCCTGAGCTATAGAGTGAGACTCTGTCTCAAAAATATCTACATAAATAAATAAACAAAAAAGTGGAAAAAAGAAGACAAAGACTAAAAAAGCATATGTGAGTTGAAGTTGGACTTTTCTGGCCCAAATGGTGAACTGATGTTAAATTTTGATACATAAGGCCAAACTGCCCTCCAGAACAGTGATACTGCCTTGTACTTCTTCCGTACTGCCACCAGTAGAGAATTTTTGCGGTGGGAAATGTTAGGATCCTTCGTGCATCCAGTGCTAGGATCTTGTCCTAATTAACGCCCCCACTGCAGTCTCTTCGCTCTTCCGGATCATCTTATACATTGTTAATGGAGTAATCTTTCTTGTGCTTAGTTCTAATAATATCTCAAAAAGATTTTTACTGATACTTCATTGCCTACAAAATGAAGTCCCGACCTTTCAGTCCCTCTTTAAGGCCTTCGTGTTCTGTCTCAGCTTCCCTCTTCTCTAGCACACATTTTGTAAAGCCTGGTCTTCCCACTTTCCCGGAGAGGCTGATTCAAGCTTCGAGCTTCATCCTTTCTATCCTTATGTCGACTACATGATTTCACATCAGAACCCTGGGAGCTTTCGAAAGTAGGGTTGCAGAGGTTTGCACTGAAGTGTTGGCAGGCGTGGCCTGGGGGTGGTTTATTTTGGTTTCTTTCGTTTTCTGGAGTCCAGGTGACTCTGAGGAGCAGGTAGAGCTGTGACCCCGCTGTTCAGCCTTTTGACACAGTAACTAGAAGAGTGCCACCAGCCCTGCGTCCTCCTGTGTGACGTCACCACAGAGCTCCCCTTGAGCTCCGCCCCCAGCAGGACTGGCTCTCCCTTAGAACACCTTGTAACTTCCTTCTGACATGGATTATGTCCTGCTGTGTAACACCTTGTTTTTTTAAGTTATATTTTCTCCCTAAGATTGGAAACTCTGAAAAAACTGTAACTATTTAATCCTACTTGTCATGCAGTGCTCCCAGGGGCCGGCACGCAGCAGGGGCTCGGGATTTTCTGGGTACTTCCTCCTCGGGCAGAGTCGGACAACTTCCCTTCTGTCCAGCTCCCTTATTCCAGCTGTTGCCAGGGCTCAGTGTCACCTGGCCGAGGTGGTCATCCTTGACTGCTCTGGGTCACATGGCATGGCTGCCCCTCCCCACAGTCCCTTCCCCTAGTCTCCAAACAGTGTCACCAGCTGTTTATTACCTGGGCCTTCCTATGAGGAAAGGCCTTCCTTTTGTTCTACCCACTACCCAGTTCCTAGGTTGTAGGAAGTATTCAGGAAATAGTCGTGATATATAATGCAGGACCTTTATGGATCTTTACCTTATTTTGTACGATTATTACCCTTTTGGGTTTTTTTGAGACAGGGTCTCGCTATGTAGCCCTCGATGGCCTTGAGCTCACAGTGGTCTCCTGCCTCAGTCTCCCAAGTGCTGAGATGACAGGTGTGTGCGGACCGTGCCAGGCTTATTTTGTACAGTTCTTACGACAACCCACAGTGAGATAAGGGAGACATTCCAAACCTGTCAGCAGATAAGGAAGATGGAGCTTTGAGAGTAGGGCTGAACCTTTGGCCCAAGTTCACACACTTTTGCGTGGCAGAACTTAGCTGTCCAGATTCCTGGTCTGCAGCTCTCTGCACCACCCTCCGTGCCTTCCAGCTGTTCTCCAGCTGTTCAGTGTTATCGGTCCTTCCTCCCATCCATATCCAGGCCCACTCCTAAGGAGAGAGGAGCCTGGGTCAGGAGTGCAAACGGAGGCCCACCCGCCACACTGTGTGCTGTCAGCAAAGTACAGCTGAGTCAGGTACAGCTGAGCCAGTGATAAAGGGCATCTGTCTCCCTCCCAGGACGGAACCGGGCAGAACTACGCGGCAGGCAGGCTCACAGGCAGAAGTGCAGGTTCCTCATGTGGCGGCCAGGCTGCTGTTTGACTGTGGAGCTGGCCTGATCTTCTCTTCTGTCCCTTGGTTCCTTGCTTCTGTGCAACCCTAACCCTTACCCTAACCCTAAGTTCTGCCATGCTGCCTTAGCCACCCGAGGGGACCAGACACATCAGCGGCTCCATCCTTGGGAGGACAGACCTGAGATGAGGCCACTCAGGCTCCAGAAACAAGGTTTGGGCTAAGGGGACAGGGCGTTCTGGGTCCTGCGCACTCAGGTATAAGAATGTGGATTCTGGGGGCTGGGGATTTAGCTCAACGGCAAAAGCGCCTGCCTGGCAAGCGCAAGGTCGTGAGTTCGGTTCCCGGTACCGGAGAAAAACCAAAAAAAAAAAAAAAAAAAAAAGAATGTGGATTCTGATGGGGAGTTCCTCGGCCTTGCAGTGGAACACGCCCCAAGTGGAGCCCGTTTTGCTTAGATCTGGGGTGGAGCAGATCCTAGCTCTCACATCCCCGGAACCAGCCTGGCAGCCTGGGCAGCGGCCGGGTGATTCTCTTCTCCCCTAGTGTTTGTGTGGTGTGGTGTGGTGTGGACACTGCAGCTGAGGAGCCCACGTGGGGCTGAACCGTAGGGAAAGCAGCTCACCTCTGTGGCTTGTTTGTCCATAAACAAGAATTGGATGAGATAATCCTGAAATGGACCCTTTTATCTTCTTAGATAACGGCACAGCAGGTGCTCAGCAGTGCCCACGCGATTTACTTGCGGAATCTGATACGAATGCCCTAAGGCTTTGCCCTCTTCACTTTTCTTGGACTCACATGTGTGTCAGCAGTGTTAACACGTGTGGGAGCGTGCATGTGCTCACGTACCTCATACGCTCATTTGCTCTTCGACAGCAGCATTATACCAGCTGAGCCCTGGGAGACCTTTCCTATGCACTCCAGCTGCTAACACAGGTCACAGTTTTCTGCTGTGGCTGAGACCTTAGGGACCTCTCTGTCTTTACAAAGCAATGCCCATGAATTGTTTCTGTTGGCCCAAAGTCTCGATTTTTATTTTTATTTCCAAATGTCCCAGGCTGGGGATATAGCTCAGTGGCACGGCACCTGCCTGGCAAGTGCAAGGTCCTGAGTTTAATTCCTGGTAAAAAACAAAACAAGACAAAACAAACAAACAAAACACAGGTGTCCCTGAGTTGGCTTGGAATGGGGCTCCTCCCTTCAATACCCTAAAGTCCAGGGGCACCTACTGGAGGCGGAGGCCAAACTGGAACTACGCAGCTCTTCACTGGGGAATGGATGCTATAGTCCAATCCATAACTGCGTAATGAGGTTTTCTTGTGCAATGGGAAATCCTCAGCAGGTTGACACCATATCTGAACTCCATATTAATTTAGTGGGAGAGGCAAAACATATTCATAAAAGATAAAGTAACGTAACAGGGATAAACAAGTCAGGAGTTGCCCAAGGCAGTGGTTTGTGGTCAGGGAGGTGTTTTTATCTGACGAGTTCAAAGAACATAGAAGCTATGAACAAGAGGTCCCGGATCTAGGGCCATGGGATCCGTGGACCAGAGTCTTTCACAAGCAGTGTTTGCATGTCGGTGCTTCCGTGGGTGTATGCCTGGACACGAGGTATGGAAGTTCTGTTTGGAGGGTGAAGCATATGAGAACAGTGGGGTGACTGCTAAGAACAGAGCCGTTTCTGAGGGGTGGCATAAAAAAAAACACAAAAAATTAGGGGACATCAATAAAAGCTATCTGTAACTTTTATTCTCATGTTCCCTGAAACCAATAGGTAGGTGCTTACAACAGCTGCTCATCTATTTATTTATTTAAGGACATAGTCTCACCATGTAATTCAGGCTGGCCTTAAATTCACCTCGATCCTCCTGCCTCAGCCTCCAGAGTGCTGCTGGGATTATAGGCCCGGTTTGTTTACTCTGAAGAGGAGCTCTTGCTGATTCTCTGACCTGGCTGGACAGCTTGGCCTGCGCGGATGTGCGGTCCTTCTCTGGGCTTTTCAGGGGAGCCCACCTAATAGCAACCAGGATCCTTTTGTCGGAGTGGATAATTCACATTTTCCACTGCCCGTCATAGTTTATTTTTTATTTATTTATTTTTAAAGTATAAGATAGTGTTCCCCATACACAGCTATAGTACCCTGGCTGGTGCAAGGTCTCCAACAGGCTGCAGCCCTCGCAAGCTGCTAGTTCTGCATTGCGTGAGTCGCAGCCCGGGGGGTCTTCAGAGTCAGCCTCCCGGCACACAGTAGGTACAGATAAATGTCAACTCCCTCCTTCGTCTCCTCCCAGAACCTTACCCCCGCCCCACGCCGACTCCTCCACCTCCAGTGGGTGCTGAGGTCCCCGGAAAAGGCCTGGGTGTGGGGGCGTCTCGCCAGCGCCACCCCATTGCGTGCAGCGGCGC